>NC_091266.1:45441346-45753269 GCF_042477335.2 Ovis canadensis | reverse complement strand
TTAGGTACTCCGTAACCACATGTGGCTAGTGACCATCATATTGGACCGAGCAAAATGAATATTTTTCCTCTCCAGAAAGTTCTATTTGGTAAGGCTGGCCTCTAGTAATAGAGACCAACTTCACTCAAGAGGTATGGGTTGGGCTGGGCTGGGCTGGGACAGATAGCCGAATTAAGTAGAAGAGAAGGGGAAGGGTCTTCCAAGTGGGAGAAACTGTGAGACTGTGCTCAGAGGTTGGAGTGAACTTGAGAGTTTGGGGCGACACCTGGGGGGAGAAAATGAGCTGGAACACAGAATTCTTCTTGAGGAACTGCAGAAGCCATCAGCACTGATTCTCACTGAGAATGAAAGGGACAAGGCCATCCGCCTCCTCTCAGTTCTCAGCCCCAGATGCCATCCTTCACACTCACTCTACCCCCTCATGGGGAGAGAGTTCTGACTGGACCCTAGCTCCTGATCTCAGGGGAGGGGCATCTTGGCATCATAACTCTAATCATCTGCCCTTTTCAAAAAGACCGCTGAGAAAGGACTAGGATGGGAATCTGGACCTGTGACCTCCCTCTCTCTACAACCTGGATGTCTGATGAGCTGACCTCTAAACCTCATTGGCAGAGTAGGGAGTGGGGTAAGCCTAGAAGGCTGGCCCACCTGAGTTCAAGTACTGGCTCAGTAGCCACATAATTTAGTTCCAAGCCTCAGTTTGAAGTGAAAGTGAAAGCCGCTCAGTCGTGTCCAACTCTTTGCGAGTCCATGGACTATGGAATTCTCCAGGCCAGAATACTGGAGTGAGTAGCCGTTCTCATCTCCAGGGCATCTTCCCAACCCAGGAATTGAACCCAGGTTTCCAGCATTGCAGGCGGATTCTTTACCAGCTGAGCCACCAAGGAAGCCCAAGAATACTGGAGTGGGTAGCCTATCCCTTCTCCAGGAGATCTTCCCGACTCAGGAATGAAACCCAAGTCTCCTGCATTGCAGGCAGATTCTTTACCAGCTATCAGGGAAGCCCCAAGCCTCAGTTTAAACATCTGCAAACTAGGAGTGATAATAGCAGTGACCTCATAGGGTAATTATATGTATAATGGATATTCAAAGGATAATGTTTGCAAAAGGTGTGGCATAGTTTATGACAAAATAAATGCTCCCCATTCGTGATGTTATTCCTTAGACTGAAGCTGCTTGCATGTTCATTGCTGTTGTTTCTGTTTCCCTCTTTAGATAATTTTTGTGTAATTGATTAATCATTTTTCCTTAAAGATTTGTCCTTTAGAAACTGTCCTTACCCTAAGATCTTAAAGAGATTCTTTTGGATTTTATTCTGAAAGTGGCTTTAAGTAAAATTTTCACTAATTTGCTTATAGGCAATTGTGTGAGTTGTAATAGTGCATCTCTGTAAATTTCCACAAAGTCAACATACCCATGAACAAAAATCTAGATCAAGAAATAACATCATCCATTCCCTGGAAGCCACATTTCACCCCCATTGCTTTCTTGCTAGGGTAACTACTAACCTGACTTCTAATGTTACAAATAAGTTTTTCCTGTCATTGAACTTTATAAAGGCAGATTCTTACAATACCTTTTAGATGTTTGGGTCCTGTTTGTGAGGATCATCCATGTTGTGCATGAGCAGTAGTTTGCTCTTTCTCATGGCTTTATTCTATCGATTGTATGGATACACCACAATTTATCCACTTTACTGTCTATGGAGAGGCGGGCAGTTCCTGATTTGGGGCCACAATAAACAGTGCTGCATTTGTATGTGCCTCTTGGTAAACATATGTCTGTCTGTCTGTCTGTCTGTAGGCTGTGCAGACTTAGGAGAGGAATATCTTGGTCATTCTTCGCTTGATATTAGAGTCACCAAATGCCAGAGCAGGGGCAGGTCTTGAAGGACATCCGATCTTCCATATTACAGAGCAGGAAATTTGACCTGAGGTCACACAGTTCAGCAATTGGCAGAAGCAGGTCCCCAAAGACACTTTCTCCTTCCAATTCTTCCTCTGCTTCTCTGAGAAATCAGTTGGATCTCCTTTTCCTTAAGTGCCATGCCAGTCCCCCACCCTCTGCTGTCCTCAAACACACACACACACACACACACACACACACACACACAGAGACAGACCTGGAAGCACAACTGCTTCTCCAGGGAACTTACAGCCTTTTAGAGCATTCACCATGTGCAAAGGTCCTGAGGCATAAGGGAAGGTCCCACTGAGGAACTTGATGGGGAGGCTGGAGCCCAAAGTGAGGTGGAGGGTTAGACAGAGCTTTGCCCAGCACAGCAGCAGCTTAAGGTTTTTAGACTTTCAAATCCTGTTTGCAGTAGACCGGTGATCATGTCACACTGTTGCAGGGAGGAAGCCAATTTTGATTTCAAGTGGGAAATTGTTTGACTTGCTTTTATTATTATAATCATACTTAGTGGCTTGCCAGGAGGACCCTGCCCCTCTGCTTACCTGTAAACTAAAGTGCCTTTGTTCAGCTCATGGAGATATCATTTGTCCCTGCCACCTGTGAATAGAAGATTAAAGAGATTGCACACCGCTTCTGAAGGCGTTCCTTTCCCTTGGAGATGTTTTGCAAGACTCAAGACCCTTTTGCTTTACTTCCCCACTGCATCTCCCTCTTTATTCTGCCTTTTGACTTTAGTTCCTCATTGCTTCTTTCTCTCTGATCTATAAAAGAACCTGGCATCCAGACCCCAAGAAGATGGTTATTTTGAGGCACTAGCCTGCAACCTTCTCAGTCTGCCAGCTCCCCAATTAAAGTCTCTTCCTAGCCTCAACACCTCCTTTCTCCATTCATTGGCTTGTTGTGCAGTGAGCAGAGTGAGGTTGGACTTGGTAACAGCACAACAAAATGTTCTTTAGACAGTTTCAATCTATTACATTTATTTTTTATTACTTAGCACCCACATGATTCCAATTCCACCTAACTTCAAAGAAGGACCTTGTTGGTGATGAGGTCATATGGCTGAATACTTTGTTTTCCTCTCTCCATTGAAGAGCAGTTCCTCCTATGCTCCTACTTCCTGAAGCCACTCCATGGCTTCTTTGTGCCAGAGAGCTGGGGGCCGCCAGGGGGACGGGCTGTTTTCACAGCTGTGCTGAACTCCCACCCGAGCTGTCCATCCCACTGCTCACACACTTGGGCTACCCCAGCGAAGAGGGGAAGGATGTAAATCACGCTCTCCCACATGTGTTCCTGGCTCATTTGTCTCTGAGCCTCACCCAGGGGCCTCTTAAGTTCTGACTATAAAGTGGTGAGCCAAAACTGCCAGGAAAGGTGACTCTTTAGCATAACAGTGGGGCCCACCCCGCGGGCAAGTCGACCCTGGAGTCTACAGGTGCGCCTCGCTTTACACAATAGGGGCATTGACAGAACGCTAGACTGAGGGGACCACACACAGATCCGGGCCACCACCTCATCTGAGGGAGGAGGAAACTGCTTTCCTTGTAAGTTTAGGGAACTGGATGGTCTCCACCGGCTCCTCAGGTTTTGACAGTTGTGATTTTATGAAGATGTATCGATATCAGTTTTTTAAAATGCACTGTGGGAGTTCACCAGTAATAACAGAACCAACATTGCTTGTGTTCTTTCTGGGCTCCGGACACAGTGCAAAGTGCTTGTCTGGAGTTCTTTTGTTTAGTCTTCGGAATTGCCTTTAGGGTCCTGCGTATTGTTTTTCCCGGGTCACCAGTTAGCAGCTGATTAGAAGAGCTGATAGTGCTGCACTGCAGAGCAAACTTTGGAGAAGGAAATGGCAACCCACTCCAGTGTTCTTGCCTGGAGAATCCCAGAGACAGAGGAGCCTGGTGGGCTGCCGTCTACGGGGTTGCACAGAGTCGGACACGACTGAAGCGACTTAGCAATAGCAGCAGCAGCAGAGCAAACTAGATGGCACTTTCTGGAAACGAGCAAAGCCCAGCGTCTCAAACCTAGGGGGTCGGGGGTGGTGAAGGGCCCCAGCTCATGAGATGGCCTGCTGTTCCTAAGAGTTTCTCTTGCTCTGAGGCTCCATACCGTCTCCATTTCTCTTTGAAATCTGCGGCGGCCTTGCAGCATCTGCTGCTTATTTTATGAACCAAGGCAAAAAGGAGGCCCCGCAGCCCCGCACCTTCTCCCGGCACTCTGGTTCCCCTTGTGATTGTCTGCTCCCCTGAAAAGTCCTGCAAACATCTCAGCTGCCCGCCGGTATTTGGCTGGCTGTTTGGTGTGCATCTTTTCTCTTTAACCAGGGTCCCATGCAGAGTGGACGTACTCCTGCAGACAGCAAAAGCACCGAGGCCTCACATAGATCTCAGTTACTTGGACTAAGAACCCTCAATTCAAGTACTTTCAGGAACAAGGCAGGCTGCATGATGAATGGGGCCCACTGGGATGGGCATTGGGTGGTATTGCTCCACTCCAGCCTGTTTGTTGCAGGAACCACAGACCCAATATTAATAGATTTGGGGGGCGAGGAGGTGAAATCTCATTTTTATGAGTTGGCAACTATTTTTAAAAAACCTTAAAATACCATGTGTGTGCATGCTAAGTTACATCAGTTGTGTCTGACTGTGTGCAATCCCATGAACTGTAGCTCACTAGACTTCTCTGTCCATGGGATTTTCCAGGCAAGAATACTGGAGTGGGTTGCCATGCCCTCCTCCAGGAGGAGATCTTCCTGGTCCAGGAATCAAACCGATGTCTCTTATGTCTCTTGCATTGACAAGTGCGTTCTTTACCACCGGTGCCATGTGGGAAGCCCCAAATACCATGTAGCCTAAGCTAAACATGCCTATGTGTTAGGCTCAGTTCTCAGGAAGCCAATTCACAATCTTTGATCTAGGTTTTGACTTGAGTTGGTTTTGTGGTAGGAATTATCCAGAGAATCATCTCATTCTTCTCTTTGCTTTGTGTGTGTATGGATGCAGTCCTTGCTCTTGAAATTATAACTGTCCTGGTGTTTGCTGAGCTGGGTTTGCTCAGATCAGTGAGTGATAGTAAAGAACCAGCAGTGCTGGGATCCAGGCTTATTCTGTAAGAAACCAGCTGTGTGGCCTTGCTCACATGAATCTCCTGGGCTGAGCACTCTCATTGATAAAAATGAAATCACTGGTTGAGGGACTGCTAGGGTTCCTTCCAGTTCCTAAATTTCATAAATCTATAGCTTTAATTTACATACTTGAATTACTTTCCTTTGTTTGTATCTAAAATATCTAGACTAGGTACTTACAGACTCTGGTACTTACACATCTGATTTACTAGAGTAATGGGGACCTTTGAAGTATAATTTTTCGAATGACTTCCCTGAAAAGAGAGGCTAAAGTGAGTGGGTTCTCTAAAATGAAGTGCCTCTTCACTTCCGCAGTGGCAAAAACCATTTGGAATTTCAGTGAAATCTGGGTAGAGTTAATGGAGAAGGAGGGCAAACATTTCAATCAAGAATAGTAAGAACAGGGACTTCCCTGGTGATCCAGTGGTTAAAAATATGCCTTGCAATGGATAGGATGTGGATTCCAGCCTGAGTTGGGGAACTAAGATCCTGTATGTTGTGGGGCAACCAAGCCCATGTGCCATAACTAAAAAGCCTGCGTGTCGCAACTACTGAGCCTGCATGCTGCAACGAAGACCCCACGTGCCGCAACTAGGACCAATGCAGTGAAATAAACATTAATGAATATTTATATATATGTATATGAAAGAATAGTAAGAACAGACAAAGATGTGAAGGGATTGCAACCCATATTCATCACTTGTGGGTGTATAAAATAGTGCAGCCACTTTAAGAAATAGTTCCTCAAAATATTAACCATAGAGTTACCATATGACCCGGATGACCCAGCAGTCTAGTCCTAAGCATATATCCAAGATAAAGGAAACCTTATATCTACTCAAAACAACTTATATGTGAATGTTCACAGCAGCATTATTCATGATAGTCCCAAAGTGAAAGCAACTCAAATATTGATTAAAATCAAATTAATTAATTTTTGACTAGTAAAAATTATATATATTTAGATGTACAATGTGATGTTTTGATATATGTATACATTGTGAAATGATTATAATAATCAAACTAATGTGTCTATCACCTCCCATGGTTAAAAAACACTTGAGATCTACCTTTTCAGCAAATTTCAACTATATAATACATTATTGTTAGCTCTATTCACCATGCTGTACCTTAGGCCTCTAGAACTCATTTATCTTATACCTAAGATAACCCTTTGATCAATATATCCTCTTTTTCCTATCCACCAGCCCCTGGTAATAACTGTTCTACTCTGTTACTAAGAAATTGACTTTAATATTTCATACATTAGTGAGATTATGTGATATTTGTTTTTCCTGTGTCTGGTTTATTTCACATCATATAATGTCCTTTAGACTCATCCATATCTCAAATGACAGTCTTTCCTTTTTGTGAAGACTGGATGATATCCCATTTTGTATATATACCACATTTTCTTGATCCATTCATTCGTTGATGGACACTTAGGTTTTTTCCATATCTTGGCAATCGTGCACAATGCTATAATAAACATAGGAGTGCAGATTTCTTTGTGATTTTATTTATTTTTGGCAATATACCCAGAAGTGAGATCACTGGATCACATGGTAGTTCAGTTTTAATTTTTAGAGGAACCTCCACACTATTTTCCAAATGGCTGTACCAGTTTACATTCCTACCAACTGGGTAGTAGTGCTTCCTTTTCTCTGCATCCTTGCCAACGTTTGTTATATTTTTAATTTTTTGAAATCATAGCCATCATAAGAGGTGTGAGATGATATTTCATTGTGGTTTAGTTTTGTATTTTCCTGATGATTAGTCATATTGAATACTTTTTCATATACCTATTGGCTATTTGTAAATCTTTGGGAAAATCTCTATTCAGATACTTTGCCCATTTTTAAACTGGATTATTATTATTATTGCTACTGGTTTGTATGAGTTCTTTATATCTCCCAAATGTCTATTTGGACAGATAAATAAAATGTGGTATACCTATAAAGAAAGAAAGAAAGTGTTGTTCAGTCATGTCCAACTCTTTGCAACCCCATGGACTGTAGCCCACCAGCCTCCTCTGTCCATGGAATTTTCCAGGCAAGAGTACTGCAGTGGGTTACCGTTTCCTCCTCCAGGGGATCTTCCAGACCCAGGGATTGAACCCAGGTCTCCCATATTGCAGGCAGATGCGTTACTGTCTGAGCCACCAGGGAATACAATGAAATATTATTCTTCAATAAAAGGGAATGAGGCACTAATACATGCTACAACATGGATAAACCTTGAAAGCATTATGCTAAATGAAAGAAGCCAGACACAAAAGACGCCATATTGTATGATTTCGTTTACATGACATGCTCAGAAAAGACAACTCTACTGAGACAGAAAACAGATTAGTGGTTGCCCAAGGCTGAGGAAAAAATGGGAGAAATGAGGAGTGATGATGAAAGGTAAGAATTTTCTTTTTGGGGTGATGAAAATGTTCTGAAATTAGACAGTGTTGGTGGTTGCACAGCTCTGTGAATATACTGGAAACTACTTACTTGTCCACTTTAAAGGGTGATTTGTTTGGTATGTGAATTATATCTCAATAAAGCTGTTTTTAAAAAAAGAAGAGTACGAGGACTTCTCTGGTGGTCCAGTGGTTAAGAACCCACCTGCCAATGCAGGGGACATGGGTTCAGTCCCTGATCTAGGAAGATCCTTCATGCTGTGGAGCAACTAAGCCTGTGTGCCACAATCACTGATTCTGAGCTCTAGAGCCCGTTCTCTGCAACCAGCCCCAGTGAGAAGCCCATGTACCACGACTGGAGAATAGCCCCTGGTCGCTGCAAGACCATGTGCAGCAGTGAAGACCCAGCACAGCCAAAAATAAACTAAAAAAAAAAAAAGAAGAGTAAGAATAAAAATATTTAAATGAAGGAATGGATGAGTAAAGAGTTAAACAAAAATTAATGAGACACAAGGGAAAAGAATGTTCCATGACCAGGTTAAATTACTAATATATCTTTTTAGAGATTTTCATTTTATTCTTAGAGAAGACTTTTTTTTTTTGTGACAGGCAAATTATGATCAGGGAAAAGGATCGTTAGCAATCAGAAATTGTGATTTTCCACTCTTGGCAGTGGTTTTAAGCACAAAATTGTTTTTCTGGTATTTTTATGCAGTGTTTTGAAGCTCAGGCAGCCTGTTACTTTATTTTTTAACTACATTTGTTTGAGTTTGGCTGGTTTGAGTTAGTGATGAGGATGCATTATGGCAAGGGACACTCATGACATCAGTACCAATAGGGCTGCCAAAACTCTGGGACCCTTGCCAAGCCCCATGCCTTACAAAATCCAAATCACAAAACAGGAAGAGTGGGGGAATTTGCTGAATTGTGCTATGTTTGGGGGAGTTGGTGTTTAAGTGCCAAAGGTGAGAAACATTCTAGCAAGAAGTATGTGTGTTAGTCACTCCGTTGTGTCTGATTCTCTGCGACCTCATGGACTGCAGCCTGCCAGGCTCCACTGTCCATGGAATTCTCCAGGCAAGAATACCGGCTTGGGTAGCCATTCACTTCTCCAGGGGCTCTTCCCAACCCAGGTATCAAACCTGGGTCTCCTGCATTGCAGGCGAACTCTTTACCATCTGAGCCACCAGGGAAGCCTAGCAGGAAGTGCTTGATTAATTGCAAGGGTTATTTCAGTGGAGTGTAAATTCAGCTCATGCTTTGTCAAATTCTCTAAGAGAAGGAACTACAAACTAAGATGTATACAGGGGCCTAGCAGGTTAAATAGAAAAGATCACGTCATCCTATCCCAAGGGAGTAGCCCCTTCTCTGGCTGGTTGCTGCTACATAGGAGGAAGGACTAGTGTTGCCAAACCAAACTTCTGATCTTCAAAAAGAAGATGAAAAGGTAACTTTAAAATTTTTATTTATTTATTTAATGAACTTACATCCTTTTTCCCACTCTCTTTTTTCTCTTTTGGCTATGCCATGTGACCTGTGGGATCTTAGATCCCTGGTCCCAGGCCCCTGGCAGTGAAAGCTTGGAGTCCTAACCACTGAATTGCCAGGGAATTTCCAAGATGTGTGTGTGTGTGTGTGTATGTGTGTGTGTTTAAACAGAGAATGTCTCCTTTTGAAGTGTTGCAATCTAACTAGAATAAAAGATGCAATGACCCACAGAATGGGAGAAAAAAATTGATATTTCTAAGTCACATATCTGATGAAGGGAATTACATCTAGAATATATAAAAAATGCTTACAACTCAATAATAAAAGAAAGAAATAATCCAATTTAAAAATGGGCAAAACATCTGAACAGATATTTCTCCAATGAAAAAATACAAATGACCAAAGAGCACTTGAAAATAAGCTCAACATCATTAGCTACCAGGGAAATGCAAATCAAAACAGTGAGGTACAATTTTGCATCCAGTTAGATGGCCAGAATCAATAAGAAAAATAGTAATGCATATTGGTGGGGATATGGAGAAACTGAATTCCTCATACACTGATGTTGGGAATGCAAAATATATAGCCACTTTGGAAAATATTTCTGCAGTTCCCCAAATGGTTAAACACAGAGCAATACTATGACTCAATGTTTCCACACATAGGTATATAATCATGAGAAATGAAAACATATGTCCACAAGAAAACTTAAACATGACTTCATAGAAGTCATATTTATCATAGAAGTTCATAGAAGTATTATTTACCATATTCCCAAAGTGGAAACAACCCACATGTTCATCAACTAAAATATAGGTAGACATTATAGGGAATATTATTTGGCAATAAAAAGGAATCAAGTAGCGATCCACACGACACCATAGATAAACCTTGAAAACATTATGCTAAGCTAAAGAGGCCACAAAAAAACCCCACATATATTATGATCCCATTCATACATGTCCAGAAGAGGCAAAACTATAGAGACAGAAAGTGGCTTAGTGGTTGCCTAGAGTGGGGAGGATGAAGGGAATTGGAGAGTGATGCTAAAGGGTGTAGATTTCTTGTCAGTGTGATGAAAATGGTCTAAAATTGATAGTGGTGATGGCTGCACAGCTCTGTGAATATACTAAAATACCTCTGGATTGCATACTTTAATAGGTGAATTGTATGGTAGGTGGATTATACACCCATTAAGCTGTTACTAAAAAAGAATACAGTGAGGGCCACATAAAACATATCTGCTAGGCTGCCAACTTCAGGTTCTCTTACTAGGACTTGATCAAATGAACAACAGGTCTGGAAGGGGCTGGTCCCATTTAATTTTTAGGAAACCAGGGAAGAAGTTGCTCTACCAGTTCTAAAGTCACGTGCCTTTTTAGAGGCAGAGCCAGGACCAGAGTTTTTCTTTTGATTTTGACCTTTAGGCCATGCTGAAAGTGAAAGTGAAAGTGAAAGTGCAATTTGCTCAGTCCTGCCCCACTCTTTGCGACCCCATGGACTATACAGTCCATGGAATTCTCCAGTCCAGAATACTGGAGTGGGTAGCCTTTCCCTTCTCCAGGGGGTCTTCCCAACCCAGGGATCGAACCCAGGTCTCCCACATTGCAGGAGGATTCTTTACCAACTGAGCCACAAGGGAAGTCCAAGAATACTGGAGTGGGTAGCCTCTCCCTTCTCCAGGGGATCTTCCTGACTCAGGAATCGAACTGGGGTCTATTGCAGGGCAGGTGGATTCTTTACCAGCTGAGCTACCGGGAAGCCCTTCTATCCAAAGCCCCTCTTGCAGGGCACAGCCAGGAAGGGAATGTGAAAAGTCAATGTCGGGAGCAGCGAATTATGTTCTTTCTTTTGTTGCATCTTACAAAGGTCCCCGCAAAACTTCTTGAAAAAGGGATAAAATACGGTTAAAAGGAATCCTCCTTAAGGGAAGAGACAAACATTGCACTTCTCTGAGCCTCTTTTTTTTGTATAGCATGGGAGGGTGTGTGTATTTTAGAGTCACTTACTCAGTATGTTTCTGATTCATTTACACTTAGCTCATCAATATGTTGTTTGTGCAAGAAACTTTTGATGTCCAAGAAATCTTCTGGGCCTCTTGAGGTTTTTTTTTTTTTTTTTTAAAACCAGAAACCAGAGCTTTGCCAAGAGTAAATGGAACTCAGATATCAAAAGTCTGAGTTCAGTTTTCATTGAATACAAAGGGTGAGTGGATTCTGATCTGAGCCAAATGCATTCTCCCACCCTTAATTTACAGTACATTGTTTTGGCAGACTCTATGATCCTGAAAGTTGGCTTTTCTTCTCTGATTCCTTTCTAGGGTGTAACCACAGGCCTATCTTTTAGTTAACTTTACAGAAAATAAGACCATATTAAAACAATTTATGAGAGCCTCACTCATCACTGTTCCTATAACTATCAATTTTATTAGAACAAATTGAAATGTTTGAAAAGGTTAAAATCATCCACTGAAGTTGTAATTTTGTTTAATAGCCTACAGGAATCTCTATCTTTTCAGTCTTCTCATTTGGGGGTTTACCAACAGGGCTGTCCCACCTCCCCAATCAATGGTCAGGCCATCAACCAGGCATCAAGTTGAACATTGAAGGACTACTATAACTTGTGATGCTCATATTTGAAGGATGGAATAACTTTCCTTCTTTCACCTTCTCTCTTCAAAGGTGAAAGGATCAGAGAATTGATCAATATTGATACTTCAAGTTTCTTTTAGATTAAAAAAATCTCAAAAGAACCAAAGAAGCAAAGAAAAATTAAGATCATCCCAAATTCTGCCACTTTGAGGTAAGCATTATTAATATTCTGTGGATTGCTTTCTTTTTATTCATGATTATTTATTTATTAAAAAAAATTTTTGGCCACACTGCGCAGCATGCAGGATGCTAGGTCCCTGACCAGGGATCGAACCCTTAACCCCTGGCAGTGGAAGCATGAGTACCAACCATTGAACCATCAGGGAAGTCCCCGATTACTTTTTATTGTAAAAAATAAAGCTATATCAGTATTAAATAGGTGTGCATGCTAAGTCACTTGAGTTGTGTCTGACTCTTTGTGTGACCCTATGGACTGTAGCCCAGCAGGCTCCTCTGTCCATGGGATTCTCCAGGCAAGAATACTGGAGTGGGTTGCCATGCCCTCCTCTAGGGGATCTTTCCGACCCAGGGATTGAACCTGGATCTCTTATGTCTCCTGCACTGGCAGGCTTTTTTATTTTTTTTTTACTATTAGTGCCACCTGGGAAGCCCAATATCTTAATTCACAGTTGTCAATATTAACACAATTATACCCATTTCATAGATAAAATCCAGTTGTATAGATGGAACATAACTTACTTAAATGATTCAGTGAGGGCTCTTTGATTGCAAGTGACAGGAAATTCATGTCACACTGACCTAAACACAAAAGGAAACTTTTTGGCTGACATCTAAAAAGTCCAGAGGGAGATCTGGTTTCAGGCTTGCAGGATACAGGGCACAAATGATATTAAGAGGTTTCTGTTTCTTTTTCTCTCTCCCTGCTCTGCCTTCTGCTGCTTTAGTGCCATTCACATGTTGCATGGACAGCCAGCAGCTCCAGAGTAGGTGCTTCTGGGTTCTTGCCTGGCAAAGGAGAACAAGGCTCTCTTCCAGCAATTGCCACGGAAATTTCGTTGCATCGGTCCTATTTCTGAGCCTATCCCTGTGGCTTGTGCTGGAATCCAAGTGTTTCACCAGATAACTTGGACTGAGAGAAAGAGAGGGAAGGATGGAAGCAAAGATGGATCCTCAGAGGGAAAATACAAGAACGGTTACCAGAAAGATAACGGATGAGTGCTGTGTGGCCAAAATAACAGCTCACACAGTTCATATACTTGGAACGTTTAGAACTCACTTCGTATTGTTTCCTAGGGCTTTCGTAACAAAATACCAGACTGGGTGGCTCAAACAGAAATTTATTAACTCATAGCTCTGGAGGGTGGAAGTCCAAGATCAAGGTGCTGTCAGTGTTGGTTCCTTCTGAGAACCATGATGGAAAATCTGTTCCAAGCCTCTCTCCTAGCTTCTGGTGGCTTGCTGGCAGTCTTTGGAGTTGTTTGACTTATAGAGGCATTGCTCTGATTTCTGTTCTCATCTTCACATGGCATTTTCTCTGTGTTCAAATTCTCTCTTATATGGACATCAGTAATTCTGACTAGGGGTCCATTCTACCTGAGTACAGTCTCATTCTAACTAACTATATCTACACTGCTCTACTTCCAAATAATGTCACCTTCTGAGGTTTGGGGGTTGAGGCTTCAACATCTGAATTTTGGTAGGACACAATTCAAGCCATAACATATATCCACACAATGTTTTTTTTTTGTTGTTGTTATTGTTCGGTCACTAAGTCATGTCAGACTCTTGGCAACCCCGAGGACTGCAGAATGCTAGGCTTCCCTGTCCTTCACTATCTCCCAGAGTTTGCTCAAATTCACATCCATTGATGCGGTGATGCTATCTAACCAACTCATACTCTACTGCCCTCTTCTCCTTTTGCCTTAGATCTTTCCCAGTAACAGGGTCTTTCTTTGGTGGCTTAGATAGTAAAGAATCTGCCTGCAATGCAGGAGACTCAGGCTCAGTCCCTGGGTCAGAAAGATCCCCTGGAGAAGGGAATGGCAACCCACTGCAGTATTCTTGCCTGAAGAATTTCATGGACAGAGGAGCCTGGTGTACTACAGTCCATAAGGTCGCAAAGGACTGGACACAACTGAGCGACTAACAATGTTTCTGGCTACATTTAAAACCCATCCAGTCTGAGTTGGAATGATGAATCCAGTTGCTTCCTGCTTTCCACTGTGTGGACTAAAAGATTGTATGAGGTGAACCCTAGTCAGTTAGTTCAGTCATTCACTTGTGTCTGACTCTTTGTGATCCCATGGATGGCAGCATGCCAGGCTTCCCTGTCCATCACCAACTCTTGGAGCTTGCTTAAACTCGTGTCCATCGAGTTGGTGATGCCATTCAACCATCTCGTCCTGTGTCGTCCCCTTCTCCTCCTGCCTTCAATCATTTCCCTTCTCCTCCTGCATCCAGGTCTTTTCTAATGAGTCAGTTCTTCACAACATGTAGCCAAAGTATTGGAGCTTCAGCTTCAGCATCAGTCCTTCCAATGAATATTCAGGACTGATTTCCTTTAGGATTGACTGGTTTGATCTTGCAGTCCAAGGGACTTTCAGAAGTCTTCTCCAACACCACAGTTCAAAAGCATCAGTTCTTTGGTGTTCAGCTTTCTTTATAGTCCAACTCTCACATCCACACATGATGTGAGACTAAGAGATTGTATGAGGACTACGAGATTGTATGAGGTAACCTCTAGTGTTCCTTTCATATAACCTAGTGATGATTCAGTGTCTGAGGGCGAGGAATACGACCTGTCGCCTGAATGTACACCTCAGTCCAACCACTTACCAGCTTGCGGACTTTGGGAAAGTGACTTAACCTCTGCAAATTGATCTCCTCAACAGTAAAATGAGGATGACAGTCTTTTACTCCTTGGATTGTTGTGGTCGAGGCACAAAGTAAGTATGAGTCAATGTGACTGTTCCGTCTCTTCAGACATGTGCGGACTTCAGAGATGGGAGGAGAGCCCGACATAACCCCAGTGTTCTCACCCTCTGCTGATGATTTGGCTCAACAATTTCTCCCTGAGCTTCTCCTGAAAGAAATTCAAGATGGGGAGGGATGCTTTGTTATCCTGCAAACAGAAATTCAAATCCGGTTCAGAGAACACAAAGTATTTCTCTTTTTCCCCTAAAGCCAGATGTGATAAATCTTGAGCAGACTCTAGGCGATGTGATTATGAAATACCTGCTCCCTTTAGGTTCCACTTAATCTGTCTCTCTGACATCTATTTTTTTTTCCTTACAACTTGATCTTTCCCACCATCTTTCAGATGTGGGCTGGAACCAGTCATTTTATTTACAATCTTTTTTTTTTGGCTTCATACATTTGGGGAAATGAAACAGACATCTGCTACTTTCCAAGGCGCCACATCTTTTAGTTCTTTTATACTTTTTCTACAGGCCCTAATTTAGCTTGTGTAGATGCTGACTGAATAACAACTAGGACTCCAAGCTCTTGCATGCAGCGTAACTGCTTGCTACAGATGCATCAGGGCTTCACCAAGGTCAAAGGAAGAGGTGTAGATTGCTTTCAGTTAGCAAATGTTTCTGAAGTGCTGACTTTGTTCCGAGTGTTGGTTTAATCACCAGGTTCATAATAATGAACAGGAGAGCCACTGTCCCTACCCTTGAGTACTGCACATTCTGGAGACATTCATTCAAGCAGAAAATATGTAATGAGAACTTAGTACACGTCCCATATTGTTCATCGTTAACACAGACATCACTCCTGCACTAATGGCTATGATGTGTGTGTGTATAAGGTGGGGGCAGAATACAATATACATATACATTTTTCATCATGTTAAAAGGTAGTAAGTGCTGTGGAAAAAAAAAAACAGCAGGGTAAGGGGATTAGGAATTTGGGAGGTTTTTACAATTTTAAATAGGGTGAGCATGTTAGGTCTGTTGAGAAGGTGATGCCTGAGCAAAGACTTGAAGGCAAGAGGAGGGAAAGGTGAGGAAGGGAGCCTGGATATTTGGGGGAAGAGCAAGTCCACGGGCTCTGAGTGTACCCAACTTTTTCAAAGAAAGCAAGGAGGTCAGTTTTGCTGGAGCTGAGTGAGCAATGTGAGAACAGAGGAAATGGTTAGGGACAAACCAAGCAGAGTTTTTACCCTGAATGAATGGACGAACCAACAGAGAGTGCTAAGCAGAGCAGGGATAAGATCTCAGACGTGAAAGGGCTGACCTGGCTGCTAAGTTTAGGCTAGGCTGTGCAGGTGCCGGTGGTATTAGGCAAGCCAGAATAATCAATCACAAGGGTGAGAAGGTAGTGACAGAGACCTGGAGGGGGGACAGGTCGGGGTAATGAGAAGAGGCTGGATTACGGATTTGTATTGAAGACAGGCCCAACACGATTTTCTGACAGACTGGATGTAGGGTGTGAAAGAGGAGGCAAGGATGCCTCCAAGATCTATCCACTGACTGTGGGAGCGCGGTTCTGTTTTGGTGCGTTGGGCCCGGAGTGCCGTTAGGACATAAGTTTGAGATGCCTATTAGCTATTCAAGTGGAGTGAGCAGCTGGCTTTTGCCTGTATATTGGGAACATGCTTAAGCTTCAGGAAGTGAGAGCGTGTTGAGGCACTTTCAGAACTGGGCACGTCCTCCTAAAAGCTAGAACATCCCTGAAGGTCAGCTCATCGCGCCTCTGCAGCCCCTTCGGCCGACAAAGCCCTTCTTTTTCCTCTTTGGGGAATGGCGAGAAAAATGAACCGAAACCACACGCCACGGCACAGCCTCCATTCCCTCACTAGGCGCGAGGAAAGAAGCTTGGGGATTGGGAGGGGAACGCAGACGGGTTCAGCGCGGTGGGGCGGTCCGGGGGTGAGTGGGCGGGGCCCGGGGGTAGGCGGGGCCGCGGCGCGGGCGCACGCCTCAGAGGGGGGCGTGGCCGGCCCGGCGCGCGCGCCGGCCTCCTGTGCTCCTGCAGGTCCGCCGGCGATCAGCTGGTCTGCGCTCCACTGACGTGGGCCCCGGCACGTCACCGCCGAATGGCAGCCTCCAGAAAGGCACCGCGAGTAAGGTGAGGGCGCTCTGCCGGGGATCCGGCGTCCGGGCAGCGCGCGGCCCCCCGGGCCTGGGCACGCATGTTGCACCCCGGAAGGCAGGGACAAGCGGGTGAAGAGCTGCGGGCGGCCCACCGCAGTCGGGCGCCGGCTGGGGCTGGCTGGAGCCCCCCGAGCGAGGCCACAGGGGAGGGAACCATGCAGCCGGGCAAGTTCCGGTTGGTTTCCAGCGGTCGCGGGCACCCCCAGGCAGCCCGAGCCAGGTCCCCGGACTTGTGTGTGTGCGGAGCTGCGGCGATCGGCCCGAGGGGGCGATGGCCATCGCCGCCCCTTCCCCGGCCGGGTGAGAAGGCCCGCTCTGGCAGGAAGTTGACCCCTACTGGCTCTTCTCGGGGTTCGGGGAGGCGGGCGAGCCCCTGCCCTCGCTCCTCTACCCTGGGAATCTAATCCTCAAATTACAACCCTGACAGTATGATACCTGCAATTCGCCTTACTGATCTGTCACCGCCACAAGCATAGGCAACAGCGGGCCCTTCCCCACCCAAGTGTTTTCAGAGGCTAGGGAATACTAGGGCATAATTTCCAGGAAAGTCCCACCGGTAACCTGCCCTGGGTTCTCCCTGGATTCAGGGAGGTGAGAAGGATAATCCCCTGGTCTCACATTAACAGGTTGCAGCCTGTGCTTCCCCCATACCCAGGGAATACTTATCAGAGCAGCTAACAAAATGGGAGGAGGCTGAGAGATAAGTTGAGGGTCACAAAGGTCAGAAGCCAAGCACCCTGGCTATCCACACGAGGTCAGCCATCCTCTAACTAGCTGAAACTTGAATGAATAGGCTTCGCAGCCTGGGCAGACTCACTTGCTGAACACAGACCAAGGTTTGTGCTGGTGTTTGTGAGTGGAGGGATCCCAAGCCGACCTTGAGTTGAACTTGGCCTTGCCACAGCATGTTAGGGATAAGTAGAGAACCTGCCCACCCTGTGAAAGGATGTCTGATGTGTGGCTAACCTGCACGGGGAAGGAGCTGCCTGTGTGTTAAGTGCTGGAGGTGGGTTCAGACAAGTGGATCCTGAGTTAGGGCCCTAGGCTGAGAAGTAGCCTTTGAGGACCAAGTTGGTCTTTGCTGGTTTCATAGACTCACAACATTTTAGGGGTAGAAGGGTCTTTAGGCATCAACTGAAAGAGCCTCTTTACCTCACACAGGAGGCCACTGAGAGCTGAGAGAAGGGGGGCCATTTGCCCTAGGTACTTCCCCCAATGGCAGAATTTGAGTGCTATCACTGTAAACATGACTTGGTTTAGATGATGGAAACTGAACTCAAATTGACTTAGTTAAGGGGTTGAGCCAGCTTCTAGTGCAGCTGAGTCCAGGTGACCACACCAGCTTCAGACTTGGTTTCTCTCTTACACTTCTTAGCTCTGATTTCTTCAGTGTTGGCTTCATTGTCAGGCAGACTTTCTCCTTTGACAGATTATGACAATTGTAGTCTGACAGCCCCAGCAGAAATAGGGTCCTTTTACCTAATGGTTGGAGCAGAAATTCCAAATCTGATCCTCACTGGACTGATTTGATCCTGTGTTCATCGCTGGTTTGAAAGGATGGATTGATCCTTTGTCCTTCGCTGGTTTGGAAGGATGGATTGAGCAGGCCTGGATCCCAGAACTTGGTGGGTGAACAGGTGAGACTCATTCCAACTCTCTGGGCTGAAAGTGGAGAAGAGACATTTTCAGAAGGAAAACAAAGGTGCTCTGACCAAAAGAGGGAGGGTTGGATTCTGGGTAGGCAAAAATAACATTGCCCACTTCTTCACCCTAGAACCTGTTCCATTCTACCCTTGTCTCACCTTACAGGGCATGACTGAGCATCTTGGTCCTTGTTTTGCCCCATCCTGAATGATACACACCTGTGATTCTCATCTTGGACTGGCGGCATGGGGAGGGTAATAACACTGCTGGGATTTCTTTAAAAAGAGAGAGGGAGAAAAATGTGCCATAACCATCTTATAAATAGATTGCATATAGATTGAATAGGAAGTTCTCTGCATGCTTCTTTTCTCTTACTCATCTCATGGCACATCGTGATACTGAGAAGGTGTTGGCTGGAGAAGGGGCTTCCCAGGTGGCTCAGTGGTAAAGACTCTCCTGCCCAGCAGGAGACACGGGTTCAATCCCTGGGTGGGTAAGATCCCCTGGAGAAGGAAATGGCAACCCGCTCCAGTATTCTTGCCTGGGAAATCCCATGAACAGAGGAGCCTGGCAGGCTGCAGTCCATGGGCCTGCAAGAGTCAGACACGAAGTGACTAAACAACAACCACAGGCTGAAGAAGTCTGGGGCAGGAGAAAGCACTCAAGTGAAAGTTGGGAGGCCTAGACTCCAGTGCTAGCCTAGCTGTGCCATCAAATAGCTCTGAGGCCTTGAGCAATTTGTTGACCTCTGTTTCTCAGTTTCTTTCTAGAGGTGGGAGCTGAGTTGGATCATCCCTCAGGTATATTCTAGCTCTAACATTTAATGATAACCTTGCTCTGAGAGCCGGAGAATGTGTCTGTCCAAGTAAGTGAAGGGTAGATGGATTTCAGACTCTGCAGAGACCAGGATATGATAGGAGCATGATTGTTATAATGTTCAGCTGCTTTGTGGCTCCTTTGATCCTTACAGGAAGATGGAGTTGGTGATGCTGACAGAGAGTGCTTGAACTCAAGTTCTCTGGGAACGTCACCTGTCAGACTGATTTCTGGTCTTGTCTTTGCAGCTCCTAATGTTTATGGCCTGTGGCGAGTTGTTTCTTCTCATGTAAAGTGCATGAATAGAGCTGCTTTTGAATAGTTTCTCTCCAGCTCGCCTGACCTGTGTGTCAACCGGTTGCTTGAGTATGTAGAGAAATTGACTTCCTTGGCTCACCGTCTTTTAAATGTGTATATGAAGTCAAGGGAAACCAGGTGAGAATGTGACTTGTTTTCTGTCCAAGGAAAAGAGGTTTTTTACTTTGTAAAATATTATAACAACTTTATTGAGATATAATTCATGTGCCACCCAATTTACCTATTAAAAAGTACAATTCAGTGGTTTTGAGGATATTCCCAGAGTTGTGCAACCATGACCATGATCAGTTTTTTGGACATTTTAATCCTCCCTGGAAGAAGCGCTGTACACAGTGCAGTCACTCCTTATTTCCAGCTCCATCCTACGTCTAAGCAACCACTGCCTCCTCTCTCTCTATGGATTTGTTTCTTTTGGACACTGCATATGAAATCATACAATATATGATCATCTTTGGCTTTTTTCACTTAGCATAAAATGTTTTCCAGCTTTACTACATTGTAGCATATATCAGTAATTATTCCTTTTTATTGCCAAATAATATTGCATTGTATGTTTAGACCACTTTTATTTACCCACCAGTTGATGGATGTTTGGGTTGTTTCTACTTTTTGAATATCATGAATAACGCTTCTGTGAACGTTGTGTGTAAGTTCTTATGTGGACTTGTGTTTTCAGTTTCCTTTGCTATGTACCTAGGAGGGAAATTGCTGGGTCGTAAGACTGTATTTAATCTTTTGAGGAATGCTGGAGTGTTTTCCAAAGCTACTGTACTATTTTACATTCCCACCAGTGATTTTCTGGTTGTTCCAATTTTTCTACGTCCTTGCCCCTTGTCCTTTTTTTTTAAAATTATAATCTTCCTAGTGGGTGTGAAGCAGTATCTCATTGTGGTTTTCATTTGCATTTCCCTTATGAATAATGATGCTGAAAATCTTTTCATGTTGATTATCGGCCACTTGTATATCTTCTTAGGAGAAATGTCTATTTGGAATCTTTGACCATTTAAAAATTGTAATATTTTTCTTTTTATTGTTGAGGTGTAATAGTCCTTTTTAAAAAACGTTTTATTTATTTTTGGCTGAGCTGGGTCTTTGTTGCTGGGTGCAGGCCTTCTCGTTGTGGTGAGCAGAGGCTACTTTCTAGTTCAGTGTATGGGCTTCTCATTTTGGTGGCTTCTCATTTCAGGCTCTAGGCATGTGGGCTTCAGTAGTTGCAGCTCATGGGGTTAGTTGCCCCGTGGCTTGTGGGATCTTCCCAGACCAGGGACTGAACCCATGTACTCTGTATTGGCAGGTGGTTGCTTAACCACTGGACCACCAGGGAAGTCCCTATAGTAGTTCTTTATATACTCTGGATACCAGAATCTTATCATATATTTGAGTTGCAAATGTTTTATTTTATGGGTTGCCTTTTCACTTTCTTCATCGTATCCTTTGAAGCATTCCAGTCTTTAATGAAGTCCCGTCTGTTTTTCTTTTGCTGCCTATGCTTTTAATGTCATATCTAAGAAATCATTGCCTAATTCAAAGTCAGGCAGATTTATGTCTCTGTTTTCTTCTAAGAAAACATTTATGTCTGTGATCCATTCTGAGTTAATTTTTGTATATGGTGTGAAGGTGGAAGTTCAGTTTCCTTCTTTTACATGTGGATATCCATTTGTCCCATCATCATTTGTTGAAGAGACTATATATTTCTCCATTAGATGTTGTTGTTGTTCAGTCCCTAAATCGTGTCCTACTCTTTGCAACTCCATGGGGTGCAGCGTGCCAGGCTTCCATGTCCTTCACCATCTCCCAGAGTTTGCTCAAATTCATGTCCATTGAGTTGGTGATACCTTCCAATCATCTCATTCTCTGTTGCCCTCTTCTCCTCTTCCCCTCAATCTTTCCCAGCATCAGGGTCTTTTCCAGTGAGTCAGCTATTTGCATCAGGTGGCCAAAGTATTGGATCTTCCGCTTCAGCGTCGGTCCTTTCAATGAATATTCAGGGTTGATTTCCTTTATGATTGACTGGTTTGATCTCCTTGCAGTCCAAGGGACTCTGACTCTCAAGAGTCTTCTTCAGCACAAACAGTTCAGAAACATCAATTCTTTGGCACTCACCTTCTTTATGGTCCAGCTCTCACATCTATACATGACTACGGGAGAAACCATAGCTTTGACTATATGAACCTTTGTCGGCAAAGTGATGCCTCTGCTTTTTAATACGCTGTCTTCCAAAGAGCAAGCATCTTTTAATTTTGTGGCTACAGTCACCATCAGCAGTGATTTTGGAGCCCTAGAAAATAGTCTGCCACTGTTTCCATTCTGCACCCCCCTGCCTCCGCCCGATCTATTTGCTATGAAGCAGTGGGACCAGATGCCATGATCTTTGTTTTTGGAATGTTGAGTTTTAAGCCAGTTTTTTCACTCTCCTTTCACCCTCATCAAGAGGCTCTTTAGTTCTTCTCTGCTTTCTGCCATTAGAGTGGTATAATCTACATATCTGAGGTTGTTGATATTTCTCCCGGCACTATTGATTCCAGCCTGATTCATCTAGCCCAGCATTTCCTATGATGTACTCTGCATGTAAGTTAAATAATACAGTATATAGCCTTGACATACTCCTTTCCCAATTTTGAACCAGTCCATTGTTCCATGTCTCGTTCGAATTGTTTCTTCTTAACATGCATACAGATTCTTAGGAGGTAGATCTGGTTGTTGTTGTTAAGTCGCTAAGTTGTGTCCAACTCGTTTGTGACCCCACGTACTGTAACCCGCCAGGTTCCTCTGTCCATGGGATTTCCCAGGCAAGAATACTGTGGTAGGTTGCTATTTCCTTCTCCAGGGGATCTTCCTGACCCAGTGATTGAACCCATGTCTGCTATATTGGCAGGCAGATTCTTTACTACAGAGTCACCAGGGAAGCCCTCACTGATATATGTCTATCTTTATGCCAGTACCACACTGTCTTGATTACTGTAGTTTTATTAATTTTGAAATCAGGAAGGGTTGAATCCTTCAACTTTGTTCTTTTTCATGATTGTTTTGGTTATTTCAGATTCTTTGCATTTCTGTATGAATTTAGGATCTGCTTATAGTGGAAGAAAATTCATGAATTAGAGACTGAGTTTGAGATTTACCTGCCATGGTGATGTTTTATCTGAAACTTACTTATTTCATCACTGATATTGGGGTGAGAGTTTTTCCATCTCATAAAGGAAAATTGCTAAGTCGAGTTGATGTTCTTCTCTGACTAAACCTTGCCACGTTTACTGAGGTCAAAGTATGCAATAGCCTATTCTTTCTCTTCTTTAGGGCAAATTACCAGGATTTTCAGCTGAGAAATTTAAGAATAATTGAACCTAACAAGCTGACATACTCAGGAGACCCAGGTGTGGAAACAGGTAATAATTTTGCCTCTTTAGATGGAACATCTTGGAAGGATTTTAGATTCCTCTGCTTCAGCACCAAGTTGAGAGAGAAGGGAGGGTAAGGGATTAATAATTGATCATGTCTAGGGATGAGGGGATGTATGTCTGGAAATTAAAACCCATTTTGTCTTTTGGCTTCCTGAGTTGTTGGTTATTGTGTGTATGTATATATTTTATATATGTGTGTGTGTGTGTATATATATATATATATATACACATATATATGTTACATTTTTTCAGTAGAAAGTAGAGGGATATGGTTTTTGAATTCATTGTTCTTGGCATGGTGGTGATGGTGGTGGTAGTGGTAGAGATAGGTTGTTACTGAATAAGTTCTAGTCTGATTTTTCTAATTTCTAATATAATTTATTGACATCCTTAGAGACTGGCTTTCAGTTTTCATCTTAAGACTATGAAATAAGTTTATAATGTATTATTGTGCTTTATAAATGGAACAGACATTCAGGAAAATCCTTTGGGGAAAATTTTCTGAAACCATATCCTCTTCCCAGAACTGATTAGTTATATTGTTGGGTTGCCAGAAACCCAAATTCCGGAAAAAAAAAGAAGTGGTATATTTCTACATTTCCAGTCCCTTTTCTGCGGACTACTCAGGAGAACTACAGTGTTTCCTTCTAGTTGACTGAAAAAGATCAGTCCCACGAAGCACGTTAGTAACCATAACTGATCTCTCTTTGGAAGATCAATGCTGTAACTATACGCAGTTTTAGGTCCCTTTTCTTGACAAATGTTGCTGTGTCCAACACATTTTGGACCATGTTGGAGGAAGGAGAGGAAGGAACGAGAAGAAGAGGAAGTAGGAAAGGGAAAAGTGATAGAACCATTGGATTTAGAGTTTGGTAAGAATTTCTCTTTCTTTTTATTGCATATGAAGAAATAGAGCTTCAGGGAGCTTCAGTTGTCTGAGGTTGTAAATTCCAGCTGGAAACTGGAGCCCACTTGTTTTGACTCCTTGGGTTTTAGAATTGCTTTAAGAGAGCCGCCTCTGTTATGTTCTCTAGAGAAGATGATGTATCAGTGCATGGGCTTGGTAATTGGATAGGCCTTGGGTCCTCGTCCTGATGATCCGCTTGACTTGGGTCATCAAGTATTTGACTTCTGTTTATTTATCTGTGAAATGGGAAGAGTCGAACCTCCCTGGGTGGGGATTATTATGAGGATTATCCACTAATGTATGTAAAGCTCTTGGCCCTTGCTCAGCAGTGGGACAGAGCAACAAACTCTAAAGCTCTGGGTGCTGGAGGAGCAGCTTGGCATCTGTGAAAATGCTAAGATGCTGAAATTGGAGTAAACCAGCCCCTTCTATTTTCGTAACAAGACATGTAGGAATCCCAGCTGGTGCTTCAGATTCAGATTGAGCTTCTACAGTGTATCAGTTGCCGTGTATGGTGCTTTTACACAGGCTGTCATGTTAAATTCTTCTAGCCACCCAGTGAGGTAAATAGGGTGTGCTCTTCATGTAATTCCAAGCAGCAAAAAGTCTTTTGTTTGTGATAAAGGTTGAAGGCTTAGGAACTTATTTCTAAAAGCAGACCCACATATGCAAGAGACTTTCAAATGAGTCATTCTTTTTAGAGCATGATTTAAAAATACCTGGCAATGTATGGGCTAATTTTACATCATGCACTAGGTTTGTTGTTCTTGGCTCCCCACGTCTCTGCACACCCTGATTAGCTCTTGGCTGCTTCTAACGTTTCTGAAAAGTAATGGGATGTGCAATGAGCAGATGCTAAAATACGGCATCTTCTAGGATCCTAGCTTTCTTTCACAGAAGATTCATCACTGTTATGTTGAGTCTGAAAAGATAGGCACAGTGCTGTGATACTCATTCAGCCATCTTCGAGTGAGCTTATGCATGTATGAGATGCTGGGCTAGATAATGGATTCAGGGATGAAGATGACGTGGCCTCTGCCTTAAGGAGAAGCAATATAGCCACCAATTCTCACCATTTCTCACATTGCTTTCATAGTTATTGTAGTTAATTGTGTATCTACCTCTAGTAATTGCAAACACAACATTTACTATGTGCCAGGTGCTGCTTCTAAATGCTTTTCATATGATAGTCCATTTAATCCTCATAAAAACTAGCCTATGAGGATCGCCTGCCATGGTTTCCATCTCCTCCATCGTGACTGTCATTTCAGCTGCCGCCGCCACAGTGGTTGGGTCTCGTAATTGTACCTGCTTTGTCTCCTCCTCAACTCTAGCTGCTCACCTGTTCCCTCACTTGTAAGGCTGGTTGTCCTGCAGCCACCTTTTCTCACTGTATCCATCTCCATGATAGCTGCCTCCGTGGCCGCAGCCCATTTGTTGCTTCAGCCACAGCCATCCTATCTTCTGGCTGTGGTATTAGGAATCTTTTCGTTGAGTCTCATATAGGTGACAAAGACGTGTCTGCATCAGACCGAGGACACTGAGCAAATGTGAGGGGCGTGAAGGGTGAGGAAGGCAGGCTCAGGGGGGATGTTAATAGTGGTGAGGGTGGCAGGGGGCATTGTGGAGGAAAGTGTGAAGATGGCCCTGTAGTGGAGAGAAACTGAGGATGCTGGTGATCCCAAGGGAGGCCAGTCTGGAGGAGGAATGTATTGGTGAGGCGAGAGATGGTGATGAAGGTCAGAGTGTGTGCTGAGGAAGCAGGCTGCGGTGACCAGGAAGCAGAGATGTCCTTGACCGGCTCCATCTTGCCTTTGATGGTTTTCAGCGTGTGCTTGCTGTGCTAAGTCATGTCAGTCGTGTTGGACTCTTTGTGACCCTAAGGACTGTAGCCAGACTCCTCTGTCTGTGGGATTCTCCAGGCATAAACACTGGAGTGGGTTGCCATTCCCTCCCCCAGGGGATCTTCTTGACCCGGGGATTGAACCCGTGTCTCTGATGTCTCCTGCATTGGCAGTCAGGTACTTTACCACTAGTGCCACCTGTAACTGAAGATTTTGTGCTTGCCATTGGGTCTGTTGACTTTACTGATGAAGTCAGTAACTGATAGTATTGATCCGTGCTACAGTCAGCACAATATACACCTAGTCAGTGCTAGCAAAATCCTTAAGTCAGGATATGTCCAAATGGAAGTCAAATTCTTCTATTTGGAAGAACAGAGGAAACTAGTGATGTCAAAAGAAAATACATTGGTTTCTATCATATAGTTGCTTTCTAAAATTCCAGATGCTCAGGCTGTACTCCCCCCTAGGTAGCTCTCATGTGCCACCAAGGTTGGAATACTGCTCCAAAGGATGTTTATGTTTTTGCTTGACTTTTAAAAATATTAAATTGCTCAGAAATATGATTCGGAAGCACAAATTTATTTTGAAACCCCAAAATATGTCATAATAAAGTTTTCAGATGCTGGCAAGCTTGTGAAGTCACAATAGGCTTTATTTTGAACTCAGTGGAGGTGTTAATGTATAAATTTAGGTCATTAGATACTTCTGATCCCTCTTTTTCATGTACATAAGAAATTATAGGCTCAGTAGGACAGACAAAAGGAAAGGATGTCCCTCTGAAAAGTATTCAGAAGCGACTGAAATGCAGGGATCATGGATATGTTTGACTCATGAATAGGACTGTTTCTGGTGTCTCTCTCTTTTGGAGACTTCTGTCTTTTGGAAACTTCTGAGTGGGAGCCCTGAGGCCAGTAACTGTAGCTGCCCCTGCAGGTTACAAATAAGATGGGGCACTTTCCCAGTGAGTCCCAAGATTAGTATCATACCCTGTAGGGGAATCTATTGGAGATAACCGTAGAGACTGAGGGTTTTATAGCCCAAGGTGGTGATGGTGATGGAGAAGCACCAGATAAAACTGTTAAAGAAAAAGAACCAAAATGAAAAAAAAGATCCATACCTAGCAGACTATAAGCTACGATGAGTCAGAGTATACACTTTTTAAAAAAGATTTATTGATTTATTTTATTTTTGGCTGTGCTGAGTCTTCTTGATGCACTTGGGCTTTCTCTAGCTACAGCAAGAGGGGGCTACTCTTCATTGCAGTGCGCGGGCCTCTCATAGCAGTGGTTTCTCTTGTTGCAGAACGTCGGCTCCAGGGTATGCGAGCTTCAGTAGTTGCAACATATGGGCTCAGTTGTTGTGGCTTCCAGGCACTAGAGCAATAGCCCAATAGTTGTGGCACACAGGCAGGCTTAGCTGATCTGCGGCATGTGGGAGCCCCTGGGACCAGGGCTCGAATTCATGCCTCTGCATTGGCAAGCGTATTCTTAACCACCAGATCACCAGGGAAGCCCCAGGGTATAAATTCTTAAAGATAACCTGTAGTATAATGACCTCAATATAACTCTCCATTATTTACAGGATGGTACATTAGGATGTTTTTGGTTAAGCCAAGTATTTTTTATTTGTTTGAAAAATTGGTTGGTAAAATACAAAAGTCCCAAACACCAAACTCTGGCTTGGATGTAGACCAGCAGGAACTTGAATTTATTAACGGTGGCAATGCAAAATGGTATAGCCACATTAGCAGACATTTGGTAGTTTCTTAGAAACCAAATATACTCTTACCATATGATCCAGCAGTCATGCTCCTTGGTATTTAGCCAAAGGAACTGAAAACTTACATCCATACAAAAACCTGCAACATGGATATTTATAGCAGCTTTATTCAAAATTGCCAAAACTTGGGAACAACCAAGATGTCCTCCAGTTTGTGAATGGACAAATATTAATAGGCTGTGGTACATTCAGACAATGGAATAATAATCAGCAATAAAAGAGATGAACTATTAAGTCATGAAAAGACACGGAGGAACCTCAAATCCACATTGCTAAGTGAAAGAAGTCAATCTGAAAAGGCTTTATACTGTGTGATTACAACAATGTGACTTCCTGGAAATGGCAAGACTATGAAGGCAGTAAAAAGATTAGTCATACCAAGGGATTGGAGGAGAGAAGGGAAGGATGAATAGACTGAGCAGAGAGGATTTTAGGGCAATGAAAACTATTAAACTCTTAAATCCTAATGATAGGTACACGTCACTAGAGATTTGTCAAGACCCATAGAATGGACAGGGTAAACTATGGACTTTGGAGGATCATGGTGTCTCAGTGTAGATCATCAGTTTTTATACAACGTTCCTATCTGGAACTCAGCTGGTCATTGAGTTACGTGGGGCAGTCTGACTGGTTTTGGAACAAACTCTTCCTGTTGTTGCAGACAGCAGAATGGCTCCAAAGGTAACTTCAGAGCTGCTTCGGCAGCTGAGACAAGCCATGAGGAACTTGGAGTACGTGACAGAACCAATCCAGGCCTACATCATCCCGTCGGGAGACGCTCACCAGGTACTGAGTGGAGATGGGCTGGTGATGGGATTCATCAACCCCTCCTTTCTTTTCCTCCTTTCCCCCCTCAGTGTTTGTACTCTAGGATTCTAGTTGTCAAACCACATCCGAGTGTGTCCTCCAGGGCTCGGCACAGGGAACTGTGTCCATTTGAACAGTTTCTTAACTGTAGGATTTCTCAGAGCCTTTGATATACTAGGGTGCGCTGTGTAACTCTAAGAAGCAGATGAAATATTCAGCATTTTCCAGATTTAAATGTCTGTGGAATTTCCAGTCATCTCAGAGTGGAGTAGGGGACTCAGTGTTCCAGGGAATTCCTTTGTCTGTTGATCTTTAGTAGCAGTTTCTTTACAATAAATGGGTTCAAACTTGCTCCTTGAAGAGGGGAGAGAAAGGGGAGAATAGTATGTAAGGAGGAGAGGCTGCCGAAGAGGAGAATTTGGCGAGTGAAAGTGGTTGAAAGGTTGAAGGAGGAGGTGGGAGAGCAGGTGTTAAGTGTAGAAGCAGAAGATCAAGCAGGACAGGGGGTTGTTGGATGTGGGAAGACGTGGTGACCGGGTACGTTAATGCTAAGTTTAGTAGGCAGTGGGGAGATAGACAGAGACGTGGGATTTAGGGTGGGGGTCTGGTAATGGAATTCTGCCATCCGCCTCTGTTGTTTAGATGAACAGGATTCACTAACTCCATAGGAACCAGGGTTTCACCTTTCGTCCTGACTGAGGACTGAACGTGAGTACGTAGCGTGGCTTGCACAAGTTGGGCCTGAGGAGTGTAGGTGGCAGAGGAGGCGGGCATCCCACCCTTTAAGAAGGACAGACCTTGGCCTCATCCTCAGGGAACTCCTTTCTTCTTCCCCTGCCTGGGTACTTCTGATGGGCCCCTACCTGCTTCCTGTCTGCCCCAGAGTTCAGCCTTTGGACTTGGGCTTCAGGTCACATGGATTCTCTGCTGGATTCATCAGTGGGGTTTTTCATTCTCTTGCCTTTTAAGCATCAGGCAGTTGCCCTGGACTGATTTGACTGTAACTGCCCTATTGCAGTATTGGGCGGGATGGCGGAGCATGTCATGTAGCAGTTGGTTTAGGGTCTTCCGTAAGTCCCTGTATCAGTAAGGTTCTCCAGAGAGACAGAACCAAACACATGCATATGGGGAGAGAGGGAGAGGAAAGAAAGAGATATTATGATATTTTGAGCGGTGGCTCACACAACATCAGCTCCCTTGGTTCTCAGGCTTCGGTTTGAACTGGAATGACACCTCTGGCTTTCCTGGTTCTTCAGCTTGCAGAGGGTACCAGGGATGCTTTCACATCAAAGGCCTGAGACCCAGGAATGCTGAAGTCTGGAGCAGGGAAAGATGGATGTCTCATCTCGAACAGGAGAGAGCAAATTTGCCCTTCCTGCACCTTTTTGTTCTCTTCAGATTCTCAACGGATTGAATGCTGCCCCTGTATATCAGTGAGGGCGATCTTTATTGGGTCTGCCAACTCAAATGTTAATCTGTTCAAGAAACAACCTTACAGACACACCCAGAAATAATGTTTTACCAGCTTGCTATCTGGGAATCCCTTCACCCAGTCAAGTTGCCACCTAATATTAACGCTCACAGCCTCGCACACTATTGTCTGAAATCGGGTCTCTCCTTTCAAAGAGTCTCACAAGCTGTCATGGAGTCCCAGCCAAACTCTTCATAGTTTTGCTCTATTTATGAACCTTCACCTCCAGGTGAGGCCTTATTACATGGAAAGATGTGACCTGTGAGTATTACTTGCTTCAACTTTTGAAGGTTTTTTCCACTTAAGAGTGTTTGGAAACTTTGTGGTGTTGGTGTTTTAGTTTTCATTTGCCTGAAGTTAGGATAAAATCTGTCTGTTTACAGACAGAGGAGCCTGGCAGGCTACAGTCCGTAGGGTTGCAAAGAGCCGGACACCACTTAGTGACTAAATAACCAAATAGGCCCAAAGCAGTTTCTTATTCAACTTTGGGAACGGCAGCGACACTGGCCAAACCCCAGGTGATGTTCCAGGTTTCCGCTTAGTGTCTCATCTCCTATAATAGGTCTGGAATTTCAGAATTGGATGGCTCCTCCACGGATAAGAAAGGTGAATCTCTAATCATGGAAAAATGTGTTTTCCAGCAATGTCCTAAAACAGAAAAGTTAAGCTTGCTTGATATTAGCTGTCACTTTCATTGCAGAAGTTACTGTTTAGGCTCATCAACTTATATTCTTGGACTCTTGCTGTCCCCTTCTCTTTCACCACGCCTGCCCCCCATTTTTCTCTTATAATCTTTGACTATCATTCTATTGCTGTAGCCTAGCCATCGGCCTTGCCAGGCAGGAGAAGTTGTGTTTTGTTTGTTTGATGCCTGTCTCCTGACTGCCATAACAGGGCTAAGTATTGGGTACTGGCTAAGTAGAGGGCCAGCAGTTAGCATATTGATATGTGTATGGACTCTAGAAACTGTCTGGGTTCTGGTGCCAGATTTATCACTTAACTAGCTAGCTGCTTGATCTCAAGTGAGTTACCTCAAATTCCTAAGTGTTCATTAAACTCTCTGGGTCTCAGTTTACCTATCAGCAAAAAAGGGAATAATGACATGCCTATCTCTTAGGGCTGTTACTAGGATTAAATGAGTTAACAAATATAAATGCTTAAAGTGTATCTGTCACCTAATAAATCTCTTTATATTTGTTGCTATTATTGTTGCTATTATTACTATTATAGCGATGAATGAAGGGAAATGTTCCCTTAAACAGATTACAGAGTAGATAGCCCCTGTCACAAATATAACACAAAGTTCAACTAGTAAATGTCATAGAGAAGAACTCAATCAGTCCAATAGAAATATGTGAGGCATGTATGTAGTTTAACAATTCTAATATTTATGGTGGAAAAAAAGTAAAAAGAAACAGTGAAATAATTTTTTTTTACCCCAGTATGTCCAAACATATTGCCATTTTATCACATCATCAGTATAAAAATCATCAATGATATAATTTACATTCTTTTTTTTAATACTAGGTCTTAAATTCTGGTATCTACTTTATTACAGAACATCTCAACTTAAGTGTGGACTGTTCATTGGAAATATTTGATCTATATTTAGATTTCATAAGATCTGCAGTTGAAAAGTGTACTTAGATGCCAAAGTTGTTCCAAACATAGTAAAAAAAATTTATGATAATAGAGTCTTGAGCATCATTTTTAAAATTTAAGTTATTTGAAGTGAAATAAAATTAAACATTTAGTTTCTCAGTCACATTAGCCACATTTCAAGTGCCTGGTTGCTACATGTGTCTGGGGGCTACTGTAATGGTCAGCACAGATTTAGGTAAAGTGCAGACTGAGCTCATTGGTCAGAGAGAGTATTTGAAGCTGGCAGGGTAAGGATGGAATTGCATCATGTTCACATTTCTATTTAAATGTAGTAGGGACCCACTGTGGGTCTTTGAACAAGAAGGTAATGCGATCAGTCAGTGGGAGCAGTGTTCAGTGTAGATTGGAGAAGGGAGACACTGGGAACTGAGAGCCCTATTTGGAGGTCCTTGCAGGGTCCTAGAGTGAGGGTGCAGAGGGCCTGGACTTCGGTGTTGTCCTTAGGAGCAGGGAAGAAGGGAAGGATTTAGAGGAGAAGCAGTAGATAGATTCGGAGAAGGCAAGGGCAACTCACTTCAGTGTTCTTGCCTGGAGAATCTCAGGGACAGGGGAGCCTGGCAGGCTGCCGTCTATGGGGTCGCACAGAGTTGGACGTGACTGAAGCGACTTAGCAGCAGCAGCAGCAGCAGCAGCAGCAGCAGCAGCAGCAGCAGCAGCAGCAGCAGCAGCAGCAGCAGCAGCAGATAGACTGAGCAAGAACCTTGCAGGCAGATGAATGAGGGAATGGGGAAGTTCGGAGACTGGGAGGGTTTGTGGTGCCATCCACAGAAAGAAATGAGAAGCCCCACATTCTTGCTTCGGGTCCGTGAAGAGGAAGGGCAAAGCTGGGATGACTGTGAAGTGGGGCCTGGGTCCACACCAGGATTTTGAGGACAGGAAGGAGGGCTGGCTTTGCGTGTGAGCTGCCACAGCAGCCTCCTTAGTCATAGAGAGGCTGCTGTTCTCTGGGGCTCTTGTCCTAGCTGTTTCCTTTCAGGCTAGATTCTGGGTTGATGGAATTTCTCCTCTGGGTCGGGGAGGGAGGGTGTTGGAGAAGGGAAGACGAATCTTGAATTCTGTCCTTTGTGTACTTTCCAAACCAGAAATGCAGACACCCACACACTGTTGCTGGAGAGAATATGCATCCCAAATGCGTGATTGTGCAAGGTCTTGGCACTCCAGGGGTCTGCTCTTCTCTGTCCTCTGTGACTCTGAGGGTTTTTCCTTTTAAATTCAGAACAAGGGTTATGGTGTTAATGAGTTTGGGCCCTGAGGGACTTTTACTGCAAAGATGTGTCCTTTCTCTCTTACAGTTTTCAGGTACTGTTGAAGTCAAATGTTGGGATTTGTGGGCACCACTGGCCCCAAACCAGGAGAATCGTTGGCTGGGGCCAGAACTGCACTGGCACCACCTTTGAGAAATCTGAGCTCTTCATCTTCTCCTTCTGTAAGGCCCCTCATTCTGCTTTTGGGCACAGCTTAGTCAAAAGATCACGTTCTGGCGGGGCTGACTCTGCCAACTTGAGTTTTTGGCTGTGTTTATGGTTCCTCCTTCTGGAAGACATGAATCAGATTTTCCTAGACTCTTTGGATTCTACTCCCATTCCTCCCGGAGCTGGCTTCCTGTTTTTTATTTCTTAAATAGGCTCTCTCCTGGGGTGGAGGTAGTGATTTTTATCCCACAGTGATTTCAGCCACTGTCTTAATTGGAGTAATGTTTGCTGTGGGAACACATCTCAAAGTTGCAGTGACTCGGTGCTATAGAGCCTTATTTCGTTCCTGTGGCAGTCCAGAGTGGGTGCTTGTGGTTGGTGGGTGACTTTCTTCCACTAGGAAGAGGGGTGATTCAGGGATCCAGGCACTTTCCATCCTATGATGCCACCATTCCAGCTGGCGGAAGGGGAGTAGTATGGAGAGGGCACATCCGTCTTGCATTGCCCTGACCTAGACAGCACTTCCCACCCACTCTGCATTGGTGAGAACCAGTTACGTGACCCCACCTAACTGCAAGGGGGTCTGGGAAATGAAGTCCTAGATGGGAAACCAACCGCTTTCAGTGACTATACAGTAGGGAAAGGGTATCTTTGATTCTTTGGACAGCTATTCAGTGTTTTTCCTGTTACCTCGACTTGGTTTCATTTAAACGAGACGAAAATGCTGAGGACTGGATGTTACCTCAGTATTTGGGGTTTGGTGGTTCTCGTCTCTGTTCACAGTCTGAACTCGGGGACTTCCTGTGCACACATAGCCATTTAGTCTTTCGGTTTCATTTTTTTTGAAAACCTCATATATCTGAGGCATTGTGCCAGGCTTATGGCTTATGAGGTGAAGGGCCAGTGAGGGGCACAGATGTCACCCCGCACAGGCTCACGTAACTTGAGTCGTGCTTACCATGGCACCCAGCCATCGCCTTGCTTGCCCTGTTCAGTCTGCACGTGTCCATGTTGCTCACTCTTCTTAAAACCCAGCTCTGGTCACGTCACTACCCCCTCTTGAAATTTTATTCTCTATCTAGAACTTGCAGGAGGAAGTTCAAGCCTCTAAGTGTGGTGTTTGAGGTCTTGACCGTTGTCTTCAGCCTGCCTTTCCAGGAATCTCTGCTGCCACTCCCTAGAACGTTCTGCCTCAGCAGTCAGGCTAATCATTCGCTGTCCTGCCACAAACCTCTGCTCCTGGGCCTTCTTGAACTTTCTCCCCTCTCCGTGTTACCTTCCTGCTTCTCCTCACCTGTCTGATGGGCCAGGTCTAACCTCTGAGCTTGGCCTGAAGGATTCAATTCAAAGCACATCTGAGCTTGGAACTATAGCAGATACCATACTGCATATGCAGCATAATTTATGTGCTGATCATTAGGGCTGACGTTTCACTGACACCTGTCTTATTTTGTTTGCTGGACTGTCCACTCTGAGAAGATATTTTCCTATGTTTCCCATAGAGTCTAGTTCATCATCTGGTGCATAATAAGTGCTGTAGTTTATCAAAAGCTTAGCATGTGCTAGTTGCTTTATGTCATACCTCAACCCTCCCACATGGGTGTTTTTGTCATCCCTGCCTTACAGATGAAAAATTGAACCTTAGGTTTTACCCAGCCAGTAAGTGTGGGAGCCAGGCTTGAACACAGGTTTGATTCCTGGGTGTGGGAGTCATCTGTCACGTGGTTGATGAAAGTAGAGGTGAGTGGGGGGCATCCTTGTTCCCTTAGAGTTTATAATCCAGTTGTGCAGACCAGATGTGCAGTCTGTATACAGAGTAAAAGATGTTGCTTGGCAGTGTGGTAAGGGCACGGACTTTGGAATGTCAGACCTGAGGTCAGATCTCAGCTCTGCTTTTAGAGCAGTGGTGTCTTGGGGAGGTAAGTAGGTAGTTTACTTCTCTGAGCGGCTGTTTCTTTTCTTTTCTTTTTTTTTTTTTTCAACCTATAGGTAGGTAGGATGATACCTTCCAGAGCTGCTGTTAAGATTAGAATCAGGGGGAATGAAGATAGTTACTGGCAACTAGGCAGTCTTAGCCAGTATTATTTGTTATCATCACCCAAGGTGGGGGGCATGGATCAATGCCAGTGCGGACAGTTCTGTGAAATTCAGAGATGTGGGAGGTCTCTGAAAGCTGGGTGGGTCAGAAAGCTTGTGGAAAGGGGCAAGTGTGAGCTGGATTATGAGATATGGCTGAGGCTTTCTTTCTGTTTTTTTTTTTCCTGTAGCTTACTGATATGCTTTATTTGGCTGTGTGTTATTTCATTGTTTGAATTAGATGCCAACATTTAAAAATGGGATGGTATCTCACGAACATACATCTGTTTAGCCTCTCCTGAAATACTGAAGGTGGAGCCCACACCGCAGCATGACAGGAATCAGAGCTGAGTAGGAGCTGCTCTCTAGAAAAGGCAGCCCCTTGTCCTGCTTTACTCTTTTAGTTTACCTGCCGTACACTAGGGCTTATGAGTTCAAAACCCCAGTTATAATCCCTTCTGGTCTTCTTCCTGTTGGACAAAGCATTAGCTTCCTGTTGCTGCTGTAGCAAACTTAGTGGCTTACTGTGGCATACATTTAATATCTTCCAGCTGTGGAAGGCTGGAATCAGCAGGGGTTGGTGACTTTCGGAGGCTCTGGGGACAATCCATTTCCTTGTCTTCTCCAGTTTCTAGAGGCCACCTCCATTTCTTGCCTTGGAGCTCTTTCTCCATTTTCAAAGGGGTGGCTAAAGTCTTAAGTATGAAGAAAGGTTCATCTTTCTTTCTGCTCGTTCACTTATTCCACAAGTATTGGTTGTGGGCCTGTGCCCGGTTCAGGGACAGTGACAAACAAGACAGACAAACACCCTGACCCCCTGGTGCTTACATTCTGGGCAGGACAATACAGTAACAGCATGAGAGTCATGAAGGAGAGCACGTGCTAAACCGAGAGATAGAAGAGGCTGTGTGGCTCCTGGAGCTGCAGAGTAAGCTTCTCTGTGAAGGAGACATCTGACCTGAAATATAAGGAGCTAGCCATGCCATGATGAGAGGGAGGCTTTTACAGGCACAAGGACGAGCACGTGCAGAGGCCCTGAAGGAGGAATGAGATCAGAAAGTGCAAGGAGCAAGAAGCAGGTGGTGTGGCTGGAGTGCCGTGAATGGGTGGGTTGTGGGAGGGCAGTTCTGGAAGGAGAGCAGGGCTTGATCAAGCCATGCCTTGGGGACTCTGCTGGGGTCTGAATTTTACTCTAAGTGTGATGGGAAGTCATTGATGGGTTGTAAGTATGCTGCTAACGTGATGTGATTTCCCAGGTGGTGCCAGTGGTAAAGAATCCGCCTGCCAGTGCAGGAGATGCAAGAGACATGAGTTTGATACCTGGGTCAGGAAGATCCGCTGGAGTAGGGAATGGCAACCCACTCCAGGATTCTTGCCTGGAGAATCCCATGGACAGAGGAACCTGGTGGGCTACAATCCATAGGGTCACAAAGAGTCAGACATGACTAAGCATGCATCCCCTTGAAAAACATAACATACACACACACACACACATGCTATTATGATACACACACATATAGACACATGCTAATATGATATACACACACATGCTATTATGATACACACACATGCTAATATATACACACACACATAGACACATGCTAATATGATGTATACACATGCACACAGTTTGGAAAGCTCACTATGTGTGTGAAGAGTGGATTGCAGGGGCAGTGGTCCAGGTAGAGATGAGGGAGGCTTGGATAGGGGTATTAAAGATGGACAGACATCACAGTTTTAGAGAAAAAGCCCATGGCTGTATTTATTTGAGACTTTTCCCTAGTATCCTAAGGCTTTGGCTTATTTTAGGCCTTTTGCTGCTCTCTAGGGAGAATGTTCCCAGGCTTTGCCAGCCTCATGGCTGAGGGAAGTGGGGGAGGCCTGGGCCAGTGCCTGTCTGGCGTCTGCTTAGCCTTGTTGGTGTGGAGGTGACAGCTTCGGTCAGCGATGTCTTTCTGGCATGTTGACCACTTAGGTCATGTCTAGACATTCTTACCCCAGCCCTCATCTTGATCCCAAACCAAACACATCCACCTGCTGTTAATTCCACCTCTCTTCAGAGAAACTCTAGGTAAACCCCTGGGGGGCCCCCATGCCTCCTTCCAGGCTTCCCCAAGTTGGGAGTGGGCACTCTTCAAGAGTGTCCCTGTGTGCCAGGGCCAAGCCAGATCAAGGCCAGCAGTTCTTCTCTGCCAGCCCCTCACTCCAGTCCTCGCTGTGTGTCAAGCGGGAGAGCCCCAAGCCCAGGGGACCTCCTTGTCGCTCGCGTGTCCGCTCCAGGTCTTCTCTCTTCTGTGCTGTGACTGTTAGCACAAGAGTAGTTTTCCCAGCCTCTCAGATGCTTTTTTCAGCACTCAGGAAGCAGACATTAGTATCATCTCTTCTCTGTGTATGTGCAGCTCTCTTGGGTTTCTGGTGAGTTGTGTGGAACATGTACTTGCTATTCCTCACAGCACAACTTGGAGAAGGGTGGGAAGCCACTCCCCCATCTTGGCCTTTTTTTATTTTTTTCAGTCTCGCACTCAGTAATTGCTGGGTTAATAAACAAAGGGCTCTACAGTTCATCAGTGATGCTGGTGGCCATTTCTTTCTGTGTGCTTAGTGCTATCTGGTCAATGTTCCTTTGTGTTTTGGGGATCAAACATTTGCTTGCCGTTGCAGTCAACCATCTGAAACGACCCGTTGTAGAAGCGAGGACTGAGGCTGAGAGAGCGGGAGAGGTGCGTCACCGAGCACGTAACTGGGCCTGCTGGAGGGCAGCTGTGGCTCAGAGATCACAGAGCTCCTTCATGCCACCATTGTGATTCTCTGTGGCCCTTCCTGTACCTCTGTGGGTCTCGGTCTTGTGACTGGTCTGAGGCTGCAATTCTGACTGCCTTGGTGAAAGGGGAGGCTTTCATCCACATGGCAGGAATGAAATCTGGGAGCCAGTTTTTCCCCTATGTTGTGTTGATTGTCCCCAAATGCCCTCAGGTCCAGCCAGTGCCTATGCCCACCCTCCTTCTCTATCCTGAGCACTTTGGCTGCACCATTGGGGATCTTAGTTCTCCCACTAGGGATCAAACCTGAGCCACCTCCATTGGAAGCACAGAATCTTAGCCCCTGGACCACTCTATCCTAAGCCTTCTGAACTCTGCCAGGTCCTTCAGCTCAGGAACAACCTGCTGACAGGAGGAGGAACAGCAGCTCTGGGCTCAAGCAGGTCAGATCCTGGCCCTGCTGCTGACCTGTTAGTTACTTTAAGATTCTCTCTTTGAACCTCAATTTTCTAATTTGCTATTGGTCTTATCCCGGAGAATCATTTTGAGGATGCAAGATGATGTGTTTAGGGGGGCAGTGTGGCATAGGGCTTGAGTTGAGCTCTGGAGCTGACTGCCCAGGTTCAAATCCTGACTCTGCTACTTTTGAGCTGTGTGAGTTTGGACAAGTTCCTTGAGTCTCTGGGCCTCACTGGCACAAAAGTACACACTGTGGCCTCGTACCCTGTCCCCAGGAATGGAACCTCTTACTTTCTTCTCCCTGATCCCATTCCACTCAGAGGCTGGGGAGGACCTGGAGTTGAACATGACGTTTTATTTTGCTGAAGCTTTCTGGGTTGGAGGAAGCATTTGTTCCCTAACAGGAAGGGACAGGGTCTGCGTGGGAGAGATTGGTGACACTGCCTTGGATAGGGGATACAGACAGGAAGTTCAGAAATAAGCTGATAGCTAAAGAGAGTTAAGTTAGAGAGTTATTGGCACATAAAACAGAAATTCAGGCTTTTCAGAAAAATAACAGATGCCTAAATGTCAGTGGCAAGGAAGGGAGAAGGCTATCAGATTGTTTTTCGAGTAAGATCTCAGCGAGGAAAGAGCAGTTTTGATCTATTTCTCTTGCTTTGTTTCCCAGGTGAAAAATTGAGGCTCAAGGGAGCCCTTAATTAATTAGGGTTGCCTGTAGTGTGCACTAATTTTTTTTTTTTTTTAATGTTCAGCTTGCCTTTTTGGCTAGATTGTCAGTTCCTTGAAGGCAGGTGCCCAGCTTTTCCCAGCCTCTGTGGTCCTGCTGGGCTGTGACTGATCAAGGTCCACTTCCTTGACCTCTCTGTTTTCCAGAGTGAGTACATTGCTCCGTGTGATTGTCGGCGCGCCTTTGTCTCTGGATTTGATGGCTCTGCAGGTGAGTCACTAAATTCTCTCTTTGTTCTTGTGGCACTTGTGTTCGCCTCCCTAAAATAGCTGGACCCAGTTTCAGTCTGTGATACAGAACCAAAAAGAAAATACAGACCAGATGTCCCCATTGACCCTGTGCAGAGGGGGCATGGTCCCGGTGCCTGCAGCTCCTAAGCTTACGTTTTAGTGACTCTCTTCTCTCATGTGTTAATGATGCTTCTTTTTAATGACTCTTTTGCTTTTCAAGTCAAAAAATTTTATTTTAAAAATAGTCTTGGGGGACTTCCCTGGTTATCTAGTAGAAAAGAATTCACCTTCAAAGCAGGGGATGTGTGTTTGATCCCTGGTGGGGGAGCTAAGATCCCACATGCCTGGGGCAGCCAAACCCTCCTGCTGCATCTAGGGAAGCCTGCAGGCTCTTGAGCCTGCCTGCCACAATGAAGACCCAGTATAGCCAAAAAAAATATTGTTGAACTTTTTATGAACTATAACATACAGACAGATAAGTTTATCATGAGTACCCCTGTGTAACTGGCACTGCAGATACGAAATGAGACACGAGTGGCATCCTCAGGACCCCTTCCTTAGCTTTCTGGTCCCCCGTAATTCTCTAAGCATTTAACTCTTGGTTTCCCCCTTTTCCCTTTCAACTCGAATAATAAAGATTAATGTTGAGCTACACTGGCATCCTGCATTACTTTTCCAAGAGCTGTTGTGCCCTTGAGTTTCAGGGTGGGTTTCCCCTTCAGGCTCCCATCCTCTTAAGTGGCTAGGCTTGACGGGAGCCCCTCTCCTCGCAATTAGCGCACTGCTTCCATTGATGTAGGTGCATGTGTTGGTTGGCACATTCCAGCTGATTTAGGCTGACACCTCTGCTGAAAGGCCCTGAGTTCTTCTGGGCCTGTGGGAGCTGAGGGCAGGTAGAGGTGGAGACGTAAACTCCCTGCGTCTCCCTGAATGCTCACAGCGCCCAGGCGGTCTCTCTTGGGAAAGGCAAAACACCTCCCTTGGGGTGTCTGTTGGAGCAGGTGGCTGTGATTGCTGAGCAGGAACCATTTCCAGCTCACTCCTGTTGACTAGAGGCCCTGTGGCCCTCTGTCCACAGACCCCTGTCCTCCTGGCCTTGACTCACGTTGTGCACATGGGGTCCTTTCTGTGCAGGGACCAGTACCCAGGCTGCCTCCAGACTGCTGCTTTCAGCAGTTGGCCCACAACTGGTTGTCAGTGGTACCGTCTTCTCTTGCCTGGAGGTTTCCTTGGAGTCAGAGGCCCATCTGCCCCACCAAAGTGGGGGTCGGTGGTGGGGCCACGCGGTGTCTGGGGCCTCTCACCATGCTCGCCTGCCTGCTGTCATTTTGGGCAGCTTCTAGGTGTTTGTCAGGAACCTCTCTCATTCCTTTGCTCCCCTCCTCCAGGCACAGCCATCGTCACAGAAGAACATGCGGCCATGTGGACTGACGGGCGCTACTTTCTCCAGGCTGCCAAGCAAATGGACAGCAACTGGACGCTCATGAAGATGGGTGCGTAGATGCAAAGCCATCTTAAGTTTAGCTGGCCGACTCGGGAGGAGACCCTGGAACTCCTCAGGGCTTGTGAATCTTAACCCTTTTATGGGGCCAGGGACCCCTTTTAGAATCCAAGGTGTCTTAGTAACAAACTACCGTAGATGGGGTGGCTCAAACAACAGAAATTTAGAGAAGGGATACATGTATATGTATGGCTGAGTACCTTCGCTCTTCACCTGAAGCTACCAAAACATTGTTAATCAGCTGTTGTTGTTCAGTTGCCCAGTCGTACCCAACTCGTTGTGACCCCATGGACTGCAGCTATACCCCAATACAACGTAAAAAGTCTAAAGTTTTGGGGGAGAAATTTTTTTCAGTGGAAATTTATCTTTTCATGGCTGGTGGCTGGAAATCTAAAAGTCTAAAGTTTTTTTGGGAAAAATTTTTTTTCAACAGAAATTTAATTTCTCATGGCTAGTGGCTGAACGTCTGAAATGAGGGTGCCAGTGTGGTCAGGCTCTGGTGAGAGCTGTCTTCCTGGCATGCAGACAGCCACCTTCTCACTTATCCTTACATGGTTCTCTCTTTCTCTTCCTCTTAGAAGGCTACCAATCCTACTGGATTAGAATTCTACCCTATGACTTCATTTAACCTTCAGTATCTCCTAAGCCCCTGTCTCCAAACATAGATCGCATTGTGAGGTAGGGTTTCAGTGTATGAATTTTGAGGGGAAACAGTCCAGTTCATGGTACAAGGAAGAACAAGAGAGTGACAGGCTTCTATATACAAACCATCATGCATTCAATTTTGGAAGGCCCTGGCTCAGAACCCTCGTTTCAGTGAGGAGTAGCTGAGGGCCAGAGAGGACCCTGTGCCTTTGACTCATGCCCTGGGGCCTTCCCACTGCTCTCTGCTGCCTTGTGATTTCAAATGAGGTGAAGGTAAGGAGCCCCTGGCAGCTGAGTTAGGAAGCTCTCCCTCTGAGGAGGATCCTGACTCACTTCTGGCAGCTTAGCCAGAGGGCAAGAGCATGGGTCTGCAGCTTTCTTGGGCAAGTTACTTCATCTTCAGTTTCCTCATCTATAAAGTGGAATGATAATAGTACCATAAAATGGTGAGGATTAAAGAAATAATATATGGAAAGCATGGAGCTCAGTGTTTATTGGATAATGATGTGTGTGTGTACATGGGTTTTCATTTAATTGCATGCTATATTTTTCCTTGTCATCAGAGTAGTCTTTTGAAATACGGTTTTAGTGATTGTACAAAGGTACAGCCTGCTGCATTTTGAACTTGGACAATAGAAGGAGGGGAAAGCAGCTGCCAGGGCTGAGTGAGGAAGAGGAGAAAAGGCCAAATCCCTGATGTTTCTTGTTTGTTGTTGGAAGTTATGCGGAAATCGGGTTGTTACCAGACTCACAGTTCAGGGAACAGAGGGCTGTTGATACTGAGTTGAGTTGACCCCAGGATCTATTTTACTGAGGGTGTGTGTGTGTGTGTGTGTGTGTGCACGCGTGCATGCACGCACGCCTTCATGCTCCACACACTCTCCATATACATGTATAAATGTTTGGCTTAGGGAGGAATTAAGAATGTTTTTATCCTGGCAATGGATTTGTTTTAAACGTGGGTTTCTCAAAATTCTTTTAAACTATAGAAACGGCAACACTGCAGGTTGGTGTTGTCCCAGTTGCGTTCTCTCTCACACACACAAGCACAGGCCTTCGGGATTGTGGGGCTGTTAGGAGTGGATAGGCCTCTCTCTAGGCCTTTGTACTATTTGATTACATGCCTCTCTGTTGCTGGTTCATGCGCCCTTAGCATATGTGTATATTTTTTTATATGTTAGATGCATGTGCTATGTCCATGTGTATTTCACATACAAGCAAAGTTTAATATCTTAATTTTTAAGAAGAAGTACAAATGGAAGTTCTGACACTTTCTGCTTGCACCCCAGGGTCTCATTTAGTGTGCTTCTGGGATGTGAGCATCTCTCTTTGGGGCCTAGACTCCAGCTGTTACGGATGTCAGTGCTTTGGGGGTCAGAGTGTCAGAGGAGTGAATACTATCTGCCTCTTCCCTAGACCAGCCCTGGGGGAGGAGCCGTTCTTCCCTCCAAGCCGTCTCTAGCCTCTGCCTGCAGCCCACCTCCTCGCTGGCTCTCCAGTGTAGGGAGGTTCTGGTGGGTGTGGCTGGGGAGTGATTGATCCCTTTGGTTTTGCCCAACATCTGTCTGCTAGGAGATGATATGACTTCACTCTGTGAGTTATACTAGGGGCATTCAAGAAACTTCCTTAATAATTGGCTTGTTTAGCGGTTTGAGGAAAAAAATAGGAAAGAATCAGATAGGAAAATCACTCAGTGACAGTTTCTAGGCAGGCTTTTAGAACTGAGTTCATGAGCTCATTTCTTTATAAACCTTTGAACGTCCATTATGTGGTGAAGGTAGTAAAAGTCAGCACTGTTTTGGAATATGAGAACTTTCACTCTTTGATATTTTACCGAAATGTTTGTTAATTGTTTAGCAAAAATCTGATGAAAACGTATACATCTGAAATGTACAAGATATACTGGGTTGGATTAAAGAAAAACTGGGATATCAAAAATAATTTTAGTTCCTTTTGTGAAGCTTACTTGGTGTCCTATGACTAGTCTCTTAGAAACGGAAAGGGCTGTGTGCTCTTGGTAATTGGGAAGCCCAGGGAGCCAGTTAAGGACATGATGTTGGGTTCCTGTGTGCTCCTCTTACAGTCTTTGGATAGATTTCTGCTGCTGAGACTTGAGCTCAGCCCTCCAGTTAGGCCAATCGTCTGGCAGGGCCTTTCCTCTGCAATGATGCCCTCCAGGTGAGGCGAGAGCCCTGCGCGTGTGTTTGCCTTACCTGGGTGGGACGTAAGGGAAACTCTGAGCTTCTGCCTGCACCATCTCACCACTCACGCTCTCATCACCATTAGTGGGGGCATCAGAGAAGGCCGATGAGATGATCTTCAGGATGACATCATGCACCTGTGTTGCAATGATTCCCAGGATGCCTTTTACCAGGGGTCTAGGGAAAATCCTGCTTCTTCTTTCTTCTGTCTCACCCTCCCCTTATATACCATCTTTATGCTTTCCTTTTATAGCATCTAACTCTTCTAGCCTTCCAGGATGAAGAGAAGTTCAGATTTTCCAAGTGCTGTCAATCCTTTTTAAAGAAGATGCTTCGTAAAGATCCTGTTCTCATGTTATTGGTGAATTGCACCCTTCTGGGTAGGATAGCAAGCTCAGGCTCCCTGGGAATTGTTTCTCATCAGTTCTTCCCTCTGTAGGTCTGAAGGACACACCAACTCAGGAAGACTGGCTGGTGAGTGTACTTCCTGAAGGATCCAGGGTTGGTGTAGACCCACTGATCATTCCTACAGGTGAGTAAGCTGAAGCCCTGCCAGCTTGGGTGAGGCCTGGGGTTCTAGATGCCTCCCCACCCTCCTCGTTTGCTTGTGGGTGGTGGAACCTTTGGGGGCTCAGCATGACATGAGGTCACAGCGGAGGTCAGGGTGAGGAGAAGAGTTAGCAGAGGGCCGCAGGATTGCCTGTCAGAAGGTGCCAGGCTCTCAGAGCCCTGCTGCCTATAGAGAGTGTTCAGTTCACAGCTAGATCACCAGTGTTTTTCCTCAGATTACTGGAAAAAGATGGCCAAGGTTCTGAGAAGTGCTGGCCACCACCTCATTCCTGTCAAGGACAACCTTGTGGACAAGATCTGGACAGACCGCCCCGAGCGTCCCTGCAAACCGCTCATCACACTGGGCCTGGATTACACAGGTCAGAACCACGGCTGCGCCCAGCAGGCCCTGGCCATCGTCCCCTCCACTTGAAGTCCTCTGGAGCCAGGTCATTGAGCCGATGGGAGGATTTGGCCCCTCTCTGGCACGTGGCGCGTTGGGTGCAGCAGGAGTTCAGTTTGCTTCCACTGTTGGCACCTGCGTGGGCATAGTTTACTCTCGCAGAGCTCCTCTGGGTAGACCCACGGGTGCTGCTGAGATGGCTTTTTTTTTTTTTTTACCACTCAGTTGCTCACTGCCCCTCTCACGCATCTGATATTAGACACAGAGCCTAGAGGTTTCTAGATTCCATGTCCTTTTCTTCTGCCAGCTCTTGTAGGTTAATCTTCCCAGGCCCCCTGCCCTCTCTCTGTCCTCTGCCCTAGAGGCTTTGGGGAGTGGGTGGGTTTCTTTGGCTTGCGTGATAGTGGTGAGTGAGGAGCAAGTTCTGTGAACAGTCTGTGGGAGATGAAAGTGTGGATTTATGGGAGAGTGAGGAGTGCAGAGGGAAAGGCCTGGAGGTGGGGCAGAGGGGAGTGAATCTTGCTGTAGAAATAGCAGAGGAGAGGTGGAGCGGGGCTGTCTGGAATGCAGGCACATTGCCCAGAGGGGTCCTGGGAAGAAAGCGTTACAATGCAGACTCTCAGCCAAGTTTTAAGCAGAATTCCCGAGCTGATCTTCACAGCAGCGTTTGGTTGTGGGGACACCCCCAGTCTGCTTGCTTCCTTGTGACACTCTCACCAGAGGGTATTGCAGACGGGGGAGGGGAGTGAGGAGTGGGGGGCCCTGGGTCAGCTAAACAGTGTCCATCAGCATGCTTTGGATTCTGCTGAACTGAAGGAAAGGCTCTGACCTGTTCTTTACAGAGCAGGGAGAGCAGGTTTGGCTGGTGAGACTTTGGGTCAGCAGACACGTGAGTGCCTACCATGTGCAGGGCACTGCCAGGGGCTGCGTGCATGAGACAGATGCCTGCCCTGTTCATAGGTGGCTGTACCATGAGGTCCAAGTGCTGTCTCATGTCAGGTGGTGGTGGTGGTAGTGGGGTGAGCTTCTCTGGGGCCCACAGGAGTAAACAGGGAGTTGCTGGCTGTGTCTGACAGTGCATGTGTGGTTTGGAAGTGGTAGTCACACTGAGACAAGCTGTGGAGAATTCCTAGATCTTAGCACTGAAAGGCAGGCTCTAGAAGTGTAAGATGGAGGGTGATATTTGCCTGACCTCTGAAGATTCGGTGAGCTCTCTCTGCTGGTTAGTGTCTTCTCAAAGCTCCCTGTGCTTCCTCTATGGCAGCAGTCCTTATACAGAAGGGTAACTGATTGCTGGTTTAATTATCTGTCTTCCCTTCCAGACTGTAAGCCCCATGAGGGCAGGGACTGCTCAGAACTGTAACTGCCGTGACCAGCAAAGCATCTGCAGATATTGATGCCTGGGCAGGAGAGAGGTTCCATAGACATTTGTTGGATGAACAAATGGATTAAATTTGTTGTGAGGCAGTCCGGGCTCTGGACAGTCAACTAGCTTAGATGGAGTCACTTTTCTTGTATGGGATTGGTATCCAGGCATTCTGTCCGCTCAGATAACATGCTCCCTGGAATGTGGTGCTGGTGAATGTTTGGAATGAGTTCTTTCACTTGGCTCTCAACAGTCCCCAGGACCAGACCAGGGGCTGGAGTGGCAAGTATGTTTTTTCTTGCAGGCATCTCCTGGAAGGACAAGGTTGCAGACCTTCGGTCGAAAATGGCTGAGAGGAGCGTCGTGTGGTTTGTGGTCACTGCCCTGGATGAGATTGCGTGTGAGTGCTCTGGTTTCACTGTTGGGGCGTGTTACCCAGTCTCTCAGTTGGTTCTCTGGGAATCTGTGTGTTCACAGAATTCAGTTTTCTGCGTGGTCAGAGAATAAGCAAAAGACCATCACCAGTGGGTATATGGCATGCCAAGTGGGATGGAGAAGGGATTATTTTGGATGGAGAATTACAGGGCATTGGGGAGGAGATTGTGGTTGGTCTGGAGCCGTATTACAGCCAGGCGCTGATGCTAAATCTGTGGTGGTGTCCCCCTCTGGCCAGGCTGCTCAGTGGTGTGACAGCTCCGAGGAGGCGTGTTTTCTCCACACTTTTTGTGTCTGTCAACATTGGTTTGTCTCTATAGGTATGGAAGTGAGCTCAGAGGAGATTTTTTTTTTCTTTATACTTCTGTATTTCCCAGATTCTTCACAATGAGGCTATTCTAGAAATATTTCTACTTCAGAAAACTCAGGAGCTGAAAGTTCATCAAACCTTTTGGTACAATAGTAGTTTTTAAATCTTTAGATTTTAAACTATCCTCATGGAATTGTTCAGTGCCTTCTAGAACCTGAATAGTTGAACCTTCTTTTTCTATTTTCTGACTGGATTTGACCCAAGGTACCTGAGAAAAGGCACTGCTTTATCTTTTTATTTTCTCACTAGAGAAAGATGGCATACTGCACAATCTCTAATGCGTAGCCCTCAAACTTTGTTACATGTATCAGTGATTTATATCCCTGATTAACTTAACAACATCAACATCAGAGAAAATAACATATGAAGCTAATCTCTCCTCTTGATTATTTAAATATCCCCTGTTTTCATTGTGGAAAATCTGGGAAGTGCAGAGCAAGTAGAAAAAAAAAAGTCACCTATAATCTTCTTGCACAGAATCAGTTAACATTTCTGTGCATATATAATTTTGTAACTTGGTTTTTTCCACTGTATTTACTCTAAGCATATATAAACATGATTTTAAGTGAATATTAAATATCCCATCATATGGTTATAGTGCAATTTACTTAACCATTCCTCTCAGGATGACCTTTGAGTTATTTCTGCATTTTCTCATGATTGTATTACAGGACTGCCATCAAAGTCTTGGTGCATCACAATCTGTGTCTTAGTTTCTGATAATTTTCTTTGAGCTTTTGGTTGACTTTGGAGGTGGTGTTATGGGCTGGAGGGTGTGTGCATGGTAGGGCCTTTGATCTCATGCCGTATACCTGCCAGAGAGGTTGCACAGCATGAATACACCCCTCTTGCTACACTCTCACCGACCCCAGGTACTATCATTTAAAAAGAATGCTAGTTGGGTTTGATGGGTAAAACATATTGCCTCCATGCTGTACTTGAAGAAGCCGTGGTTTTAAAATAGCGGCAGTGCGTTTGATACCAGGGTCTTTTTTGCACTCTGATTCTCAGGAGAGCAAGTGTTAGGCTGCGGGAGGCCCCGGGATGAGAGCTGTGCTCAGCACCGGTCCCTCTAATTTCTCCAGCGCGCAGTGACCTCGCCAGGGCCCTGACTCTGGCCATGCAGGTCCTCCACCCAGCCGTGGCTCCGGGTGGGCCGCCGGCTCGGGTTTCATTCATGGGCCCAGAGCCCCACTGACTCACTGCTTTTGTTCCTCTGCTGGGAAGCTCCGCCTCCCCGGGGCTCCTGACCCTTACACAGAGGGCCTCATCTGGCCTCCCTGGTGGGTGGGTCTCCGTTTTTCTACCCTCAGTCTCTTGCCTCAGAAGGGACCGAGTGCTTGGCTCCCGCCCTTGTACTTGGGAGTGCCAGAGGTTTTTCTGCGGCAAGGCCAGGCCTGGCGGGTCACCGCCGGGTGGACCATTTCAACTCTTTGTCTGGAGGGCAATTCTGACTAATAACTCTTTCCATTCCCTTCCCGGGATGGTGATGTGGCAGCGAAAGACACAGTTCTGGTGCCCTCATTTGGTGGATATGCGCAACTGCAGCTCAGAGGCGAGACAGGGAAGGGAGGCTCCAGGCCTCTCTGAGAGGTCTAGCCGGCCCTTCCCGGCCAGTGGAAGCGCTCTCTGCATCCTCCCAGCTGCCCCTTAACTCGCAGTCGGGCGGGTGACAGGAATTTTTTTTTTTTTTTTCCAGGGCTATTCAATCTCCGAGGATCAGATGTAGAGCACAATCCTGTATTTTTCTCCTATGCAATCTTAGGACTAGAGACGATCATGTGAGTGTTGGCCCCGAACCTGAAGTCTTCCCCACAGCTCCTTGGAGCCCCAGTCCACCACCCTGGCCCGGGCCCACTGGTCTCAGCCTGATGTGCACCAGGGTCGTGCTTTTCTCCTGCCCTTTCCTGCCTCCCCTTCCCTTCTGCCTTCCTTAACAATAGTTATTAATTTATATCCTGCCTCTCTTATAATCCTGAAAATTATTGGTGGTACTAGAAAATAAAAAAATTAGTGTCAAGGACATCAGAACAAAACCAGAGAGAGTAAGCTTAGTTCACAGAATCCCTGCTGCAAAGACTTGTTTAGGCCGCACATTGGACTCCTCACAGCCAAGGCAGAGAGGGATATGGGCTTTGTTATACACAGTCCTGGGTCCACAATGCAAATAGACCCCATCATTCAGAAAGTCAGAAGTGATGCAGGAAAAACCCCTGAGTCGTGCCTTGTTGAATTATCTTTTAAACTGCTGCTTGCAGCCTTCTTGCCATTGCTTTTCTTGTTTGAGTGGCTTTCCGCATTCAGATGTGTTTATTGAGTGCCTATTATGTGCTAGAGTCTCCACTAGGTGTTGGGGTGAATGAGGCAGACAGGGTCCTGGGTTAGAGTTGGGGATTCTGATGCATAGTTGGCACTCACTTGTCACTGGGGCAGGTATGGATGTTATTGGAGGGGCCTGACCTGATCAGAGGAGACAGTAATATTGAGACAGAGATTCAGGGTGCTTGGGAGTTAGCTCGGTGAGTAGGGAATGAGGAGGAAGAGAAACAGGTGATCTAATCTGGGGAGCAGCATTCTCAGAGACTTTGGGCAGGAGAGAGTGCAGTGCAGGTGAAGGACCCAGAGTGGTCCAGTGTGGTTGAAACCTGGAGTGGGAGACCGGCAGGTATTCAGGGCCACATAAGCAAGGCCTTGTGAGTCAGGTTCAGGAGCTTGGGCCCTTGTCCTGAGGATGCTGTGAGTTTCCACAGGGAACCACATGGTCAGGCTTGTAAATCATAGAGAATTTATGATTGGAGTGAAATTATGGGGTAGATTATGATAGAGAATTTATGATTGGAGTGAAATTATGGGGTGGATTATGATTATTGAAAAATAGAGTGGATAGGGAAGACTTGGAGAAGGTGATGGCATCCCATTCCAGTACTCTTGCCTGGAAAATCCCATGGACAGAAAAGCCTGGTGGGCTACAGTCCATGGGGTCGCGAAGAGTCAGACATGACTGAGCGACTTCATTTTCACTTTTCACTTTCATGCATTGGAGAAGGAAATGGCAACCCACTCCAGTGTTCTTGCCTGGAGAATCCCAGGGACGGGGGAGCCTGGTGGGCTGCCGTCTGTGGGGTCGCACAGAGTCGGACACAACTGAAGTGACTTAGCAGCAGCAGCAGCAGCAGCAGCAGGAAAGACTAGTGGCAGGGAGACCAGTTAGGAGGCCATGGCACTAATCCATGAGAGATGGTAGTGGTTAACCCTAACCCTAACCTGGGCAGCAAGTGGGCAAGGCTGCAGTGAAAGCGGGAGAGGTTTGAGGGGTGCTTAGGCCATAAGTTCAAAGATCTCCATGAAGGAGGGAAAGAGGGGCATCAAGGAGGACAGTGCCCAGGTCCTGGCTTGGGGGACAGGGTGGAAGGTAGCATGCACGGGGCAGGGAGCACAGGTTTGGGAAGGGCATGGAGGGAAGAGGAGCTGCTCATTTGGGATGCTGGAAGGTAGAGCCTGTCTCTTGTGTGTGGGTCTGTGTTCTTGCCCTCTGATTCCTGCGCCCGCCTTTCCTCTCACCTCTCCTCTGGGCCCTCTGCAGGCTCTTCATTGACGGTGACCGCATAGACGCCCCCATTGTGAAGGAACACCTGCTGCTTGACTTGGGCCTGGAAGCCGAGTACAGAATCCAGGTGCTTCCGTACAAGTCCATCCTGAGCGAGCTCAAGATCCTGTGTGCCAGCCTTTCCCCAAGGGAGAAGGTGTGGGTCAGTGACAAGGCCAGCTATGCTGTGAGCGAGGCCATCCCCAAGGTTGGTAGCCCCAGAGCCAATCAAAACCCACTGTGGCTACCAGGCCTTTCCCAGTCCTGGCATCAGGCGGCTTCTCTTTGAAGCAGAGAGAGGTTGGTTGTTCAGGCAGGTTCCCAGGATTGGGTGTCATATCAGAGGTGTCGTCCCTGCAATGAGCCCTTTGGGCTCTTAGAACCCAGTGAGTCCCGTGTTTTCCAAGATGTGGCATGAGAGATGATTTTAGGTGGTGCACATTCACACTTAGTTTTATTTAAATGTATCTATTTTTAAAGCACTTTAACAGATTTAAAGAATGAACCAGTGGTTACCAATGGGGAGAGGGAAAGGAGGTAGGGCAATTGGGGTACCAGATTCAGAGGTACAGACTGCTATGTATAAAAAAAGCTATAAGGATATATTATATAGTACAGGGAATTTAGCCAATATTTATAATAACTCTAAATGGAGTTTAACCTTTAAAAATTGTGAATCACTCTATTATACATCTAAGACATATAATATATTGTATAGGAGAAGGCAATGGCACCCCACTCCAGTACTCTTGCCTGGAAAATCCCATGGGTGGAGGAGCCTGGTAGGCTGCAGTCCATGGGGTCACTAAGAGCTGGACACAGCTTAGTGGCTTCACTTTCACTTTTCACTTGGAGAAGGAAATGGCAAGCCACTCCAGTGTTCTTGCTTGGAGAATCCCAGGGACGGGGGAGCCTGTTGGCTGCCGTCTATGGGGTTGCACAGAGTTGGACATGACTGACGCGACTTAGCAGCAGCAGCAGCAGCATACTTCAATTAAAAAAAGCATTTTAGTGTGTAGTTGAAAAAAATATAATTAGCATATGAGACCATGTATTATAAAAATTATTTCTTAAGAGAGAGTTGATTTCAATAGACTGTTGATTCGAAGATCACCTAAAGAAGAGTCTTAAGTAAATAAGGGTCCAGCGAGTAGGCAACCCGGATAAGCCCTGTGCAGATGGTGTGAGAGTGTCTGAAGTTTGGGAAACACTACTCTATATCTGCCTCCCCCACCATATTTTATGGTTAAGGAGACCTGAGGCCCAGGGAGGGTTAGAGAGTTGGGGATTTATCAAAGGTCAAATGATAGTGATAGTGATGCCCTTGACCGAACCTCTGCTGGGTGGTGCTAAGCAGCTGACATGTACCCCCTCATTTTCACTGAAGCCTGGGGCAAGAGTCCATGCCACCTTAGTTGAGACTTTTTGATTGCCCTGCTCTGGGCCTCTGGCTGCCGAGTGGCCTTTGGCAAAGCCAGCAATATCCTGTCTCCTCCACTAAGCAGGGGCATCCTGGGCGGAGTCCAGACCTGGCCTTCTAGCCTGGTTTTCCCATCGCACCCCTGTCACTATCACACTGTGTGATGGAGTTACTCAGAGCTTTGCTTCCGTTGGGGTCATGCCTGCCTTTGTTTAATGAGGGGCAGGTATGTAAAAGAGAGAGAGAGAGAACAAGCAGTGTGGAGAGAGGGAGAGCCCTTTGAGAAGCTCCATGCAAGTGCAAGGTGATACAAAATTACCCCCTGCTCCCGGTAACACAGGGCTGGATTCTGACTTGTTCTCAGTTGGGAAGACTCTTCCCCAGCCCTTTAAGACCTGACTGTTAATGGTAGCTGATCCCTGAGCGTGAGGTGGGAAGGAACAGGAGCTCCCTCCCCTCTCATTGGTCACATGCATCCCCAGACGGTGGAAAAAGGCCTCCTTTGTGCAGCCAGAAAGGGGTTATTTCGGTCAAGCTTTGATCCGTTAGTGAACCCTGACATGACCATGGAGGTTTGAAAAGCAGCATCTTGCTGCTGGCTGGCAGCCAGCTGTCTCAGAGAGCTAAGGGGTGGGCGGGAGACGAGAAATAGCTTGTTTGGTTTACTTTATCAGAGTCACCACCCAAAAAGGGCAGGTCTTTGGGCTGCAGGGACAGCAGGGAGGGCCTGAGTGCGCGCTCTCTGCGATTTGTCTAAAGTGAGGAGTCCTGGCTGGAGGGATGATCTTGGTCTGGGGTAAGTGATTCCCACACTGCTGCCTCCCGCCCCAGGATCATCGCTGCTGTATGCCTTACACCCCCATCTGCATCGCCAAAGCTGTGAAGAATTCTGCTGAATCAGAAGGCATGAGGCGAGCTCACGTGAGTAAAGCAGCCTGTGCAGAAGACGGGGTGTGGTGGTCAGAAGGCCCAACTCCCTTACCTGCTGTGTGGCTTTGACCCTGGTGCAGGTAGGAATGTCTCTGAGCCTTCCAGAGTTAATGAGAGAATGAAAATAAAATACTGGATGGGTCATGGGAATCTCCTGCATGGAAAGCCCTGACTGCTGGTGGTGTGTGGTCCTCTACATTGGGGCTGGGCCTTGGATCTGCCCATCTGATTTTCAGTCATAACTTAAAAAAATGTCTCTATTATTTGCACAGATTAAAGATGCCGTTGCCTTATGTGAACTCTTTAACTGGCTGGAAAAAGAGGTTGGTTCTTAGTCTTTGTTTAACACGTGGACATAGATTATTCAGAAATTATCTACATGTGATTCTAACTGTGACTCTGGTCGACCATGAGGTCTAAGATCTTGATCTAATTTTAGTACTCTCTTTTAAGAGTTCTTTGTGGAAATTCGTTGTGTGTGTTTTTAAAAACTGTAGAAAATGGTAACAAAGATGAAGAAAGAAATTCCTTAATAGAATGGATCCTTTCTGGGTTAAGGAATTGTCTTGTAATAAAGTGGACTTTCATTATAAGGAAAAATGACTTACAGGCAAGCTGATTGTATTAAGAGAAAAAAGATCTTTGTGTATATTCTGAGCTTTAAGCCATAAAACTTTTTATATTAAATTGATTCTTGGTCATTAGTTTTTTGCCTTTTCACTCCTTGTAGCTGATAGGGAGGTGATTTCTTTGTGCTCTTATTAAACGGTATCGTATTCCCTTTAAATATTTTGTGAGCAACTCTTTGAAAGTAGCTTACTTTGGGAGAAGAAAATACTTTGATTCCCACAAATTTTTCCCGTCTGGCAATTGTTCATCTGTGCATGTCATTTTTTGTTTTTTTTTTTCAGCGTAGGTCATATTTACATGTCTCCCATTGTACCGCTATCATTTTGTATTCTGTTTTATTTACTTAGTATCTTAGTGTGAGCATTTCCCATTTTCTTTGAGATTTTAAATAAATGATCCAAATGGAGACTGTGTTTAGTGGCTGGCTGCTTTATTTACCCATTCCTCCTATTTTCAGATGTTAAGAGTGTTCTTTTGTTTTTTGTTTTTTGCAATTACCAAGCACCTTGTAATAATATCTTTGCATTTATCTTTATTTAGGATCTTTTTCTTGGGCTATTGTAGGTGGGAATGCTGTTGAAGTTTTAAATTTACATGTATTAAATTTGGGGAAGTTTTAGAATATAATACTGAGGGAAAAGTTGAGTGAAAAATTCAGTGGATAGAAGTCCTTTTACTTTTAGATAGCTTTGGTAAGAGCCTTTGGGAATTCCCTCCTTGTTGAAGATGAGACATAAGCTGTGTCCTATAGGATGGATAGTTGGAACACGGAGATTGAGGAAAAAGTAAGCTTTTAATGTACTCCCTATAACAGAGGAGCCTAGCAGCCTACAGTCTGTGGGGTCGCAAAGAGTCAGACATGACCGAGCGACTAACACTTTTCATAGTATGTGGGAGACCTGTGAATTTATCACACCCCAGTGGTTTATAAGCAACTTCCTCATAGGTGCCCAAAGGTGGTGTGACAGAGATCTCAGCTGCCAACAAAGCTGAAGAATTCCGCAGGTAAGGATTGCTGTGGGGGGCCCTGTGAGTGTTGTGCTCCTGTCCTTGGCACATTCAGTGAAGCTGGGTGGGGCGCTGATTCCTGGTACAGTAAGAACCTTTAGACCGCTCTGCTCTGTGTGTGTCTCTCTGTTCCAGGCAGCAGGCTGACTTTGTGGACCTGAGCTTCCCAACCATTTCCAGTACGGGACCCAATGGCGCCATCATTCACTACGCGTAAGGCATGCGGAGGAGCACGCTGCCTGGCTTTGCTGCTGCTTCTGCACAGGAGCCTGAGCAGGGGAGAGACATTGTTTTATCAAAGGCCCCTGTGCCCACCTCCATGTGTCTGTTGAGAGTGTTCTTATGTGTGAAATAAGATCTTTGAGGTCTTGTCTCTCAATCCGAAGCCTCTGCCTTTTGGGAAGCGCCTCTTTGGCACCGAAGTTGCCCATCGACATTGTCCATGATGTAGTGAAACGGGTCATCCCTCTTTCCTTCTGAGACTGCAGTATCTGTTGTCATAATCCCTGAATCTTGATAGTTAGAAGTTTTAGTGTTTTTCTTTTCTGACGGCGACAGCCTTCTTGACGCACTAGTCCAAACATCTTGTGAGCTCCATGACCTCCATACCAAACAAACTTACCACTAGGTTGTGGAGCACTCTGTTATGTTTAAGGAGATAATCTGTACCCTCTTTCCTCCCCAGCCTATGGGGATTTGTACCACATGAGCCCATGGACCCACAGAGCTGAGCTTCCTTCCACTGTGAGACCAGGAGGGCAATGATGAATTTGGGAGAGCTAGACCCACCTGTGGAGGTGGTGGGATGTGGAACTAGGCTTCCCGCATGGGCTCCAGCTTCAGCTTTGCCTGGCTCACGTGGTTTTGCCTCGTGTGGAGTATCTTGAGTTCTTTGCTTCCCATCTGTGACATGCATCATGGTGGAGCACTCTGGCTGTATCACTATGCTGTACTTGGGCACAAGTCCCCCCTCCACCCTTTTCACTGATCACTTTTAGAGTTTTTAGTCTTGGGACGAATTTTGAAGCTGCTGTGTGGGAGACAGTCACGGGTGTGGCTATTACAGTTCTCTCATATTAATGCTTCTGTTCCAACATTAGACTATCAAAAGGACTTGAGTTCTTGTCTTGTATTTAGCACAGGTGATGAATTTCGTGGCTGGATACGACCCTAGAACTTAAAAAAAAAATTCAGTCCAAGTAGGGAGAATCTCACTTTCCCTTTGTGTTTCTTCACTGTGGCTGTTGGAAGCCTGTTGAGAAGCAGGGTGCTGGGCCCATATCTGGTGGTCTTTTCTAGTCGTTGGGATCGAATGCCTACTGGCCTCCTTACTGCCTGCGAATGAAGGAGAACCTCTGTGAGACCCTCTCTGCACTGCAGGGCGGAGACTTGGAATGCTCATGTCCCGTCTAGCTTTTCCCAGTGCAGTGTATTGTCTGGAAGGAGATCAAACTGCTTTAAAAAATACCTCACATCCATTTGAAAATAGTGCTCTAGTATAAGAGCATCATGATCTACTCCTTTCCCCAGCAAAAGTCCCTTTAGTTTTTCTTCCAAAGTGAGGCACTTGCCTTCTGCCCCTCTGGTGGTCTAGGAAGCAAGTGGGGAGGCTCCCTGTGGGGTTAGGACTGAGGGAGAGAAATGGAGGCTTGAGGCAGGGGACTGAACCATCCTCTGCTACTCCCCCCCACACCCCAAATAAAGACAAATGACTCCAGGCTGCTCTCTTCTCAAGCTTGGTCCTCTTGCTTCTATTGATGATTATTTTTGTAGTTTTTACAGGTATCTCATGAACACTTATTTTGTTCTAGTCACAAATGGAGGTAGATATAAAGAAATATGTTATTCTTCCTTCTCTTGAGCTCCTTATCTAGTTGGGGAGATAGGTTGACTAGTCTTGAGTAGAAGGTTAATATTACTTGCAATAATTAACCTATTGGGTAACTTGGGTTTGATATAATTTCAGGCTTACATAAGTTGTTAGGCTAGTGCAAAGAACTCTTGTATTCCCTCCTCCCGGCTTCAGGAAGCATTTACATTTGTGGAATAATTAATTTGTAATTAATTTTCTTAGGCCGGTCCCTGAGACGAATAGGACCTTGTCTCTGGATGAGGTGTACCTCATTGACTCGGGTGCTCAATACAAGTAAGTGAATTGGGGCTACTGGAGAGCCTGCCTCCGCTAAGTCAGGGCAGTTGAGTAGGTGGACAAGGCGGGCTCCAGCTGAGATCTCTCAGCGGGTCATCTCATTCTGCGCCGGCCAGTGATGGAATTGTTCCCATGTCTTGTCCTTTTCCTCACCCCTTGTTGAAATAGCCCAGTTGTAATTCTGTTCCTACAAAAGACTGTTTGTTAGAAATGTTTAGTCCTTGGCTGGAAGCTGTTAAATACTAAATAAATAACTGAAAGTAGGCTTTCAGAACCATTGGGAAGTCTTCTGCCCCAGCCCATAAACTACCTGCCAGCTCCCCAACTTGCAGTGACCTCAGGGCCTTGGGGAGTGAGGGCTTAATTTTGAAAGGATGAATGAGAAATGAGGGTCATCCCTGAATGACCTCATTCTGAATTTCTTTCTTTCTTCATGCCTTGCTGCTTTCACAGTCATCATCTAGACTAGTTTCTCAGAGAACCCATGATTTGATTGGGTCTTGAGGTGGAACCCATGAGGAGGAGCTGGAATAGGTGTTACCTGCATCGAGAGAGCATGAGCCAGGCCTTTTATTTTTTTTTCTCTTTAAATTTTTATTTTTACTTTGTTTTACTTTACAGTACTGTATTGGTTTTGCCATACATTGACATGAATCCACCACAGGTGTACATGCATTCCCAAACATGAACCCCCCTCCCACCTCCCTCCCCATAACATCTCTCTGGGTCATCCCTGTGCACCAGCCCCAAGCCAGGCCTTTTAATACTCCATTTTCCACTGCAGCTGGGACTTTGCCTGGTGGAGAACCTTGTTATTAAATAAGCTCAGCCAAGTATGTGGAAGCCACAATCTAGCCTGGGAAGTATGAGTTGGTGTTAATAACAGCCTAGAGCTAAGAGTATTGAGATTACTTGGGTAATGGTGTAACTGGGTCACTTCTACATTTTAGCAGCATTCTAGAAGTTATCCTTTCTCTGTTGGGGTTAGATTGGGGTGTTTTAAAAGATGCATTTGGGTATTTTTAGGTTCTAGTAAACTGCTTGCCATCCTGACAGGAGGAATTAGAGTTTGCCCTTCTTTTGCCAGAAGGTCCATTTCCCTTTCATTCATAACCCCAGGAATGGTGTTTTCCATGAAACAGTCCTCACATTGTAGACTACGAGTGCGTGTGTGTCAAGGCCTGAGTGAGTTCACTCCCGCTGCGCTGGGCCATCCTTGCTTTCACACTGTGTTTCATTTTATTTTTTATAATAACTTTATTGAAATGTAATTCAACTTATTAAAGTGTACAGTTGATGATTTTTAGTTTGTTCCTAGAGTTGTGCAGCTGTCACCACCATCAATTTTAGAGTATTTTCATCACCCCCCAAAAAAGAAAGACTATTCCCATTGGCAGTCACTTTCCATCTTCCCCTAGCCAGGAAACCACGAACGTACTTCAGTCTGTATGCACTTGCCTGCTCTGGACATTTCCTATAAATGGAATTCTGTGATGTTAATATATGGCGTCAGTGTCTGACCTCTGTCGCTTAGCATAATGCCTTCAGGGCTCATCCATGCTGTAGCGCGCACCGGGGCTTCCTTCCTTTTCATTCCCGAATGCTGTTTCATTGCATGTATGTACTGCGTCTTGTTTACCCGCCACTGGTTGAACATTAGGTTGTTTCCGTGTTTGGGATGTGAAGAGCACTGCTGCCGCGAACATGAGTGTACATGTGTTTGTGTGGACATTCTCATTCTCTCGGGGGTTTACTCGGGGGAGTAGAAGTGCTGGGTCATAAGGTCACTCCATGTTTAAGAGACCTTTTATGAACCAGCAAACTGTTTTCCAAAGTGGCTGTTCCATTTTACATGGCCACCAGTCAGTGCATGAGGTTTCAATTTTTTCCACATCTTCACCTGTCTTGTATTTGAGGAAGAGCTTCTTTGGAGTGAACAGTATAACTTGTCCTTTCTTTTGGGCAGGGATGGAACCACAGACGTCACTCGCACCATGCATTTTGGAACTCCTACGGCTTATGAGAAGGTAAGAGAACACTTGGGAGGCCCTCTGCTTTCTCTGACCATTCCGTCTCATGAAAAGGGATTGTATAAATAAGTAAAAGTTACATGTGGGGCAGTAAAATAGCTCATTACTGTGGAGTCAGGCTTATCTCCTTTATGACATCCATGTAACTGATTATTGGAGAGATTTTAAGAGCATTCTGTCTGCTAAGGTCAGGCTCAGATTCAAGTTTAAACTTTGGCCTTCTTTGGGGAAGGGAGCAGGGTAGTGAATTTTTTCTTTTTTTTTTTTTTGAACAGTGTCTAGATTTGATTCTGAAAGCTACCCCCCTTCTTTTTTCAATTTCAGTGTTCCTGTTTATAGGCTCAGCTCTCTAGGAACCCTCTGAAATGACATGCATTGCTTGGTGTCTGGGCTTTCTGGCATACAGCTATAAGGTAGAGAGATGTATGCTAGGAGTCTAGACACTGGGCTTCAGATCTCTGCTGTTCCCAGGCTCCATGACCTTGATCCTAGACACTTAGACCATCATAAAAATGAGGGCAGAGTACTCACCTCCAAGGCTGGCTGGGAAGGTTCTGTGAGCTCAGCTGGTCCCTGGATCATAGCCACTGCTTGGCAAATACTGGCTGAATCTCTGAGTCTCTCCCTTTTCCCTGGGAGCTCCTTCAGGAAGCTTTTCCAGGGAGGAGGGCTTTGTGGGGTGCTGCAGGGCAGACACCCTAGTGCTGGTCCCTCGTGTCCTTCATTAGTTGGCACCAGCACCTTGGACAAGTTTGACCTTGGGTCCAGATACCTTTAGTTTGGGGCTTCCTTGGTGGCTTAGACAGTAAAGAATCTGCCTGCTGTGCAGGAGACCTGGGTTCGATCCCTGGATCAGGAACATCCTTTGAAGAAGGGAATGACTACCCAGTCCAGCATTCTTGCTTGGAAAATTCCATGGACAGAGGAGCCATGGCGTCTCAAAGAGTCAGACACGACTGAGCGACTAATTACCAGGGGTTCCTGTGCTGTGTTCAGTCTGGACCAGATTGAACAATGTGCGGTTTAGTGCTGATTTTGCACCTTACTGGCAAGCCACTACCCATCCAAACAGCACTTTTCTTGTCTGGGCAGTCGGGACTAAGCGCTGAGTATAGATGGTGGTGAGGTGCACAGAGGAGTAGCAAGACCACCTGGTTTCAAGGCCAGATGCTGCCACTTATGAACTGCGTGACCTGGCATGTTAATTACTTCATTGCTCTGTAAAGTGAGGGGGCAGGAGTGCCTCCATCCTGAAGAGTGGGGTTAGACATACAGTGCTTAGCATTGTGCCTGGCACCGAGGAGTAGCTTGATAGTGTTAGGTAGTGTCATCAGTACCTCTTACTTTTTCTCAGTCTTTCTGAGGCTCTAATGGTAGAGAGTTCATTTCAAAGGAAAGACTAGTGGGGTCATCTCTTGGACAGTTCTCTTTTACTACATTGACTTTCAAGATTTTCTAGAAAATTTGTCCCAAGGCCAAGTTTTTTTCCCACCATTTTTTTTTTTCTGTTCCCCTGATTTTCTCTGTGGTAATGCTATAAACAGTGGAAACAGTGGCTGACTTTCTTTTTTTGGGCTCCAAAATCACTGCAGATGGTGATTGCAGCCATGAAATTAAAAGATGCTTACTCCTTGGAAGGAAAGTTATGACCAACCTAGATAGCATATCAAAAAGCAGAGACATTATTTTGCCAACAAAGGTCCATCTAGTCAAGGCTATGGTCTTTCCAGTGGTCATGTATGGGTGTGTGAGTTGGACTATAAAGAAAGCTGAGTGCCGAAGAATTGATGCTTTAGAACTGTGGTGTTGGAGAAGACTCTTGAGAGTCCCTTGGACTGCAAGTAGATCCAATCAGTCCATCCTAAAGGATATCAGTCCTGGGAGTTCATTGCTAGGACTGATTTTGAAGCTGAAACTCCAGTACTTCGGCCACCTGATGTGAAGAGCTGACTCATTTGTAAAGACCCTGGTGCTGGGAAAGATTGAGGGCAGGAGGAGAAGGGGACGACAGAGGATGAGGTGGTTGGATGGTATCACTGACTCAATGGACATAGGTTTGAGTGAACTCTGGGAGTTGGTGATGGACAGGGAGGCCTGGCGTGCTGCGGTTCATGGGGTTGCAAAGAGTCAGACATGACTGAGCGACTGAACTAAACTGATTGCTATGAAACCTTAAGAGGCAAGGTTTTCAGAACTACCTGAAAACTGCAGGATGAAAGCATCTATGCCCATCTTGAACATGCCCCCTGGGTTTTCTTTGGCAGGAATGCTTCACATATGTCCTCAAGGGCCACATAGCTGTGAGTGCAGCAGTTTTCCCTACTGGAACCAAAGGTAGGTGGTGCCTTGTGTCACATGGCAGGCTTTTTCTTGTTCAGGCATCAAGCATGTCTAAATTTGGGTGAAAACACATGTCCTCCCCTTGCCATAACAGCCCCCAGACTACTCCAGGCCCAGCCTGGGCAAGTGGGGGTGCTGCTGGACTGAGCGGAGAGGACCTCCAGGGAGCCAGACTTAGGATCGGGCCCAGGGTCAGCTGTACCTCCCTCCTGACCACTTGTGTTGGGTGAGCTCGGGGGGGTGGCTCTCAGGAGAGGGCAGCAAGGCATGAAGGCCCCGGGGGAAGCTGGCTCAGCCTCCCGTCTGCCCCGGCTGTTGGGCCAGTGCTCCTTTCAGGACCCGTGCAGGGATTTATTTTACTGGGAGCCTGATTTGAGAGCTAGATCCTGTTGCCTGAGGACTGGTGGGTGGGCCACTGCATGGGAAGTTGATAAGACCCCGTCCTCGAATCTGCTTAGACTGCCCTGGTTCTCATCTCCCCGGGTACCGCTTTCCTCATGCTTGTAGTCTGGTTACGATCTCATTTTGTAGTTCCAAAACCGTAGGGTTCCAGCACTGGGAAGGGAATGTTTGTGCCATCTACTGCAGCCTTTACCTGCCGCGGGCGACGTCCCTGACCAGCATCCTCCAGCTGTAGAGTGAGCTCCAACTGGTGGGGGAGCCGTCCTGCTCAGGAACTCTGGTTGTCAGAAAGTTCTTTGTGCTGGACTGAAACCTGAATCCTCCAGTAACTTTTACCCGCTGGTTTCTGTTTCATCTTCTGGAGCCAAAGCTAACAAATCTAATCTCTGAAGTGCTTTGCAAGTTGGAAAGTGCTGTACAGATATCACCAAGTGGTCCTTTATGTGTCTTTCAGGCCACCTCCTTGACTCCTTTGCCCGCTCAGCGTTATGGGATTCTGGCTTGGATTACCTGCATGGAACGGGGCATGGTGTTGGGTCTTTTCTGAATGTTCATGAGGGTCCATGTGGCATCAGTTATAAAACATTCTCTGATGAGCCCTTGGAGGCCGGCATGATCGTCACTGATGGTAGGTGTCCCTCACCTAGAGGCTGCGTGTGGATCCTCTGCCTTTTTGAAAGCTCTGTGTTGTTTCTTATATTTTAATTATTATAAAGTAAACTGGAAAATTTTGCCCCTTCTATCACCTCATGGTTGAGATGGTAAAGAATCTGCCTGCAGTGCAGGAGACCTGGATTCTATCCCTGGGTCAGGAAGATGCCCCGGAGAAGGGAGTAGCCACCCTCTCCAGGATTCTTGCTTGGAGAATTCCATGAATAGAGGAGCCTGGTGGGCTACAGTCCACGGGGTCAAAAAGAGTCAGACCCAACTGAGCGACTAACACTTTGACTTCCTGTCAGTTTGAATTAGACAACAACCACATTTTTTGATTATAAAAGTAATACATATTCATTGTAGAAAATGTGAGACTGTGGAATGATATAAAGAAGAAAATGAAAATCATTTGTAATCCAGCCACCCAGGGGAAACATGACTTAACATTTGGATATGTTGACTTCTTGTTTCTTTATATATGTGCATACCTTTTTTAGTATCATTGAAATTGCACTGGACATATGGCCTGTATTCTGCTTTCTTACCTAATATGTCCCTATGTCGTTACCAAATCTTGGTGAACGTATTTTAACACATGCATCATTGTGTCTTACGGCTCTGCCCCATACTTCGTTTGGCGGATTTTCTGTTATTTTACTCCCTACCCTGCAGCCAGTTCTCAGGAATTCCAAGCCTTTCTGTCTCTGGACCTCTAGATAAAAGTGCCTCATGGGAAGAGGTGTATCTGGGCTCTTGCACTGGATTGAGTGGCCCTGCTGCTGTTTCTCCTTTGAAGTGTGGTCATCCCAGCAGTGAGAGCTTCTCTGTGCGTGTCTTCATCGCAGGCTGCTCCTCATTCAGGGGTTTGGTTTGTTTTAGAGCCCGGGTATTATGAAGACGGGGCTTTTGGAATTCGCATTGAGAATGTTGTCCTGGTGGTGCCTGTTAAGACCAAGGTGAGTAATGGTGTATTTATTTTGTTTTAAAAATTCCCTTATTCCTTCATGGGGGAAGATGAGGGCTTTTGTCCTTCAAACCAAGAGCATGCCATTCTGGGGCCAAAATGGAGTCTCCTTCCCTTGGTATTGGGGTCTTTTCCTGGAATTCATTCTCTCCTGCAAAGCTAGAAAGAAAATCCTGAGTGAACGGGGACCCTGGGCGGGACCTTAGGGAGCCTCAGGCAGGTCCCTGCTTCATGTAACGTGGGGCCCTGAGTTTACTGGAGGCAGGGTCTCATCATGAAACCTTCACCGTGTGTGTGTGGGCATGGAGGGGGGTGGTGGGGGGTGCTTGTTTAAAATCTCCCTCCAGATGTTGAAACCGAATCTCCAGGGCTGGGACCTGGGAACTGTTTTCAACAGATGTCCCAGATGATTGTTATCGGGTAAAACTGAGGAAGCCTGAGCTAGCCGCTGGGTCAGGTACCACACATGGGCGAGAAGACGGGTGTGGTGCCCTCTCCCCTTCACATTACCAAGAGGAGGCAGGTTTTAGGTGCTACGCTTTACCTCCAAGACCTGTTTGCTCCTCCTCCACAGCTGGAGGGAAGTGACTTCCTAGGCCTGCAGGGCGGCTGGCCCCCGGGTCTGCTCTCTGCTTGCACACTGACGTCACTGGAGCAGCCTTGCCTCTCCCCATCCCACAGGCCCTGCCAGAGAGACCCAGCATGGTCTGTGTGCTCTGCCGTTCCATGCCTCGTGCACTGGACAGACCTCTTAACGTCACCTGAGGGGCCTGGCTGGGGCAAGGCAGGCCGCGTACTTGATGTTAAAAAAAAAACCAAAAAGATCTGCTGGGGGCTTACAGCTTAGCAGAGGCTTGAGAAGCAAACCAGAGATGTGCCTGCTTCTAGATGCCCCACCCCCTGCCATGCCTTCTCCCCATCACAGCAGACAGGAGCCTTGTATACCTGCTGACCAGGTCCTCAGCACTCAGTCTGGCCTTTCCTGAAGGTGCAGGCTGTGGTCTGCACAGCGGAGCAGCTCTTGGAATGTGGCCCTGCCCTGTTCGTGTCTCCTTCATCTGTTAGAAATAGTGACCGGCTAACCACTCTTGATTTCTTGCTACACCTGGCTGAGGGGCGGTCATGTCTGAGGGGAGTGACCTCAGGGTGGGTCATCATGGTGAAGAGGAGTAAATGCTCCTATTGTCTTCCTTCTCCCATAGTATAACTTCAACAACCGTGGAAGCCTGACCTTTGAACCTCTGACTTTGGTTCCAATACAGACCAAAATGATAGATGTGGATTCTCTAACAGACAAAGAGGTAACAAGGGTGTCCTGGGGCAGGGGGCAGAAGTGTGTGTGTGGGGTGGAGGGTGGAGAGCTGCCCTGAGTCCTCCCGTTCATCCTCACTTTTAAGTCCTTTTCTGCCCTGTGTCTTCGCCTCCATCTTCACTTTGAAGTCAAGAGTCTAGGCCAGTTGAGTTGGAACATCCTAGGTTTCCCAAGGACTGTAGGTGCTTTTCCTGTAGTTGTTGGGTTTCGAGGTAGATAACAGCCCTGTTTGCCACACCCTCGGAGGCTGTAGTGTTCACAGGTGGGAATGAACAGTGTGCTCTTGCCTCTCAGGAGGGCAGGGGCCATAACTGCTGGGAGGCATGTTTAGCAAATATGGACTGTGTGTCTTCCCACAAAAAGCCAGGTGGGCAGGGGGGCTGTTGGCTGTTGCACACACCAGATTGTTTTCTCGTGTTGCTTGAAACACTAAGGAACTGAGAAGCACAATCTGTGCTCATATGCGTGGTTTTCACACAGACAAGGTGGGTGGTTGCTCTGGGCTCTGAAACCCTTCACAGAGCAGAAGCATGGCCGTGCTCACCTGTAGAGCTCAGAGGGTGACAGGTCTTGAAACCCCTTGAGACCCTCGGGTGGGTCCCCAGGCTCAGGTCCAGAACTGTGGAGGCAGACTGGAAGGGTCAGGCAGGCGATCAAGGTCAGAGCAGGGACGAGGGTCAAAAATGGTAGAAATAACACCACTCCAGCTATCTGCTGTGAAGTGGTCAGGCTTGAGCCAGGAAGACAGAAGCCAGAAGGATACCAATTCCAGAGCAAGGCAGGTGGCTGGAAGTCCAGCAAAAGGCAGACTAGCAGGAGCCAAAGGCAGGGCAGTGTGGTGGGAATAAGAGGTGGTTGTTACCAGGGGCAGCCGCTGGCCTCATCCCAGGGGCTGTGAGGTGGGACTGTATGCTCAGTGGAGCCCTCGTGGGTCTTGTTTTTGGCACCAGAGGAAGGTGCCTCTGCGGGCTGAAGAGCCCCTGCTACAGGCCTGTGGGATGGGGCTCTCTCCACCAGAGGCCCCTTCTTCTGCCTCATCAGTTCACAGATGGTTGACAGGAAGGTCATCCACTTCTCACTCTGATGCCCTCCGTGTGTGGGCACTTGTTCTTGACCTCAGAGCCCTTGGTTCAGCCAAGCGTTCCTGCTCACGGGGCCGACACAGGCCCCCGAGGCTGCTCTATTCAGGTCAGAGATGGATATGGAACCGGAAGCAGCACCGGGTGTGTCTCTTCAGCAGGAAGACTCTCTCCTGTGGTCCCGGGGCTCTTCCCTGGTCCCCGCAGGGGTAGCTTAGGTGGGAGCGGATGAGAACACAGAAGTAAGCATGGGAGCCCCACTTGCAACCCTCAGCCCCAAGGAACCAGTCTCTTCTCATGGCCCCCAAGCACAGCTTCCAGGCTCTGAGCAAAAGAGTCTCTACTAATAAGTTGTTTTGCACTCTTGGATGCTGAAGGCTGTGTCGTCTGCCAAATAATCCCGGGTCAGAGAGGCCTTGCTGTCCATGTGAGCTGTACCGGTCAGGAGACATTTCTCTCATGTGACTTTCCATTTTATCCAGGGAAACAGCGCATGAGGAAAGTTAAGCGAGGCCAGTTTTTCCTTGAGGGAGAGTTTTGTTAACCTGTGACTCCCCCATGACATTGGCTGGACCATTGTTCATGACTATATCTTATGGACTCAAATCACTGAACTATTCTCTTAGTCAGTCAGTTTTTGTAGGACAGGGAATATCTTCTTACCTTGGAATCATTAGCAAGTTTCCACAAATAACAAGTAGAGGACAGTATTTAATATAACCAAGCAGAATGTATTTATTATCTCATGTAGCAGAAGGGTTCATTTCCCATATACCACGCAATAAATCTGGGACTTCATTCTGTCTTAAGGCATAGAGATACCCCACAACAAGATACTGCCCACCGGGCTTTGAAACTCCCAGTCCTTGCCCTTTACTCTCTCACAGTCTTAGCATTTTGGGGTTGGGTCTGCATTCCCATCCCTCTGTCACCAGGTGGCAGCAGAGGACTTTGGACACGAGTGTGGGCGCTGCAGGCTGCCAGGGCCTTTGTGGTGGTGCTTTGGCTGCTGACGGGGCCCCGTTTTCCCCCAACCAAAAGAGTCTTGGGAGTTTCTCTGTGGCCCCTTGTTGCTCCTGTCTCTTGCACTGTTGAGCTGCCTTACAGCCCTGCTTGGCCTTGCTGCTGACATGTAGCAGCTTGCTTGGTTTTGGTACTGCAGCCCTCCACCCCCATGCCCCCACCTGCCAGACAGACTAGTGACTCTTATCAGTGAGAGCTGGAGTCCTAGTTGGGTCAAAGCCATTGGCAGCATCCCCCTGTCTGTCTAATGTGAAGTGGGCAGGCCCCCTTCATGGACAGTAGAGAGTGGGTTCTGCTCTAGGTAGAACTTGCTTTCTTCCATACATCAGCCTCCCTGCCTCCTCATGAGGAGGAGATCTAACCTTTTACACATGCACAATTTCTGTTATCAGGTTCAGCACGCCAACACCCCGCCCCCCGCCACACACACACCAAGTCCTTCCTTTTTGCCTCCTTTTTAATCTCCTGGTGTGGTGGCCTCATTCAGTTGAGTGTCTGAAAGTCAAGCGTACTGCCCACCCCACTCTGCAGCACAGCCCTTGACCACCAGAGGCTTTGGGTGCATCTGGACGGCCGCACTGGCAAGACTGTCATGGACCTAGCTGATCCTACATTATTCAGCTTTGTAGGAGGTGGATACGGAATAGGAAATCAGTGCCTCGGTAGGACAGCCTCAGGTGTGTCTTCACAGCGGTCGAGGCAGTGGGGTGGGTGCAGGAGCCACGAGACCCCCTGCCCCTCTCTCTCTCATCGTGGCTTCCAGGCAGGGGCTGTTGAAGGGAGCTCTGGCTGCAAGTCTCCCTGCACTCAGGGGAGCCCAGAGCCACAGCCTGCCGTCAGGTGTTCACCGTTCCCCCAGAGTCACTGACGCCCGTGTGCAGCAGACGGTTCTGGGAACGTTCGCACCATCAGCCCTGTGGCTCGTCCTGTCTGTTTCCAGGGAGGCAGAACACAGGGAAGTCGCTGTCGCTGGGCAGGGAGAGAGGGTCCTGTGCTCCTTTACTCTCACCCTGTGAGCTCCGCATGTGGGGCCCCACTGCTCGGTGGGCAGGCTTTGGTGCAGGTGTGATGGTGAGAATGCGTCTGTCTTCCTCCCTCTTGCAGTGCGACTGGCTCAACAGCTACCACCTGACCTGCAGGGACGTGATCGGGAAGGAGCTGCAAAAGCAGGGCCGCCAGGAAGCCCTCGAGTGGCTCATCAGAGAGACGCAGCCCATCTCCAAACAGCCTTAATACCTCCTTGGTTTTTATAAAAAACAAAAAACAAGACAAAAAACCAAACAAGAATGCTCTGGGGAAAGGAAGAAGCCCGGCACACCCCTGACATTTCCCCCATGTCCCCTCCTTCTTCCTTACTGCCCCTTTTTACTTTTAGACTCTGAGAAGAACTGAGAATGTTCTTATCCTCTTTGATATTTTCTTGCAGACACGCAATCTTTTATGATTTTTTTTTTTAATTGAATGAGCTAAGAATAGATTTCTGCCCCAGAAGGAGGGTACCTATAAGCCGAGTGCTTGATCGGGTGGGCGCCCCGAGCTGCCACAGGGAGCCCTCTGGCCGGCGCTGGTGAAGCAGGCAATGCTCTGTGATGGCCATGTTCCCGGTGCTAGTCCCTCATTCATGATCCCCTTCATGCACACGAGACTGTATTTATGACCTGAGATTAAAATGTGAGAATGGGCTTCGTCTCTGCTGTTTCTGTCCTCCCGGCACCATCTACCCTACTGGGTGTGGGGTAGGCTCCTCTTTAGGGCACGTGTTTTAGGTGGTGCAGGAGTGCCCTTTGGGGAGACTTCCTTGGCCTCTCTGTATCTCTTCTGACTTAATTTTCAGCCTCTTTTTCTTTTCTCTAAAAGCCCAATGTTTTTTTGAATAGTTTTATTTTCCTTCCCTGCCTCTGGTTTTAAAATGTCATTGATATACCAAAAAAAAAAATAAACCAACAAAAAATCATGTCGACAGTGACAGCCTTCCATGATCCAGTCTGCAGTGGACAGTGTGGATGTCCCTTTGTCTCATTGCTTGTAGGAAGTGGTCTTTGGCTGGTTCCTGTGACTTCCTGTCCTTGGGCCTTCCCTGCACTTGCACACGTGGAGCAGCCTGAAGGGCTGGCAGAGCTTATAATTCTGAGGCCTCAGACTGTGAGCATTGGGTTGGGAAAATGAACCTCTCAGCCCTTAGCCGGGATGTCTGAGGTGTGGTCTACACTGTCTCCTGGGGTTTCTCAGTGGAACTGAGCCCTTCTTGCTGACGTGGGATCTTGTTCAATGACACACCCTTTATTTTCTTCCTTCCCTCCTGGGACTCATTTTCCTTTTCCTGGAGTCATCTCCCAAGAGGCCATTTCCATGCAAATCCTTGTCTTTGGGTCTGCTTCTTTAGGAACCCAAGACATACCTTGTAACATATAACCACTATTTGCAGCATATTTTTTTGCCAGTTTCTTTCTTTTTAGTATTCAGTAGTATGTAGAATGTGTGTGCACAGATAGAAGAATATTCCTGCACACATGCACATCATATGTACAGACATGGGGCTATTCTATACATACGCAATTTCCTTTTTTAACTTGGCAATATATATACCAAGTTATTTTTCCATATTGGTACCCATAGATCCAATTGTTTTTAATGACTGTAGACTATTCTGTTGCATAGCTATATCTTTTTAAAACCAGCCTCATTGAATCTTAAATTACATCTTTGATTTGGGCAGTAAATCAAATCATCTTTGATTTGTGAAAGGTAAGTAGAAGCATACGTTGGCTTTTCACCAAAGCATGGCTGGCATGGGCCAGTGCCCATTACTGTCTCCAGCTGGGGAGTAGAAAATGAACTAATCTGTGTTTACTAGAGCTTCCCTGGTAGCTCGGATGGTAAAGAATCTGCCTGCAATGCAGGGGACCCAGGTTCCATCCCTGGGTTGGGAAGATCCCCTGGAGAAGGGAATGGCTACCCACTCCCGTACTCTTGCCTGAAGAGTTCCATGGACAGCGGAGCCTGTGGGCTACAGCTCGTGGGGTCACAAAGAGTTGGACACGACTGAGCAACTAACACATTCACTTTCCATCTGTATTGAACCAGGGGGGCAGCAAAGAAAACTTGACTGATAGGGTGACCCTAAATTGCCAGAATACCTACGAATGGACTTGTCAACATTTACACCACTCATCCTGCCTTCTTTCCTCCCAAGGGTCATTGATTCCAACTTGCTGTGTGGGAGGAAGCAAGATAGACAGCCAGTTCTCAGGCTATATTTGTAACAAAGGTAGGAAAACACAGAAGCAGTGCCACACAGTAACAGGATATATTTTGATTAGCCAGAGATCAATTCTTGAATGCCTTTGGTTCCCCCTTGCTCATATTTCGAATATGTTCCATAAGATTAGACTTAAAACAGACGTTTTCCCTCTGATGATAGAACTTACTAATCAGCCTCTCATCCACCTGAAAGTTGGAGCCCCACCCCTACCTCCTTGAGGATCCAGACCATCTTCTCCTCTGTGATATCCTGAAACTTCCCCTTTCTCAGGAAATGGGAGCTGTGAATTGCAGCTGTTTTGGAGTTTAAACAGACTGTAACTCAAGTGTGACGGCAACTCCACTGTTCGTTCACCAGGCTGTTAAGCCTGTCACTTCCCAAGGCAGCCTCAGAGCAGAGTTTGATTTAATTGGCTCAAGCCCAAGAAACAAAAATTTCCTGGTGCCAAGAGCTTCCTGCCCGACCCGCGTGTCTTGGCATGAAGTTCAAGAGCCATAAACTAGGCGAGATGGCCCCAAAAAGACCGAGGACCAAAATAAAACTGTGATGTGCAAGAGCTCAGAGGAGACGATGAGGAGTTAAAAATGAGGATCAAATGAATCACTCTTCTTCACTTTAAATGATAAAAGTTTGGGTGCAAAAGCGGGCATTGTGCTAAATTTGTGGAAGAATTTCAGGGAAGCTGCCCTTCTGTGTCTTTGTCTTTCTTCCTTTACCGTCTCTTGAAGTTTTAGGTACAAGATGGGATTCAAAAATGGCTATGATATGGGGCCTCTGCTGTGAATAGCCCAGAGGCTGCCTTCTGGAAGCTTGCTCACCCTCTGGTTAAAAATCCATCTGTGGGGGGCTTCCCTGGTGGCCCAGCGGTTAGGCATGTGCCTGCCAATGCCAGGGACATGGGTTTGATCCCTGGTCCTCCACATGCCGTGGAGGAACTAAGCTGCACAACTATTGACCTCGTGCGCCCTAGAGTCTGTGCCCTGCAACAAAAGAAGCCACCGTGGTGAGAAGCCTGAGCATCATGATGAAGACCCGGTTCAGCCCAAAAAAAAAAAAACCTGTGTTGCTTATGCTGTGAGAGGGGCCCGCCCCACCATCCTCGCGTTCAGTACCTATCCAGCCTAAAGGCCAGGGCCAGCATTTAGCCACCCCGCAGTAACAACCATTTATTGTCAGGTTGGGTCAGGTTTGAGCAGATATTCACATACTCACAAGCTGTGAGGGAGGGCTTGCCCTTGGTTTTTCCTGGCAGCTGGGGATTTATACCAACAATGACATAAAGACTCACAGGCTGCCTTTGGTGACACCTTTCAGCTTGAGCCCTGCTGGCTCCTAGGGAGAGACAGAAGTGGGTAGTCAGAAGGCTGGGAGAAGACAGGAGGGGTGCTTGGCAGTTTTAATGCCAGTACTCTGGTGGCTGGTTCCTGAAAGCAAATGGAGTACAAAGAATGAGAAACTCATAGGATCAGAATTTGAAAACAAAAATTCAGATTCTGGCAAGGTGATGGCTGTTGTGTCATAGGTTTTGAATCTCTTCAAATCATTCCCTAAAAACACAGAGAAGCCGGGATAGCACACTGAAATTCATGGGTGAGATTTATACCAAGTATATGGGACATGTATCCCGACAAACTTGGAAAAAAATTTTTTTTAATTGTAGTAAAAGTCATAAGATAATTTTAACCACATTTAACTGTACATTTCAGTGAGTAAGTATATTCACATTGTTGTGCAACTGTCAACAACCTTCCACATCCTGAATTTTTCACCTTCTTAAACTGAGTCAGTGCAGGGTAACCAGTGTGTTGTCAGCAGCTGTGCAGAAGGGCACTATGAAGGGGTGCTCGATGGACTCGAGAACCCCAAAATAACCATCAGAAAAATTATTCTACCTTAAAGGAAAATGAATTCTTTAGTAGTCAAACGAATGATCCAGTCACACAGTAGAAAATATATGAGACTGCCATTAGCTTTTACAGCAACATTTTGGAGAAGAAGAAATGGAGTAACACAGGGCTGTGGTTACAAGGTGTTTGTTATTGTTTATTAGGCCTCAAATTTCTTTCACGTGTTTTGTATCTGTGCTGGATTTAACAATTATGTTAAAAACTAGCAGTGACCAGGTGGGCAAAACTAGAGCTAATGGGTTGGACCATGATGGTAGGGGTGGGGAGATGCAGTTGCCTCTGTAACTGCACACATTTAGGGAAGGGAGTTCTCCTTGAATCGGTCTTGATGGACGATTCCATCACAGACACCATCATCTCACCAGACAGTTATTTTTTGAAAACTGGGATCACTGGGATTTTCTTACTTTTTTTAGCTTCATGTTTGTCCGTTTGCCTCTGTGGCTCCTTCAGGGCAGGGAGGAGACTAGTTTTTCTTTTGAGGTTTCTCCATCGGGTGCACGTTGAATGGATGCTGGTATGCTGCTACTGCTGCTAAGTCGCTTCAGTCGTGTCCGACTCTGTGCGACCCCATAGACAGCAGCCCACCAGGCTCCCCCCATCCCTGGGACTCTCCAGGCAAGAATACTGGAGTGGGTTGCCATTTCCTTCTCCAATGCATGAAAGTAAAAAATGAAAGTGAAGTCACTCAGTCGTGTCCAATTCTTAGTGACCCCATGGACGGCAGCCTACCAGGCTCCTCCATCCATGGGATTTTCCAGCCAAGAGTACTGAAGCGGGGTGCCATTGCCTTCTCCAGATGCTGGTATAGACAGGCTCAAACTCCACCACAAATTGTATGTTTATAGCAGTCCGAGCCATTTTCTTACCTTCTGCCCCAGAAGTGAGTGCAACGTGTCCTTTTTTTTTTTTTTAACCTGAGTGCTTGTCACAAGGCACTGCCATCTCTTCAAAGTCCTGCTTTGGCTCTGAGGGCCTGGGGACACAGCCCATGGCCCACCCTCCTCTTCCCTGAAACCCTGGGCTGAGGACTATCAGACTTGATGCTTTCTTGCTCTGTTTTCTGGTCCTGTCCTGTGAGTGGGTTACAGACTTCTCTCTTGCCTGAAAAAACCTCATCTAGTCTTTCTTCAGAATCGCTTGGACTGCAAGGAAATCAAACCAGTCAATCCTAAAGGAAATCAATCCTGAATATTCATTGGAAGGACTGATGCTGAAGCTGAAGCTCCAATACTTAGGCCTCCTGAAGCGAAGAGCCAACTCACTGGAAAAGACCCTGATGCTGGGAAAGATTGAAGGCAGGAGAAGAAGGGGATGGCAGAGGATGAGATGGCTAGATAGCATCACTGACTCAGTGGACATGAGTCTGAGCAAACTCCAGGAGATAGCAAAGGACAGGGAAGTCTGCAGTGCTGCAGTTCAAGGGGTCACAAAGAGTTGGACACAACTTAACGACTAAACAGCAATGAAAAGATGCTCTATCTCAACATTTTGTCTGGGAAATGAAAAGAAGAATAATCTTGATATATCATTTCATAAATACCACATTGACAAAATTTTATATATGATAGTTCCAACATGTTGGTAAGATGTTGAAAACTGGTACCTTTATGTACTGCTTAGAGGAGGTGGACTTGGTATAAAAGCTGAGGAGAGTATGGTTTATATAGTGAATCCTAAAGGAAATCAGTCCTGAATATTCATTGGAAGGACTGATGCTGAAGCTGAAACTCCAATACTTTGGCCACCTGATGCTAAGAATGGATTCTTTGGAAAAGACCCTGATGCTGGGAGGGATTGAGGGCAGGAGGAGAAGGGGATGACAGGATGAGATGGTTGGATGGCATCACTGACTCAATGGACATGAGTTTGATCAACTTTGGGAGTTGGTGATGGACAGGGAAGCCTGGTGTGCTGCAGTCTATGGGATCACAAAGAGTCAGACATGACTGAGCAACTGAACTGAACTGACTGAAGTTGTTAAAATATAAAAACAACAGCATGAAGGACTAAGGAAGCAATGGAGGCATACTGTTCCAAAGTTCTTATAAGGACTGACATGAATTTGAGTCAACTCCAGGAGATAGTGAAGGACAGGGAGGCCTGGGGTTGCTGCAGTCCATGGGATTGCAAAGAATTGGACACGACTTATCAACTGAACAGCAGCCTTATTTAAATAGAGAATTTAAAGCTGTTGTTTATGGGTCACTGTGTGGACCCAGTACATGGAGGCTACAAATCCCTCCTCCAATTCCTCTCTCCTTTCGAGAAAAGTCAAATGTTTTAGTTCTGCAGCTTCCCAGGCACAGCTGAAAATCTGTGGAATTCTCTCCTTTCAGAGTTAGCCATCAGAGGGGGTTCCAATCAGAAAGCTGAGACTTGAAACTCTGCCTAGTAGAGGGCCCAGAACAGGGAGCTCGGACCAGCAGGGCCCACCATCCTGGCCCAGTCAGATTTCAAGCCAACATAATTTAAAGAGAGAATTTTCTAAACAGAGACAAACCCAAATATACCAACCATTAAACAAAACAAAAACCAACCAAACTTCCAGGACACTATTACAAAATAGATACGCACACATCATCTCAGAATAGAGGACAGTTAACTTAAACACATTTTAACTCATGGTAAAACTTATGATATTGGCTTCACTTTTTTTTTTTTCTCATTTTGGGGAATTGTTTCGTTGCAAACATCCTTATTACACACAGCACCATGGAAGATGCTAAATGGAGGAAACTAGGCACAAAATAGGGCGCCCTCCAGGAGTCACATAGAGAAAGGATGAGCGTAGGTGAGGCTCCCTCCAGGAGACACAGGTAAGGCTGGTCTATGTGGCCAGAGGTCAGGATCTGGTTACCTGGGCTTGAGGGTAAGTAACTGGAAGGGAGCATGAAAGACTCTAAAGCTGCTGGTGATGCTCTGCTTCATCTGGGTGCTGGTTTCATAGCATGTCCAGTTTGTGAAAATCCAGAGAACTCTGCACTTATAAAACTTGTACTTTTCTGTATGCCTTATACAGGAATTAAGTGTTAAAAACACATGCATCATCATTGCCTACCCTGAGGCTTTAGTTTTTGGGGACCCATTGATCAAGTTCAACCTCTATGTTTGATAGAGGAGGAAATGGAGCCCGTGAGAAGGGAGGCACCCATTCTGGGTGACAAAGCAAGTCACTGGCCAGAGTGAGTCTGCAGCTTGAAGCTTAGCTCCGGGACCCCTCGCTGCTTCCGGCTTCCTTGTTCTTTAGGAACCACGGAGCTGGAGGCTGCGCTAGTGCAGGAAGGGTTCTGGCTGCTGGGGTGGTGGGTGGGGCTCCAGAAGGGGAAGAAGCTCACCTGGTGGGGCTCAGCTGATGGTTGAAGTGTGGAGTGGGTGTTGCTGATACCCTCACACGGGACTGTCCTTACTCCGAGGCTCTTCCATTCCCTCTGCTGAAGAGCTGTCTACTTCAACCGGCAACTCCTTTGCTCACAACAGCTTCATTTTATTATTTCTTTAGAGAAGAAAGTTCTCCTTTTCAAGGCAAACTCTTTGCCCATTTATACACTTGAGGGTATTATTAATTTATAATAATCAAATTGTTATTGAATTCTTTTGTATTTGCATCTTTTATCCCCCCCCCCCCCCGCCCCCTGCCGCCCCATAGACTTATCCTTCTGACTACAAATATATTCAGTATTTTTCTCTCCAGCAAACAACCCCTTTCCCGGTCCTGATTAATGAATCAGTATGTACGTGGGAAGTGCCTATGCTGAGCCCTGTACAAGGACAGGATGGACAGTGTCCCTGGTCACAGATGGCAAGTCCTGCTGCCTCGCAAGGTATTTTCAATGTTTTCAGACTTTCTGAGGATGCTGCATCCCTCTGCACTCTTTCTGGCTTCTCATGCCCCTATTTCTTTTCCACTCACTGTTAACTGACTCCACCCTCACTACCATTTTGCTTTGTTGCTTAATTAATTCGTTTTTTGAAAGCCAGCGTCCTTTGAGCCAGATGAACACATGTGTAGGTTGCCTGGGACAGTCCCATCTCGCCCGCGTTCTCTTAGCTTAACTAGGACTAGCACCCCATCTAGCCTTCTCTGCAGTGCTCTGACATAGGTGCTGAGCTCTCTGGCCACACTGCCTCTTGGTACTCAAGTGCAGTGGCCTCTTTTGCTCATTTGTGTTAACTTTGTGTCAGTTTTGGCCAAATGTTGATTAAGAGCTCAGGCTTTGATAAAAAACAGGTGTGACTTTAAATCCCAGAACCTCATCTATACACAAACCCTGAGCTTCAGTGTTTTTATCAGAAATCAGAGGAATAAGAGTGATTGTACCTACTTCATAGGGCAGCTGCTGGCATCAGAGGGTGCTTTTGGTACCTGCTGTGGCCCTGGGAATGAGGTAAGTGCTTGGTAAGTAGCTTCCCGAAGCTCCCTCCTGCCTCGACGCCTGGACCCCCCAGGGTCTCCTCCAGCTCTCTGATGCTTTCTAGGTTCTTCTCTGGCTTTTCAGCCTCTCCTGCCCTAACTTGCTTGAATTCTTAGCTTCCTAATTTCTGTGATTCAGTCTGGTCTTGTGATGAAGAGTGTCGGCTGTGGCAACAGATGTTCGTTCCAGTTAGAATCCTTGCGCCGTTTAACCAGCTGAGAGTGCTTAGGCACGTTGTTTGACCTCTTGGTGTCTCAGTGACCCCATCTGTGACATGGGGCTGCCGCCCTCTAGGGGGTAGTGAGGATCCTGTGGGCTGAGACTTGCACCAAGTGCCTACCACTACTGAACATCCAATAGAAGTGAAGTGAAGTGAAGTCGCTCAGTCGTGTCCGACTCTTTGCGACCCCATAGACTCCTACCAGGCTCCTCTGACCATGAGATTTTCCAGGCAATAGTACTGGAGTGGATTGCCATTTCCTTCTCCAGGAACATCCAATAAGTGCTGTGCTATTCCCAGCCTCTCAGGGGTCCTGATGGGCTCCCTCCTCTCCCTTACCCCATCTTGTCCATTCTGCTCCTGGGGCCCCCCAAAACCCTCTCCTCTCTCTTCCCACTGCCACTGCCCTAATTTTTCCAGAGCCTTGTTTCTTCTTGACCTATTCATACCAGTATCTCGGCTGCAAGTCCCCTCCCTTTCCAGTCCATTTTCCATGTGAATAGCAATTGAATATTTTCTGAAGCACCTTTCCGATTGCTTCACTCTTCCGCTTTAAAACCTCCTAGATCTCAAATTTCCAGTTTAGCTGTTCCAGCTTCACCACCTGGACCCCACCTGCCTAACCAACTTCATTCCGCCACTGCGCCCTGCCTGTGCCGGATGAACCAGCTCAATGGACTTGATCTTTCTCTCTCACATCCTCCCTGTGATACCCACCTCAGAGATTTGTCCCCTCTGCCCTCTGAGACACCCATATCCTCCCAGATGCCCAACTTCTACCATCCTTCAAAGCCCAGAGGAAATGTCACCCTCTCCTTGTAGCCTGCCGGGATTATTATTATAACCCAAACTGGAAATTTTCTCTAGAACTCTGAATCTCTCCGATGGCTACTGCACTTCTTACTCTGCATTTTGTCTGAATATAATTTATCCACAACAGGTCACTTGCCACTGTTCCTGTGTCTTCTTGTCTCCTGCCTGTAGTCGTTAGCCCTGCTGTCTCCCTCGGCGTGTCCAGGACAGAAGCTGTTTAACGCCTCGGTGTGCAGGGCCTGTGTGCAGGCTCCAAGGTCGGTGCTGTGAAGACCATCCAAGTCTCTCTGCCGCAAGGGGACAGAAAGCTGTTGGGGAGAAAACATGGGCACCTGCGTGCATGTGCGTGCACACACACACACACACACACGACTTAAGAACATTCTCAGAGAAGCCCATCACACACTCTCGGGCAGCTGGGGCAGCACCCAAGAGAACTGATGAGTTCTGAGAGGCTGCAGAACTCATGGGTAACCAGGAGCCTCTGCAGAACAGGGGGTTTGCACAGAGACGAGTAGGCAGGGTGACATGGGGGACTGGCTGGCAGTAGGTGGGATCCTGGCAGGGGGCAGTTGGATCTGTTTCCTCATTGGTCGGAGGGACAATTCCCGTCACAGCTCTGAGACTTCTCTGAGTCTCTGTTTCCTTATCTGCCTACATCATGGCCTAGTGACCACAGTCACAGGCTTGCTTGTCAGAGTGACTTGGGTTTAAATCCTGGATCTCCTCATTATTGACCGAGTGACTTTGGGAGAGTCATGTGAGCCTCAGTTTTCTCAGCTTGCCAGGATGGTAGGAGGCAGAACGACACAGTGAACTGGAGTGCCAGGTGATCATATAAATGCTCAATTCAGCCGAGGATGCAATTCCAGAGCCGCAAGCTCTTTGCTGTCTCTGGGGGATGTTGCAAGCTAGGCTGGGCATGCAGTGCTTAATTTAAATCACAAGTTACATTCCAAAGCAAGATAGGTCTAACATTAAGTGATACCAGGATGTATGAGCATTATAGACACAGTTATGATGAAGGTCCCCATTCTTACAGAGCTTGTAGACTGATTAGGGAGATAAAGCCACCTCGAACCAGCCTGTTGAGCACCTTGATCTAGCGGTCAGAGAAGGCAGACCAAGAAGGTGAAGCAGCTGGGAAACTTGCCTTAGGGAAGTTTTAGCAAGAGGTCTGGGTAAGCAGTGGGGGGTTGTTCAGAACTCTGGGAAATTCAACGGAGAATTTTTATTAGCAAATACGTACCTAGGCAGAGTCTTTGATGGGGTAGCTCTTACATGTTACGAGCAATGGGAAGAGTCTTAGCTGTTCAGATTTTCAATCACAAGGCAGAATGGACTTTGATGACTGTAGGAAAGAGCTAGAGCCTAGCTTTGTTTCTCGGCTAAGATGTATCTAGAGAAGACCATATTTCAGAATGGAAATCAAATTCTGGTAGGGAAGAACTGTCTTTTAAGGGAAGCTTGTTTGCACTGATACAATCACTTGAGTGCATCAATTTGAGTCTTTGTATCCAGAATTTACTGAAGCGTAGAATGAATACACTATACATCATCTGCCTTAGGCATTGAATTGTAAATATTTCACGGCTTTAAATATATGCTGTGATTAGGTGTGTGTTTTGGTAGTTAAATGAATACGGCTTTAAAGCAATGAAATGAAAATATTTCAAGTTCAGCATATTTTCATCTGAGGGCTTTAAGAATATGTCATAGAAAAAATTCTATCTTCAAAGCTGAGATTCTCCTGGCACTTCCCTGGATGTCCAGCGACTAAGACTCCATCCTCCCAATGCAGGGGGCTCAGGGTTCAGTCCCTGGACAAGGAACTCAACTAAATTGCAACTCATGCTGCAATTAACTCTGGGCACAGCCAAAAAAGAAAAAAAAAGCTGAGTTTCTCCTGGTGATTGCACAATTGATGATGGCTGAGAGATCCTGAGTCTTGGACTTTAGGTTCTTATGTTTCCTTTATAAAAGAAAATTCCCTAAAATGTTCACAGACATTCTCAGCTATTTTACAAATTTGTTTTCATATTAGCTAATATTACTCTTTGGAGAAGGCAATGGCACCCCACTCCAGTACTCTTGCCTGGAAAATCCCATGGACAGAGGAGCCTGGTAGGCTGTAGTCCATGGGGTCACTAAGAGTCGGACACGACTGAGCGGCTTCCCTTTCTTTCACCTTTCACTTTCATGCATTGGAGAAGGAAATGGCAACCCACTCCAGTGTTCTTGCCTGGAGAAGCCCAGGGACGGGGGAGCCCGGTGGGCTTCTGTCTATGGGGTCACACAGAGTCGGACATGACTGAAGCGACTTAGCAGTAGCAGCAGCAATATTACTCCAAAAGCCAGTTTTAAAATAAATTAACCAATAAAGATGGAAGACAAGGTTTAAATGTTGAAGTGGCCTTGAAATAAAATGAAAAAAAAACAAATAATGTTCAACATATTTTATTGATCATGTACTATGTATTGAGCTGTTTATTATCCAATTTGAAATGACACTTAGCAGCTCCTGGTACCTCAGAGATCAAGTTTAGATGGATTTGAATCCCTAAACCCATGGCCTGTGAAAGTCCATATTCCTCTAGCCTTAAAGGAATGTACCATTTAAGAGGGGAAATAAGGCAGGTTCAGGAATAATTATAATATAGGAGAGAAGTCAAGTCTGTAGGAGAGAAAGAGGGAAGTGTGTAGGAGAAAGAGAGAAATTCTTACAGCTGGAAGAATCAGAGAACACTCGGAACAGTGGAGGTGGGTTTAGATGAACAAAAAGGATACAACTTTGGACCGAGGATTTAGTGTGAGCAAGGGCATGGCAGAGGGACGCATAGGCAGGTGCATGAAGGGGAGAGTGAAGGTTAGACGAGGGAGGCAAAAGAAGGCCAGACTGGGGGGATTTGGGAAGCTAAGGACTTTGCCCTTTAACCTGTAGTCCGAGAAGAAATTATCCAGATGTCCTCCTCATATCCTCTGATATTAAAGACATTCATAGATGATTTAAGCACCTATTTTCAATTCTTTTGTGCAAATACCCAGAAGTGGGCAAACTCCCTTCATCCTCAGCTGATGGATAGTCCCATTCCATTTTCACAGTTTGGTCCGATATCCATCCTTCCTGAACAACTCAAAAGCACCATTTCCCTGTTTGGCTTGAATGTTCCCTTAAAATAAGACTCATCTCTTTGTTGAGAGGCAGTATGAGATGGAATAAGGGACATGTGATTAGAAGCCAGGAGACCTGCAGCCCAGGACCAGACCTATCACTGTTTAGCTACCTGTGTGTCCTTCAGCTTAGCTAAACCTCAGTTCACTGGGCTCAACCCTTTATTCCTCTCAAGGCTGTGATTAGTATCAAGGCCAATGGTGTTTTGAAAGCATTTCCCAAATATGAACGATTGCTCCATGGAGGTATGTACTGCTGCTGCTAGTCGCTTCAGTCGTGTCCGACTCTGTGCGACCCCATAGACAGCAGCCCACCAGGCTCCGCCGTCCCTGGGATTCTCCAGGCAAGAACGCTGGAGTGGGTTGCCATTTCCTTCTCCAATGCATGAAAGTGAAAAGTGAAAGTGAAGTCGCTCAGTCATGTCTGACTGTTAGCGACCCCATGGACTGCAGCCTACCAGGCTCCTCCATCCATGGGATTTTCCAGGCAAGAGTACTGGAGTGGGGTGCCAGTGCCTTTTCCGGGAGGTATGTACGAGGGCCTTAATATTTCAAGCCAGAAAAGGGTTTTTAGAGATTAACTGCTGCAAATGCTGTCATCTCACAGATCTATCTGAGGCTCAGAGGGGTGGGCTATTTAGGGGCTGAGCTAGGGGTAAACTCCAGGCGTCTGATGCTGAGGTCTGGGCCCTTTCAGCTACCACACAGTCAGACGTCTTTTGGAGGCTCAATCAAATCCTTTGTCCTTTCTCTTCTTACTGGGGAAAAAAACAGCTAAAACCATCCCTCTGGGTTGTTCATTGAGTCAGTTTAGTTCAGATTTATCCCTGAAGTCTGGCTGTTTTGTGACCTTTCTTGAATTCCATTCTCCAGGCGTGGGAGGGAAGTCAGCTCTTCCTCAGTGTCCCCACCCCTGCTTAGTATCATTGGGAATTCTCTTATTTGTATTCCTCTCAGTGCCACATTTAATGCACCAAAGCACGTGTTTAAAGCAATAACCAGCCTGAAGTTTATGAAATAAAAGATTGATATCAGCTTCATGAAACTCAGGCAAAAGCAATATCTTTTCTACATCTTGCTATGCTTTTAACTTCAGAAACCTTCATACTTGGTGGCCACTGAAAAATGAAATAGCAATAATAATAATGACTAATAAAAAAAGTTATTTCTTTTAAGAACTACAGTTTTGAGTAATGTTGTCTTTAATTTCTTTATTGATTTAATGACAAGGGAAGATTAGACTTACTGTTTTCTTCAGTTTCCAAGTACATTTCACTTTAAAAGAAAGATCATAGCATGCAGCTTAAAGGTGAACGTTTTGCTTGTCGCCTGGCCTATTTATGCAAGGTGGGGGCTTGGGCAGCTGAAATGCATGACCATAGCTGCCCTGTTTTCTCACGAGGAAATGGAAAACCAGGAGATGGAGAAATATTTGCTTTTCTTATGAAATAAATTATTCTGGAAAGTACGTCAGCTTTATATCTGTTCTCCCAGAAGGTCATTTCATTTTACAAGGTAGACTATTTATTTGCACACAGAAGGTGCAAGTATAGGTTTTTGGCCTCTATGACGCAACATAATCTGGCTTCACCAAACTTCCCAGGCTTATCTCTTGTTTCTAACCTTTCCAAATCTGATGAGTTGGTTAAACTAGACATTTGTCATTTCCCATGTGATTCTTTTCTTTTTTAGTTTTATGAGAAGACATTTTTATTTTGCTTTTTGATTTTCTTTTTTCCCCTCCTGTGTCTTTATTTTAATTGAAGTATAGTTGATTCATATCATATAAATTACAGGAACACAATGTAGTGATTTACAATTTTTAAAAGTTATGTTCCATGTATAGTTATGATAAAATATTGGCTATATTCCCTGTATTGTACAATATATCCTTGTAGCTTATTTTATACATAATAGTTTGTGCTTCTTAATCCCCTACTCCTATAGTGCCGTCCCCCCTCCCTGGTGACCATTAAAAAAATACAAAAACATAGTGAATATAACAAAAAGAGAAGTAGACCCACATGATTATTTTCAGTTTTACTTTTATCCAGTCAAACACCCTCTGCCCTTTAATTGGAGTGTTTGATCTACTTACTTTCAGCTGGGTTTGGGTCTAGCATCTTGCTGTTTGTTTTCTATTTGGGCCATCTATTCTTTTACCACCTTTCCTGCATTCTTTAAGATTAATGGAAAATTATTTAGGGTGTTATTCTATCTCCTATAATAATAATAATTTTAAAGCCTTTTCTGCTACTCCCATTATGCCTTTCATTTCTGTATTGTTTCTATTGATTGATTTCTGTCTTGGTTATGGGTCATGCCAGGCTCTTCTGTCCATAGAATTCTCCAGGCAAGAATACTGGAGTGGGTTGGCATTCCCTTCTCCAGGGGATCTTCCCAATCCAGGGACTGAACCTGAGTCTCATTTGTCTCCTGCTTTGCGGGCAGATTCTTCACTGTCTGAGGCACCAGGGAAGCCCTGACAAACCTAGATAGTGTATTAAAAAGCAAAGACATCACTTTGCCAACAAAGGTCCGTACAGTCAAAGCTATAGTTTTTCTAGTAGTCATGTATGGGTGTGAGACTTGGACCATAAAGAAAGTTGAGCATCAAAGAATTGATGCTTCTGAGTTGTGGTGCTAGAGAAGACTCTTGGGAGTCCCTTGGACTGCAAGGAGATCAAACCATTCAATCCTAGAGTAAATCAACCCTGAATATTCTTCGGAAGGACTGAAGCTGCAGCTGAAACTCCAATACTTTGGCCACCTGATGCAAAGAGCTGACTCATTGGAAAAGACCCTGATGCTGGGAAAAATTGAAGGCAAGGAGAAGGAAAAGGGGAATGGCAGAGGATGAGATGGCTAGATAGCATCAGCACCTCAGTGAACATAAATTTGAGCAAACTCCAGGAGATAGTGGAAGACATAGGAGCCTGGCCTGCTACAGTCCATGGAGTCACATAGAATCAGACAGAACTTAGTGAATGGACAACAGAAATTTCCCAGCATTGCTTGTCTGCTATTGGGAATAATCAGAGTGATTAAAAATAAAAGAGGAGAGGCAACTAGAATTTCTGCCCAGACTTCAAACAAAGCTTGTTTTTCAAACGACTTCCTCAGCTTACAACTCTTTTCCTTCTGGCTCAGGCCTCCTAACTCTCCTCTCAAGCCTGGGCTAGAAACATAGGCAAAAGTGTGTCAGGAGGAAGAATGTTTGATTTCTGAGTGAGCTACATTCTTTTCTTGGGACCCTAACCCAGTGAGCCTCAGGTACAAGTTAGTGGTTACAGAAACAACCTGTATATGAAGGTTCAAACTGCAGGGGTGCTGAGTAATGGATCTCTGCTGCGTAAGCAAGGATCAAACCAAACTGTAATGAGAGTTTAAAAAAGAATGCAAATATGTATAAAGGGGGCTTCCCAGGTGGTGCTAGTGGTAAAGAATCAGCCTGCCAATGCAGGAGACTTAAGAGATGCTGGTTTGATCCCTGGGTTGGGAAAATCCCCAGGCAGAGGGCATGGCAACCTACTCCAGTATTCCTGCCTGGAGGATCCCATGGATAGAGGAGCCTGGAGGGCTACAGTCCATATGGTCACAAAGAGTCAGACACGACTGAAGCAACTTAGCATGGCATGTATAAAGAATGTATAACTGAATCAGTTTTCATGCAGCAGAATTTAACAAAAAAATGTACATCAACTGTATGTCAATAAAATAAGCTAAAAAACAAAAAAACAAACAAAATCTAAATGACAATGACTTCCTTGACTAAAGCTCCTCGGATCACAGCCCTTGTGACCACCACCTTCTCCTGAATACACGTGCAGAAGCATCTTTTACACTCATTGCTTCTCACATCTTCAACCCTGGTGCAGAAGTACCAGTGTGACATTTATACTGCAAGTATTAAAGTCCAGTAACCTTAAAGGTAATTCTTCCATTTGGAAGTTCCTGTCCTCTCTCTTGTTTTTCAGTTTAGTAGTTCACAAATAGCGAGCTGAGTCAGGGACAGAGAGCAGGAATAATCTTTCTTTGAAGAGCCCACTGGCCTATCTATCTGTCTGTCTATTTATCTATATTGTATGTTTTCTTTCATTCAGTTTGACAGTGTTGAACTTTACCTGAGCCCTGGGCTCCTGGAAACAGTGACAGTTAAGAAGTTCCCCCAACCTTTGCATCCCTATGGACAGTTTACCACAAAGAATTAGCCTCCCCCACGTGGCTTAGATGAAGCCGACAGTGCACACTTTCCCAGGACTCTCACCAGACTTGTGGGTGGCTGCCTTATTTACCTGTGACAAGGCCAAGCACAGACCTTGCCCCCTTTGTCTGAGCCTGCTGACAAGGCTGGACACAGCCCCTCCAACTTCCTGGTCTTTGTCTCATGATTGATCAGCTGAGGTTAGAACCGTTTGTCCCCTGAAACTAGCTAACCACAGAGAAAAACATTTCCTGGTCTGACAACTGATTGAAACTTGCCCTGCTTGCAAAACAGCCTGACTGTAAATCATCTTATCTGTAACTTATTTATTCTCCTCTGCTTCTCATTAAAGGGCAAAACAACACCCCCCCACCCCACAGCCCGTGGAGACATTCTGATTGTGGGATCTTTTTATTGCAATAGCCTGAATACAAGCAGTCTTCATATTCATTTGTTTTCCTCTCCCAGCTTTATTGATATATGATTGACTGTTTCTTGCCTTTGACAAGCTGCCCAGGCTTTATTGAACCTCTAATATACTTGTGGGGATGGGGGCAGCAGAGATAACTATGACTCTCTTCTCTCAGAGCCCACTATGGAATTGAGAAAAGATGCATGGATCAAAGGAATCCTTGTACCTGGCAGACTGTAAAAAGTGCTCAGCTAGGTGAAGAGTGCCCAGGTAACTGTACAGATGGAAAGAGGACTTTACCTGGGGAATATGAAATTTTAAAATGAGTGTGGAAGAGCAATGGGGCCTCCTGCTAGCCATACTGAGGCCTGAACTGGGAGAGTTCTCTTTTATTATTAATAAAATGGTTTTTTTCGCCACACCATGCAGCATGTGGAATCTTAGTTCCCTGGCCAGGGATTGAACTCATGTCCTCTGCATTGGAAGTGCAGAGTCTTCACCACTGGACCATCAGAGCAGTCCCTGAGCTGTGTGCGTGTGTGCTAAGTCACTTCAGTTGTGCTCAACTCTTTGTGATCCAATGGACTGTAGCCTGCCAGGCTCCTCTGTCCATGGGATTCTCCAGGCAAGAATACTGGAGTGGGTTGCCATGTCCTCCTACCCTGAGCTGGGAGAGTTCTAATTCTACCTTGCATCAGCTTTTCTCAGGTCATCCCAAGTAAACACATGATTGGAGTAAACCTAGTGTCCTTGACACACAAATATAGCTTCAAAAAAAGTCTTCTGGCCCCCATTCCAACCAGACTGCTTCTTTCCTTAGAGCAGATTAGTGGCAGATGCTGTCTGCTTTCAAGAGTCTGAAAGCTACCAGAGCAGGCAGCATGAAACCAGCTGACATGGGGAACATCGTGTCCACCCAGCCTCAGAGAAGTGATAAAGGGACTGAGGGAAGGTAGTTTACACAGACCCAGTCTGGTCCTGCTGGTGGAAAGTGGATTGAATGGAATTATCAATTAGTGGTTCATCATGGCTTCAGCCTGGGCTTCCCAGGCGGTGTTAGTGGTAAAGAACCCACCTGCCAATATAGGAGACAGAAGAGACGCAGTTTCAGTTCCTGGGTTGGGAAGATCTCCTGGAGGAGGGCATGGCAACCCACTCCAGTATTCTTGCCTGGAGAATCCCATGGAGAGAGGAGCCTGGTAGGCTACAGTCCATAGAGTCACAGAGCATCAGACATGACAGAAGCAGCTTGGCATGCACACACGCACATGGCTTCAGCTTTGCCTTAGTATGCCTGGGCTCAGGTAGCAGCAAGTGGTTGGCTTCCCTCTCTTTCAAGCTTGAGGATGGGGGGAAGGGGAGATAAATGGCCAAACAAAACTAGATTGCAGAGTGTAGTCTATCAGAGCTTCCAGGGAATCGTAAAGGGCATCGTCTTTATCATAAATCACAAATATGCATGAACTTAAATGTACATTACAGTAGCTGAAGCCTGGCCTAAACTGGTGCATTTTGTTTCAATAGCATTTGATTATTCTTGTGATGTTATTATTATGAACATAGCTGTTGCAATTTGCCAGTATATAGAGACGACTTGTCCGGAGAGAGGCAGCTTGAAATCAGGAGTAACAGAGATGATTTGCCGTGAGCACCCATTTGGAGGGCAAATGGGCTGGCAGCATTCCATTTCAGGTAGCTTACTCAGTGTGTTTGGGAGAGCCTGGCACGTCCCACTAGGGATAAAGATGCCATGGAAAGAGAATTATCCTTAAAGTCAAGCCTTGAAGAGCAGCAGGATCTTGGATCCAAGAAACTTAGCCCTGTCCCCAGGATGAAGTTTTTGAACACTGTTCATCAAACCAGTGCTGCCAGATCTTTGCATACCCTGTTCCCTCTGTAGAGAAAGCCCTCTTCTTTCTCTCTAAAGCTTCATCCCACTTGGTGAACTGTCTTCCTTCAAAAAAGAGCATCCCATTATTAGACTTTCCCCTGGTCTCTCTGGGTATGAGTGAGTGAGTGAAGTCGCTCAGTCGTGTCCGACTCTTTGCAACGCCATGGACTGTAGCCTATCAGGCTCCTCCGTCCATGGGATTTTCCAGGCAAGAGTGCTGGAGTGGATTGCTATTTCCTTCTCTAGGGGATCTTCCCAACCCAGGGATTGAACCCAGGTCTCCCGCATTGCAGGCAGACGCTTTACCGTCTGAGCCACCAGGGAAGCCTCTCTGGGTATAGCAGATGACTAAGGACAACCATCCACATTTATTAAAACCACACATTAAGGCAGTCTGGTGTTAGCAGGGTTCACTTATCACAGAATTATTTACCTATTTGTGTGTGTGTTAGCTGCTCAGTCATGTCTGACCCTTCGCAACCACATGGACTGTAACTTGTTGCCAGACTCCTCTGTCCATCGAATTATCCAGGCAAGAATACTGGAGTGGGTTGCTGTTCTCTTCTCCAGGGGATCTTCCTGACCCAGGGATCAAACCTGAGTCTCCTGCATTGGAGGCGGATTCTTTACATCTGAGCCACCAGGGATGCTCTATTTGTCTATTTGCTGACCAAACTTCTTTTTTTTTTATTATTTTTTTCTCACACCTTCAGCAGGTGTGAGTAAAAAAAAAAAAAAAAAGTTTGGTTCCAAGTATGAGATAGCAGAAACTTGTGGTGATGATGAGGGGTCTTCCCCAGGACCCCAGGAGACAGGAGATGGAAGACCTGGCAACAGTTCTCCATTTAGACCTAGAGCTGGACATGGGGTTTCCAGTGGATCCAGAACAACCGGTCACATCCCCTCTGCTCCGTGACTGAGCGTGCACCATGGCAGCTGTACAACCCACTGGGACATCATTATCCCTTGGATCAGGCGCAGTGTTTCAGGTTGGATGGAAAATAATCACCTCTTCAAGCTGCCTGGAATCATTTTTGTTGCTACTGTTTCAGGGGAAAGCCATAACAGCATTTCTGAGAGGAGAGTGGTTGCTTCCTTTGTTGTTACCAGATATTTCTTACTGACTATTTTTTTTTTCCAGCATGCTTTCCCACCAAACTTTCTGTTCAGTTCAGTTCAGTCCAGTCACTCAATCGTGTCCAACTCTGTGACCCCCATGGACATCAGCACACCAGGCTTCCCTGTCCATCACCAAATCAAACTCATGTCCATTGGGTCAGTGATGACATCCAACCATCTCATCCTCTGTCTTCCCCTTCTCCTCTCACCTTCAATCTTTCCCAGCATCAGGGTCTTTTCCAAGGAGTCAGTTCTTCACATCAGGTGGCCAAAGTATTGAAGTTTCAGTTTTAGCATCAGTCCTTCCAATGAATATTCAGGGTTGATTTCCTTTAGGATTGACTGGTTGGATCTCCTTGCAGTCCAAGGGACTCTCAAGAGTCTTTCCCAACACCACATTTCAAAAGCATCAATTCTTTGGCACTTAGCTTTCTTTACACTCCAACTCTCACATCCATACATGACTATTGGGAAAATCAAAGCTTTGACTAGACAGACCTTTGTTGGTAAAGTAATGTCTCTGCTTTTTAATTTGATGTTTAGGTTGGTTATAGCTTTTCTTCCAAGGAGCAAGTGTCTTTTAATTTCATGGCTGCAGTCACCATCTGCAGTGATTTTGGAGCCCCTCAAAATAAAGTCTCTCACTGTTTCCATTGTTTCCCCATCTATTAGCCATAAAGTGATGGGACCTAATGCCATGATCTTAGTTTTCTGAATGTTGGGTTTTAAGCCAACTTTTTTACTCTCCTCTTTCATTTTCATCAAGAAGCTCTTTAGTTTTCTTCTCTTTCTGCCATAAGGGTGTTGTCATATGTGTATCTGAGGTTATTGATATTTCTCCCAGCAATCTTGATTCCAGCTCCTGCTTCATCCACTCCAGCATTTCTCATGATGTATTTTGCTTATAAGTTAAATAAGCAGGGTGATAATATACAACCTTGACGTACTTGTTTCCTGATTTGGAACCAGTCTGTTGTTTCATGCCTAGTTCTAACTGTTGCTTCTTGACCTGCATACAGATTTCTCAGGAGGAAGGAAGTCAAAGGGAAAGTGTTGGTGGCTCCCTGGGAGCCCAGGCACTTCCATCAGAGGAACCTGAGTCCAGTTCAGCTGAACTCTCAGATGCCTTTTCTTTGGATACAACACAAAACAGTGAACAGGAAACTGGTGATTTTCTAAAATGGCAGAGTAGAAACACGTGTGCTCATCTTTCTGTTCAGGGAGAGACACAATCGATGTCCATTGTTGATTAAATTTGTGTCTGATTAATAAATAACAATTATTCAAATCAAAACAAAACAAAACTGGACTTCCCTGGTGGTCCAATGGTTAAGAATGAATCTTTCAATGCAGGGGACACAAGTGGGATCCCTGGTCAAGAAATTAAGATCCAACATGCTGAGGAACAACCAAGCCCGGGCCACAGCTACTGAGCCCACATGTCACAACTAGAGAGTCTGTGTGCTGCAACTCTTGGAGCAGCCAAATAAATAAATAAATACATTTATTTAAAAAACAAGAGGTTTGTGTGGTTCCACTTCATATCCACCGCATAGTGTTGGCCCATAAGGACACTTGGTAAATACGGGTTGAATAAATTTCTTCCTCAGTATAATAAAAATCCTCATAACTTTGTGGCAAGGATCAAGCAAAATTCTAAGTATTAAAGTTCTGGTAATGAAATATATACAAAGAAAACGTTTCTGTAATCTCCTAACTGGATAAGAAGAATCTGGATGAGAAATCATGACACTGCTCACAAACCCAGCTGGTGTCTGTCAATCCTAGTCTTTGAAAATCCAGAGCTCCTACTTCACTGGATTAGCAGAAAAAGACAATCCTATCTTGTGAGTCAGAAAGGGAAAGGTGTTGCCACTAAAAAAAAAAAAAAAAAAAGCAAAGCATGGAGAGATGTAGTGAATGGCAAGATAGAGTGATGCTTTGAGACAAAACCTACCCATCAAAAATTGCCTGTTGGCATTGGTTCTGCCACCCTATTAGATGTTACTTGTCTGGTTGGCCTCTGAAATCTCGGGTCTTCTCCTTCTTGGAAGGTCCAGGGGATGAGTTGCTCCCTGGCACTGCTCCTTCAACAGGATGGAGGGAAAAACAGGGCATTGGGAAAGACAGAGAAAGACACCCAGGGGAGCAGGTGAGCTGCACACGACACAAACCTCACCCTCAGAGGATGTGTCACCTGTGCAAAGATGAGAGCAGGACAGACATAGCAAGTCAAGAGGGAAAACAATTAAGTCAACCACTACAGTGCTGAGGACTGGTGAGAAATGAAATGTATTGATGTCGGGATCTTGTGGAGTGCAGTAGCTAGAGGAGGTTTTCAGCAAAGACAGTGATCAGGGAAGGCCAGGGTGACTTAAAGAGGGGGAGCAGAAGGGAGAGGGAACATTCTCAGCAAAGGTACTATGGGTGAGCTAGGGGCAGAAAGTGCATGATGTGTATGAAGGAGCTGAGAGGCAGGCTGGCCCGAGGTGGGGCTGAACCAGTGTGTCTAGACAGGGACACCAAGTTGTAGCATGTGGAGGCGGGCAGGCAGCGAGAGGAGGGGCCTGGCTTAGCAAGGGACAGAAGAGGCCATCGTGGACTCGTGCTTGGATGACTTTGACAATGTTGCTTTAAAAATGTCAGGCAAATCGCTCACTTGACTTAGGTACAACTGTGTGTGTACTATTTAATACAGAATGTGTTTTCAGAAAACTTCAATGCACAGAATTATCTTGGAAGCAGAGACATATCTGCCTTGGACTCCTAGTCCCCACAGGTATTACCACCTCATTCCTCTAGGGTTAGAACCTCAGAACTAGAAGGCTCTAGGTCCCTCCAGCTACCAAACTTCACAATTTTTGAAGCAGAATTGAAGGAGATGGCTCCTTTGAGACTGCCCTCTCCCCCTAACAAACCCACATTCCCTTTCCTTGTTTCACCGTATTCTGAACTGAATGTCAGTTTTTGATGAGGAAGTTAAGTGAAAGTAGTGAAAGTGTTAGTCACATGGATTGTGACCCACCAGGCTCCTCTGTCCATGGAATTCTCCAGGCAAGAATACTGGAGTGGCTAACCGTTCCCTTCTTCAGGGGATCTTCCTGACCCCAGGATCAAACCTGGGTCTCCTGCATTACAGGCAGATTCTTTACTGGCTGAGGCACTTTATTTAGTAAATCCTTGAGTTCAGTAAAGTATCTTTCATTGTCTGGTTTATTTCTTCCTGTCACTATGCTTCTCAATATCCCTGGTACATTTAAGTGGAAAATATTCATGAAAAAGTCCTTTCAGCTATGTATCTTTTCTAAAATCATACCATGACCCTCTCTGGGGATGCCAGCTAAGTTACTTGCTTCTTGATAACAACTTAGTAAAAAAAAGACTGCAAGGAGAATACTTATTCACTACTGCCTTTTTTTTTTTTTTTTGCAGGGACATCTTAGTAATTAGTTTTATAATTGCTAGACCTCTGTTGGCTCCAGTAAAAAACTGCTTGCCATTTTAAAGCATGGCTGAGTTATAGAGATGACTAGATGTTGACAAGTGCGAGAATTATGTGGCAACGGTGATATATAACACCTCTGGTTTCCCTCTACATAATCGGCCAGCTCTTCCTGCTCCATCCTAACAAACTGGGAGAAGGTCTGCTCACCGCTAGGGGCCAGAGAGCAAGTCTCCCTTGCTTACAGCCATTGGGAGAACACATTGGTTATGCTGACAAGGAAGTCACTCAGTCCTTAAATCAGAACGCCATCTTCATCCCCCAGGACAGGAAAGCAGAACTGCCATCCTTCTACTGTTCATAGACATAAGACCCATTTAAAGGACATCTCAAAGACATCTCTCAGGCAGTGCTTGTGACAGTTGGATGTCACTAAAAGGAAGCTGTCAGTTCGGCAAGCGGGCTCATCAGCACATTCAGCATTCTGTCCTTTGGAAGGACCAATACCATGTGAAAAATCTGAGTAATTGGAGGAGTAATCTGGGGAGTAATCTGAATGAGGAAGAGTATTTTTGCCCCTGCAGCTGACTCTTTTTTGTTGTTGTTTTTCTTTTTAAAAACCAGCTTTATTGTGATTTATCTACAATCAAATGCACGTGTTTTAAGTGTACGGTTTAACATAACATTTTGGCAAATATATGCATCCATGTAACCATCACCATGATCAAGATACAGAACATTTTTATCACCCTCCCAAATGGTTTCATGTCCCTTTCCACTCAATGCCCCTCACTCCTAGCTCCAGGAAACCTCTGGGTTTTGTTACTATGGATTAGGTGTACCTACTCAAAATTTGCAAATGAATGGAACAATATGGCTAACACTCTGGTTTCTGGCTTCTTTTATTCAGCCTGTGGTTTCTGAGATTCTTCCATATTGTGCATTTCAGAGGTCTTTTCCTTTTGTTTTTGAGTGGTATTCCATTGTATAAATATGCCACAATGTATCCATTTACCTGTTGAGGGACATTTGTGTTGTTTTTAGTTTTGGACTACTATGGATGAAGTTTCTGTGAACAAATGTCTTTTTTGTAGACATACATTTTCATTTCTCCTAGGTGAGTATCTAGGAGAAGAACTACAAGATCATATGGTAAGTGTAGATTTAAATTTTTAACAAATTGCCAAATGATCTCTAAAGCAATTGTACGGATTTATGTTTCCATTAGCAACACACAATAGTTCCAGTTGCTCTGTATCCTCACCAACACATGGCATCATTAGCCTTTTAACTTCAGTCATTTTAGTGTATGTGAAGTGGTAATTGTGTTTCTATTTTCCTAGTGACTAATAATGTTGAGCATCTTTTCATATGCTTATTGCCCATTAATGTAACTTCTTCTGTGAAATGTCTGCTTCCACTTGATCATAATTTCTTGGCTTCTTAATATATTGCTGGATTTACCTTCTAAATAAAAAAAAATAATGAAAAAAATCCATGTTCAGAAGGGACGTCCGCCTGTAGTTGTCTTTTCTTATATCTTTATCATACACTGATTTTATATGTTTATCATTTAAAAATACAAAGTTATAAGTTTTCCTGCAGACACTTCTTTTTATTTTATTACTTATTTAAATTGAAGTATAGTTGAGCTACAACATTACATGTTTCAGGTGCACAACATAGTGATTCACAATTTTTAAAGGCTGTACTCCATTTATAGGCTTCCCTGGTGGCTAAGATGGTAAAGAATCTGCCTGCAATGCAGGAGACGTGGGTTTGATCCCTGGGTTGGGAAGATCCTCTGGAGGAGGGAATAGCTACCTACTCCAGTATTAATTCCTTGGACTGAGGAGCCTGGTGGGCTACAGTCTATGGGGTTGCAAAGAGTTGGACATGACTGAGCAACTAACACATAAACACTCCATTTATAGTTATTACAAAATATTGGTTATATTCCTTGTGCTGTACATGGATACATTGCAGACATTTGTTTAATTACATCATACATATTTTGATATGCTATTTTAATTCTCATGAATGCAACATGTTTCTCATTTCTTCTGTGGTTTCTTTGACACATAGGCTATTTAGATGTATGTTGTTTAATTTTTAAATATGTGGCGATTTTTAAAGATATCTTTTTGCTATTAATATCTAATTTAATTGTATTTTGGTCAGAGAACATATTTTCCTGGATTTCAATTTTTCAAATGTGTTGATTCTTATTCTATGGCTTAGCATCTGATCTATTATGGTGAGTATCAGATGTGAAATTGAAAACAACGTACATTCTGCAGTTTGGGTTGTTCTGTAGATATCCATTAGGACGAGCTGGCTACAGAACCGAATAAAAGATAGGATGCTATAGCTGTTCTGTTACAGCCAGGAGCAAAATCTCTTTCCTTTATATTTGAATGTACATCCCATAATTAAATCAGATTGAAACAGGTCCCCAAAGCCCTCTTGAAGCAGATGAAACACTAATCCATATTTAGAGATCATTCCTGATCCAGTGCTTTTAGCTGGTTCCTTTCTAAAAAGAATAGCTTCTTGGTATCAACACAATTTTTTTCCCACTGAAAACAAGTAAAATAGTATGTCCAAATTATCACTTCTGGCTCCAGCACCATGTAGAACTGTGTATTTAAAAAAAAATGATCAAAGAAAAGTTTACAATTTCTAGATATTAGTACATTTTGTGGATAGAGAATTTAATTTTATTAACAGCTATAATTCAGAAATTACTTATTACATGACAAAGGAATTGAAAATTATGATCAAGTAAAGAGTTTCTTACCTCCACCCTATATCCAGAATCCCATTAAAAATAGCTCTATTAAAATAAAATTTAAGAACCTGTCAATTAAATTAGACTGTGATCAAATTCATTGACTAAAATATATTTTGCAATAAATGATATGGTGGCTGAGAAAAGGGAAGAAGAGACAGGAGAGCGAGGATAATAACCTATTCAGTCTTTTTCAAAAAAAGTTACTTAACTGCTCTAAACGATACATGCTTGTTTAAAGCAAATATAGTAACAATATTTTGTGTGTTTATAGCACACATAAAATTAAAATACATGATAATGATAGCACGAAGGAAACGAGGGAATAATTGCAAATACAGAGTTCAGTTCAGTAGCTCAGTCATGTCCGACTCTTTGTGACCCCATTGGCTGCAGCATTCCAAGCTTCCCTGTCCGTCACCACCTCCTAGAGCTCACTCAAACTCATGTCCATCAAGTTGGTGATGCCATCAAACCATCTCATCCTCTGTCGTCCCCTTCTTCTACCTTCAATCTTTTCTAGCATCAGGGTCTTTTCCAACGAGTCAGTTCTTTGCATCAGGTGGCCAAAGTATTGGAGTTAAATACATAGTTAAGAGGTCCTTAACAAGTATAGTTCAACGAGATTTCTACTCACTACTTTTATTATGAATACTATGCTATGTGTATTTTACCACAGTAAAAAAATGGAAAAAATAGGCTATTTTGAAGACTGAGAAAATTAGATGTGGATAAATATAAGTCCTACAAAATCTTATATCATCTTAGAGTGTTTGGAGAGGGCACAGAATTTTTATTGTTATTTTCTTGGTTGCACAGATGTTCTTATGCCTTTCTTTGATTTTTTCCAAAGGGCAGTATTTCTCAATATTGTCTTTTTAAAGTGAGAGCAGAAATCTGAGCACATAGTTGATTATCAAATATCACTATCTAAAAGATTCTTAATGTATTATTGAAGTAGTGTGGAGTAGTCGAAAAAATTCGTTTGACTTCAAGTCAAGAAATTTGGTCTTGATATATAGTTTGTCACCTACTTGAGGGTTCTTTTCCAAACACTGTAGACTTTATTAATTCATAAAGAAAGTGTGCTGGACTAGAAACTCAATGGGTTCTTTTCAACCCTTAAAAATCTATAATTCTGATTGATCTATGTTGCTGTGGAGATCAACCAGGGAAACCAGACTTCTGAGTTTGCCAATGATATAATATCAGTGAGGATAACTCCTGTTGCGAGCAACAGAAAACCGAAAAACAATGCCCCACACCATCATCTTAATCTTAAGAGATGAGTTCTGTGAATGTGGATGTTTGCTTCACCAAGTCCAGCTGGGAATAGTATCCCACCACCTTAGCAATATTCTTTTAGTTAGAAGCAGGTGTCAGGTCCTGCCTGCACTCAGGGATAGTGATGAACCTTGTTAAAATTTTTACTGAGGTTCCCTTCAGCAGGGCTTCGCTGGTAGCTCAGGCAGTAAAGAATCTGCCTGCAATGCAGGAGATCCAGGTTCGATCCCTGGGTTGGGAAAATCCCCTGGAGAAGGGAATGGCAACCCACTCCAGTATTCTTGCCTGGATAATCCCATGGACAGAGGAGCCTGAAAGGCTATAGTCCATGGGGTTGCACAGAGTCGGACATGACTGAGTGACTAACACTCCCTTCAGTAAGGCATTAATTCTACATTCATAAGGTTGCTTCCTTTACTCTTTGCAAACTTAGGGTCAAGTTTTGGCAGTTTTTGATGGTCCCTGGAAATGGCAGAGAACCAGTCAGCTGCAGGAGACAAGAAGTTCCTGCTTAAGGCATTGTGTGGGTTTACATTTCTTGATCTCCCCTTTAAATCTAATCAGCAGTAAGCTATCGTTACTCCAACACACAGTGTTCTCAGTACTAGGGGAACACTTGTAGGTACCCTGGCGATGTAAAGAGGCCAGGAGGAGAGGGTCCTGAAAAAGGAACAGGCAGAATGGATCTTGTTTTCAGGGACCAGGTGAGTTCCTTCAACCCAGAGACACAAAGTTCAAATTAATTTTCATACTCGATTCCCCATGAATGAAAAATATTTGAAAGTAGATAACCAGCTATTTTATCTGGATCAGTGATTAGAACAGTTTTTATTGATACAACCTGTCTATTGGAGGGTGTAGATTTTTGGTTTGACGTATAGAAAGGATGCAATCAGCATCTAAAACTCATCATCTGAGTGTTTCTAGGCTGAGGCTCCCTTAACTCCCCAAGAAGGGCAAGATGGTAGAATTGGAGGAACCCAGGGTTTTGGAGACAGATCCAGGATTTTGTTCCAGTCTGCCCTTGCTATCTTTGTATCATTCATTGAGCAAATTATTTCCCTGTTTTTGAGCTTCAGATCCTTCATTTGTAAGCTGGACTTAATAACATTCAAATTGAAGATCAAAAGAGTGGATACTAGTGAAAGAGTTTATAAAGTACAAGTGCTTCAAGTATGAGGTACTATCTGATTATCCAATCATGGTAGATTTTTCACTGATGTCTTGGGTCAAGTAAAGGGATATGTTTATCTGTTGATGTTAAGATAGAAAACCATAACATCTTTGCTTGGACCGTAGAGTGCTAGGTGGTAGGACATTGATCTGCCCCAATATAGAAATGCTCATATTTCATACATTTTAAGTCTGCAAGTTTTCTGCAATGCTCTGCAAAGCTGTATAAAAAAAATAAATGGATTTCAGAGAAATTGCCATAAACATGTAATGGGAGAACACATGCTGTTTGGGGGATAAAATTTTACTTGTTGATGGACAAAAATTATATGCAGACACTGCAGGAAGCTATGTATAACATAGAAGTTTTTAACCGTGAAACGTTAGCAGAATTTATCCTCCTGATTCCAGAAAGTTTTTCCTTTGATCACAGAAGCAAGACAGGCCAGGAATGAGAGCTCTACTGATTTTCTCCCATGGGACCACGGTGTTTCTTGATAGTTGAAAAAGGGAATCTTGGGACTTCCCTGGAGGTCCAATGGTTAAGACTCCATGCTTCCAATGCAAGGGAATTCCATGGATTTGACCCCTAGTTGGGGAATTAGGATATTTGATGCTGTGCGGTGTGGCCAAGGTAATAGAAAATAAAAGAAAAAGGGATTCTTTAATATCCCCCCTCCTTGCTTTTGTTCTAGTTTCTGATGAATTTGGCCACAGAAAAGTAGTGTATCTTGCTGTCTTTGGATAGAACTGATTTCAGCACGAGTTAAAGATTTCAGCACGAGTTAAAGAATTCACCCTAGAGAAAAAGTAAGATGAAGAGAGAAGAATCCGATTAGGATAATTTTCTTCATTCCAGTGCAGCTGAGACTAGGGCCTTCCTGCCAGCACATCCTCTGTGTCTTTGTCCAGCTGATTTTTAAATAACTTGGGTGATTGGTCTCATTATTTTTCTTGGGAACTCAATCTACCATGTACTGGACCTGATGCTGAGGAAGTTCTTCTTGACATAATGTTGTTGTGTACAGTTTCTTCATACATTTTCCCCTTTTCGCATCCATTCTGTAACGAAATCATTGAGAGTTAAAAAAAAGAGAAAAGAAAGTAGTTAGGAGACAGACTGGGTAGGTGAGCAAGAGTTGCTGGCTGGTAAGAGGAGGAGAGGAAGTGGGTTGTGACAGGAGGTGCCTGGAGAAAGGGCAAGAGGAGGGAGACGGTCCTCGGGGATGAACCAAAAAAGGCAGCAGTGGTTCAGAAGTAGCAGCAAAGTTTCCTTCTTAATTTTGAGCTCTCTCTAAGCTGAGCTGTGCCTCGAGACACTGATTTCCCTCATCTTTTTGGATTTGCTCAATTTTTAGGTTACTAACTTTAAATGGATACTGAATTATTGCCCAAACTCCATAGCTGTGCATGTTAGCTGGCATAATTCAAGGTTTGAACACCTTCCCCAAAGGGCTGGGAGTGAGGGTAAGGAAGTTCCAGTTACCCTCCTCCACGTGGGAACTTGACCTGACCCACGCCCCGCTCCCTAGGTCACCTCCCATGGTTACTCCATGATCAAGCTCCAGCTTAAGGGGTAGATTTCTGCAGGAAGCACAGGAAGGCCGACGTACAGAACACGAGAGAGCCTACTTGCTCCAGAGCCAAAGCAGAGCCGGGTTCACCCCGTCTGGGCAGTCAAGAGCAGAGATCCCATGAAGATGTTGAGAGTATAAAAGCCTCCCCTGAAAAAGTTTCAAGGTTCTCCTGTAGAAAGACATACACACCTGTGAGAGATATTCCAAGAGCTAGTTTGTATTGGTCAGATGCAAGTCTACTTTGAACATTCACGCCTTGCTCCACTCTTCATAGATACTGCACCACAAATCCAATCGTTTAACACACCCCAGTGACTCACCATTGTTCCTGAAATTAAGTTCAAGACTGTCCCTGTGAGCCACAAGACCTGCCTGACCTGGTCCTAGTTTGGCTCTTGGGACCCGTGTCTCACCAGTCTTGCCTGCGTTCTAGTTACACTGATCAGCATTGTCCAGTTTTCTCAAATGTGTCACCTTTCCTGTGCTAATGGATGTCCAGATGTTGTTTCCCCATCTCTGCCTCTCACACCATTGCTTAATCATCCATTTTCAAAGAAAACTCTGACCACTTCCATTCCTGGACTAGTTTGTATCCCTGTCCCTCACCTGAGCTCTCCCGGGACTCTACCTCCAGAGCAGGTATAATCTGACACACAATCACACAGGTACACAAGTGAACGTGTCTACTGCACTACACTGAAAACTCAAAGAAGACAGCGACCTCGTCTGCTTTGCTCACCACTGTATCCCCTGGACCTTTGTTTCTGTCCTTTCTGGAATCTTACTCCTTTCTGTAGGAAGAATGTGTAGGTTACAGCCCATGCTCAGTGACAAGCCCACTTGTAGAAAGGCATGACCCTTCTGGAAATGGCCAGAGATTAACCACCAGGATCCAGAGACCTGTGGGTGGACTGGTCAAAGTGATTAGAACAATTAACATCAACTGTTTAAACTGAGTAAAGGAAACCTTTTCCATTTGGAAACTAGTTTGCTGCTGGTTTAAGTCATCAAAGCAACACTCCAAGAGTTTCAAAAGTACCTTCTGGTGGGTTCCCAGGTTTATTAAACACATGCCCAGAAACACATACCCTTCCATGCATCTCAATCATTCTTACAAAGTAATTAACAATCTCTTAGTATTTTACTTCCTTTCCTGTTGTGCTTTCCCTGACTTCCTAGAAATATATATATATGTATATACATATATGCATGTGTATTTCTTTCTCTGATTTAAATTGTTAACTCATTGAAACACACCTTTGTTTCTTCCCAGAAGCCAGTGCACTGTTAAATAATACAATAATACTTAAGGATAACAACCTTGGAGTATGTCTTGGGGAAACTAAGAGGCTTTTAGATAACTTTTAATTTTTCTTATATTGTAGGTAGCTCAGTGGGATATTTAAGTCCAAGTTAAATCTGTATCAGAAGAGTGAAGAGATTCACTGATGTTATACAGATAAGCACAAATCATCAATTACCCAGAAGCTGCATCATTCAAAGATGTGAATAAAGGGAACTAGTGAGTAGAAACCCCCAGTGGTTGCAGGTGTCCATGACGCACATCAACAAGCTAATAATTTGGGGGAGGAAGGAGACTGTTTCAGAGGTGTTTTGGGGAAAGAGGTCATGAAGATTTGGAGAAATGGGGATGAAAAATGTTAGGGGCCTTGCGAGGAAGACATGTGGCTTGAAGAGTGTGTTAGCAGGACCATGATACCATCATCACCATATGGTGTTAAGGTTGAGCTGGTGAAGAGCCTTCCAGGCAGTCTTGGCCAGTGTTGGGAACACGAGGAGGTGGCAGAGGAGCAGGAGCTTATGTTCCCAACTTTTCTATCAGTCCTGAGTAGGAACACAAAGAGGGCAGTAATGGAGGATACTACAGTGGCCCTAAATGAACTATCAAGGTGAAGCTCCAGGCCCAGGAGCAGGTGGTCAGGAAGGCAAGAGAGTCAGGACCTCCATCTAATGAAAGTTCTCCTTCAGCCCCACCCCCAGGGGGTCTTTGCTCAGCTGGCCTCCTGCTGCTGTCACTGCTGTTTCACTCGCTGGGCACTGGGGTTTGTAGTTCCTGGCAGTTAGGATCATTAGTGTGGGACTGCCTTGTCTCTCTCCAGTTAGATCAAAGAGACGATGGTCTACCTCCTGCCACTGTTTTGGCCACCTTAGGGCATGGTACAGAGATGGATGCCACACAAGTCTATCAGGGGTAAACAGTCTTGCCCTGCATCCAAGTCACACGTGTAGAAATCACCGGGTCCCTCCCATTGAGCTTTCCTGACATTGTTTGGTTTTAATGCTAAACCTTCCCACAGAAGAGCTCTGTATTCTCAAGCCTGGCTGCTTGTTGCAGATCCACTCCAGTAGAATATCAAAGAAACTGTAGCATGCCTCTCTCTGAGTCAACTACAATAGTGGGATTTTCTTTCTTTTTCTTCTCTCAGGGCTACAGTTGTTCAAACAAACCCTAGTTATTGATGATGCAGGTGTGCCAGCTTCATTCCCTGCTGTGCACTTTAATTTGCCTTCTCTCTGGGTCACATTGTTGGCCTCCTTCTGGATGTTTCTGGACACACAACCATGTGGGTGGTCTGGAAGGGCTCTTGTGTTTCCTTACTAGATTCTGCAAAGATTATCTCTTTTTTTTTTTTTAAAGTGTTTTGAGTTCCATGGAATTGTTTTGCTCTTGCTGCTCTCTGAATACATCCATAATCATGTCTATTCCATTGTCCTCTGATTTAAAAACTTAGGTGCGTGATCTGGAGCCAAGATGAAGTGGGAAGAGAAATCAGATTCTTTTCCCTTTTTCAAGCTAAAACTAAAGTTCAAGTTTAGCAGGAGAAAATCCTGGTGTCTTTAATTTCAGCTATTAGGATAACAGAGAGGAAGATGAACTAGAATAAATTGTAATCTGTGCTTTGCTCTCACCTGGCCAAATGACTTTGAATTAGTTATCTCAACTTTTGTGGACACTATTTTTTTCATCTAAAAAATAAAGAGCTTTCATTAAGTAGACCAATTTGAAGATCCATTCTGGTTCTAACATTCTAGAGAGATGGTACACAAACCTCGAAGGCTTAAGGAATGTATCTGTTCAGTGGGGGAATTTGATCATTACTAATAAAAGGATTACTGGAAACTGGAAAGTCACAAGGTTATGCCTTTCATTTTCCCCTGTGAAAATGAATCCCACCCTTGGGGTTCCTGTGTGCAGTGATATTACACAAGGCAAGTAAAAGAGATAATAGAAAGTGAAAGTCGCTCAGTTGTGTCCGACTCTTTGCGACCCCATGGACTATACAATCTGCGGAATTCTCCAGGCCAGAATACTGGAGTGGGTAGCCTTTCTCTTCTCCAGGGGGTCTTCCCAATCCAGAGATCGAACCCAGGTCTCCCTCATTGCAGGCGGATTCTTTACCAGTTGAACCACAAGGGAAGCCCAAGAGTACTGGAGTGGGTAGCCTATTCCTTCTCCAGCAGATCTTCCTGACCCAAGAATCAAACTGGGGTCTCCTGCATTGCAGGCAGATTCTTTACCGACTGAGCTATCAGTGAAGCCCCAAAAGAGATAAAAGAAGAAGAGACCAAAAAGTACTTCTCTATTAGTAAGCATAAATAATTGTATTATAATTTTCACAATAACTCTACAAGGCAGATATTATTATCTCCACTAAATAGATGAGAAAACTAAGACTTAGAAGGGTTAAGTAAAGCTAAGTCAATTGCTTAAGACAACAAGATATACAATAAGTAATTTACCTCAGATTCAAGCTCAAAATTTTCTGATTCCAAAGTTTCTACTTCAAAATAGAATACTCTACAACAAAATCCATGCCTCCAGCTCAGATTTATTTCAAACATTTATGCAAGGGATTTTGAGTGATGGGCAAGAGGAGAAAAATGTTGCCTCCTTTTTGTAGTAGGGAAGATTCTTGGAGGAGATGGTCTTTTGAGCCCTCTGCAAGCCTCTGCAGCACATCCATCTCATTATTTTAGAAGGACAAATCTGTCACCATCATCATCACCATCACCATCATAAACAGCAGCAATAAGAACAGAATCACCATCATCTCATATGAAGTGGGGTGTAGGAGAGCAGTCCCCCTCCTCCACCCCCACAATCATGCTTAGCACCAAGACCAAAGCCAGAGCACCCCAAGACAAAATCGCAGAGCAAACAAATGTCACGGTCTTTGTTAACATTTCTGCAAAGACTAAGATGTTACTGAGTAGGCTCCAAAATCACTGCAGATGGTGACTGCAGCCATGAAATCAAAAGACCCTTGGAAGAAAAGCTATGACCAACCCAGACAGCATATTAAAAAGCAGAGACATGACTTTGCCAACAAAGGTCTGTCTAGTCAAGGCTATGGTTTTTCCAGTGGTCATGTATGGATGTGAGAGTTGGACTATAAAGAAAGCTGAGCACCAAAGAATTGATGCTTTTGAATTGTGGTGTTGGGGAAGATTCTTGAGAGTCCCTTGGACTGCAAGGAGATCCAACCAGTCCCTCCTAAAGGAAATCAGTCCTGAATATTCATTGGAAGGACTGATGTTGAAGCTGAAACTCAAATCCTTTGGCTACCTGATGTGAAGAACTGACTCTCTAGAAAAGGTCCTGATGCTGGGAAAGATTGAAGGCAGAAGGAGAAGGGGACGACAGAGGATGAGATGGTTGGATGGCATCACTGACTCAATGGACATGAGTGTGAGCAAGCTCCAGGAGTCGGTGATGGTCAGGGAAGTCTGGGGTGCTGCAGTCCATGGGGTCACAAAGAGTCAGACACAACTGAGTGACTGAACTGACTGATTACTGAGTAGATCCTTTTATAACCAGGCCAAAGTGTTCTTGGAAATATTAAGGCAGTGGTGCCACCTAAGCCCAGGTGCTCCTGGTGTTTCATCCAGATTCCCTTGGTCAGGTTGGTGCCCACCTCCCTCTGCTGCTGCTAGTGACTCATACTTGCACTCTCTTCCCCATGATAACCTCTGGCTGACTAGACTTGTCTCAGTCTTCCTTCAGCTTATGGCCTTTGTCTCTTCATTCAGTGGCCTTTCCACAGAGAATTCCCAATGACTGCAGACTTAAAACAAGAAGGCAGTTTCAAGTAGAAACCCAGAGCAGCTCTAGACTCATCAGCAAGGGTGTAGAAAAGGGAGTCTGCTTTATCTGTTTACTGCGTAGTGACCTCCAAGAAAAATAATCCCACTGCATTTAAGCATCTTTCCTCCATGGGATGTAGATAAAAATAACACCCGTGTCATAGGCATCATCCTTTTTTTTTTTCCCATTTTCCCTGATACTTTTGTGAGGTTTAAAGAAGAATAGGAAAATGCCACATCTATACAGAACACTTCTCACAAAGGCAGCTCACAAAGGCTCAGCGACTGTAACAAAAGGCAACTGATGTGAACAGCAAGAAAGGGAGTCATTACTACCCAAAATGTCTCAACAGGGGAGTGTGGCTGACCTTCTGAGGCAGTCTAGAAGGCTGTAAAAGTGGAAGCTGCTGCTGCTAAGTCGCTTCAGTCGTGTCCGACTCTGTGCGACCCCATAGACGGCAGCCCACCAGGCTCCCCCGTCCCTGGGATTCTCCAGGCAAGAACACTGGAGCGGGTTGCCATTTCCTCCTCCAAGGCATGAAAGTGAAAAGTGAAAGTGAAGTCACTCAGTCGTGTCCAACTCTTTGAGACCCCATGGACTGCAGCCCACCAGGCTCCTTTGTCCATGGGACTTTCCAGGCAAGAGTACTGGGGTGGGTGCCATCGCCTTAAAACGCGCTGCTCTGTTCAGTGTAAAGCAGCGGTTCTCTTTAGTTCTGACTGTCACAGGTTCTGTGGCTCTGTCACCACTCTTCTTCCAAAAGCAACTCATGTGAAGAAAGGCCATTGCTCCCAGGAACCCACTGAGTAAGGGCTTGTCCAGGGCCTTCTCAATCTGGCCCCTAGCCAAGCTCTCTAGCCTCCTCTCTCATGATGCTTCCCCTTCTAGTGGTCACGTATGGATGTGAGAGTTGGACCATAAAGAAGGCTGAGCCTGAAGAATTGATGATTTCGAACTGTGGTGCTGGAGAAGACTCTTGAGAGTCCCTTGGATAGCAAGGAGATCAAACCAGCTAATCTCAAAGGAAATTAACCTTGAATATTCATTGGAAGGATTGATGCTGAAGCTGAAGCTCCAGTAGTTTGGCCACCTGATTTGAAGAGCTGGCTCACTGGAAAAGACGTGATACTGGGAAAGACTGAAGGCAGGAGGAGAAGGGGATGACAGAGGTGAGATGGTTGGATGGCATTGCCAACTCAATGGACATGAGTTTGAGCAAACTCCAGGAGACAGTGAAGGACAGGGAAGCCTGGAGTGCTGCTGGACACAACTTAGTGACTGAACAACAGCAAAATTCATCTTGTCTATGGCCTAATCATTTTTTAGGTTCAAAGGTACCTAATTCAGAGGTGTGGGGGTGAAAGGATGAGTGAATAGATGAGGGAATTAAGAGGCACAAACTTCCAGTTACAAAATAAGTGAGTAATGGGGATGAAAAGTACAGTGTGAGGAACATAGTCCATAATTATGCAATCTCTTTGGTGACGAAGGTAGCCGGTGGATACAAACTTCCAGTTATAAGTACGAGGGATATAACATACAACATGGTTAATAAAATTGATGCTGCTATCTGTTTATATGAAAGTTGTTAAGAGAATAAGTCCTAAAGTTCTCATCACAAAAATACTTTTCCTTTTTCTTTTCTTTTCTTTTTTTTTCCTTTTTCTTTTCTATCTATAGAGGTAATGAATAGTCACTAGGCTTACTGTGGTAACCATTTCGTGGTGTATGTAAGTCAAATCATTATGTTGTACACCTTAAACTTACACAGAGCTGTATGTCAATTATGCATCAATAAAACTGGAAGGATAAAACAGCAAAGATACCTAACTCCGTTCTTTAAGTGGAGCAGAGTGATACTTTCTCCAAGCTCTTTTGGAATGCTGCAGGCAGCCTTGTTAATGACTTTGCATTGCATATAGAATAAAATACAAAATCTCTTCCTGTCTTGCAGTGTCCTGAATAATCTACATTGATTCCTGTTCATGCACCACCTTGTGTCTCAGAAGCCTGTAGCCACACTAGCTTCTAATTCTTCAGAAGCAGGAAAGCCTCAGGGCTTTCTTCTATTCTATTCTTTCAGCCCAGAACAAGTTTCTCCCTATTGATCATTTGTCCAATTTCTACTTATTCCCCTGGTGGTATAATGGCACTTTCCTATCTGATTTCTATTGCTTATAGTATTTGACCTTGGGGAATCTGCTTAACCTCTCTAGGCTCTGGTTTCCTCCTCTATATAGTGAGAATAATGATGGTAAGTACTTAAGAGGACTGTTAAAAGGCTTAAACAGGTAACCCAAGGGAGTCTGGGAAAACGGCAGTGGTGGCATAATTTTGCCATTTCTCTGGAAGGAAATGGCAACCCACTCCAGTATTCTTGCCTGGAAAATCCCATGGACAGAGGAGCCTGGTGGGTTACAATCCATGCGGGTTGCAAAGAGCTGGACATGACTGAGCGACTGAACACAAGTATACCTATAAAGTTGTAGGAAAAACCCCAACTCCTCCAAATTTATAGTCAGCATGCAAAACAGCTAGTTGACAAAGTATCTGCATGAACAGTAAATATGAGTAGGTAGAGTCAAACCATCAAAATTCCAAGACTGGGTTTATAGCCACACGTGTGTTGGGAAAGCAAGAAAAGCAGCGGGCATCTGATGGGTACCACAAGCAGACAGGTATGCACTGGAGGTTGGAGGGCCAACCTGAGAACAGCTGCTGAAACCAGGAGGTTTTCAGACTCTACCAGCCTGTGTGCCCCTCCTGAGTTCCCAAGGGTTCTGGCATTCAGGACCCGGTGAACTTTCAATGCTAACCAGACAAAGTTCTTTCTAAGATAACACCCCTCACTGAATTGAATCTGCCGGGAATAAGATTCAAAGTGAGCAGCAGGGGTCAACAGAGGCAAGGAAGGAAGTTCCGACGGAAGGAGGAGAGACCAGGGTGAAATTTTCAAAGAACATGTTGTGAACATTTCACAAAAACAGCAGAAGAGGGAGCTCGAGAGCCATGAAGCGAGGAAGGAAAACAACCAATTCCATGTAAAAATGAATGACATGGACTCAGAGGGAGAGGGAGAGGGTGGGATGATTTGGGAGAATGACATTCTAACATGTATACTATCATGTGAATTGAATCGCCAGTCTATGTCTGACGCAGGATGCAGCATGCTTGGGGCTGGTGCATGGGGATGACCCAGAAAGATGTTATGGGGAGGGAGGTGGGAGGGGGGTTCATGTTTGGGAATGCATGTAAGAATTAAATATATTAAAATTTAAAAAATAAAAATAAATAAAAATAAAAAAATAAAATTAAAAAAAAATGAATGACAAAAAGATCAAGATCAAACTTCATATAAAGGTGTTAAAAAAAAAAAAAGGGAATAAGGCAGCATAAGATTCCTACAGTCAAAGCAGGCCAGAGGAATATGTTTACACAGCTGATGGGAACATATTCTTAGGCGTAGAGAGAAAACAGGAAGAGGAGCTCATCAGTGTGGCATCTGCGAGGGAAGGCTGTGGGGAAGGGAGGGTGAAGGAAGCCGTGGGTGTTTTCTCATCCTCTCCCTCGTGGAGAACCAGGCGGAGCCTGCGGGGGCGCCTTGTCAGCCAGAGGCGGAGTTCCAAAAAGCAAACTGCAGCAGCAGTTCCGAGAGGATCCGGAGCTGGAGGCATGACGTCGCATGGATAAAGGAACCGACACCCTAGACCAGAGCAAAGATAAGAGCCCCGCGGAGCTCTGCAGCGTGAGGAATCAGGCAGAGCCACAGCAGCAGGAGTGATTTGGAAGGTGGTCCCTGATGGAGCCTGTTTGGGGCCTACTTCATCGTCAATGTGTAGGCGGCCTAATGGGCATCAAGCTGGCTAAAAGCTACAGAGTGGGTAACAACATCCATGGAGAGGCTGGTGCTGAAAAAGGAGGGGATGTTTTGGAGCAGGGCAACACCACCAGCACCATAGCAAAGGCTTGGGATCTGCAATGTGGAAGGTCTCTGTCTCTTAAATCCACTTTCTGACAACCATCTTCTGTGCTTCCATCTTGCCTACTCTGGATCCGCTACATGAGCAATTACATAACCTCATTGTTGCTTTTTGATTTCTTTCTTTTTTTGCACTGGGGTCTTTGTTGCTGCATGTAGGGTAGGCTTTTTCTAGTTGCAGAGAGTGGGGGCTACTCTCTAGCTATGGTGCACAAGCTTCTTGTCGAAGTGGCTTTTCTTGTTTCGGAGCATGGGTGCATGGGTTTCAGTAGTTGTGGCATGCAGGCTCAGCAGTTGCTCAAGGGCCCTAGAATGTGGGCTCAATAGTTGTGGTACAGGGGCTTAGTTGCCCTGTGGCATGTGAAATCTTCCTGGCCCAGGGATCGAACCTGTGACCCCCTGCATTGGCAGATGGATTCTTCACCACTGGACCAGCAGAGAAGTCCCTCACTGATGCTTTCAATTCTCTTACGCTATTAACGTTTCCCCTGTTCTCACTGCTCTTGTGTCCTTTCTTCCCTTCTCACTCGGTCAGGCTCCAAGGTTTTAACTTGCAAACACTGATGTCAGTCCCTTTCTCCACTGTACCTAAGCAGGAACCTTGGCCCTGGTAAACCAATCTATAAGTCAATAATTGTGCAATATCTTTTTCCCGCTCTGACCTTTCCTAGCAATTCCATCTGCTTTCTTGACATTTCCACTTGGACATCTAAGAGACTTGAAATTTAACTTCCCGAAACATCATCGATTTCCCTCACTTTCCTACTCCTATCAGTCTTCCTCATGTCAATAAACAATGCTGCATTTACTAGGTATTCAAGTAAAAAACTAGTTGTTCTCTTTCCCTCTAACACCACATTCAATCTGTGAATACATCTTTGGTATCTTCTTCCCAAACATGCACGGAATCCATTTGCTCCTCTGCACCTCCACTAAATACCTCTGGTACAATTCACTGGGCTTCCCTGGTGGCTCAGTGGTAAAGAATCTGCCTGAAATTCAGGAGATACAGGAGATGCGGGTTTGATTCCTGGGCCGGGAAGATCCCCTAGAGAAGGAAATGGCAACCCACTCCAGTATTCTTGCCTAGAGAATCCCATGGAAGCGAGCCTGGCAGGCTACAGTCCATGGGGTCACAAAGAGTCAGACACAACTGAAGTGACTTAGCACATAGCACAACAGTGTTGCAACAACCTTCCTGCTTCTAAGGTTGCCTCCTACCTCCATCCATTTCCACACAGTAGCTGGAGCAATTATTTACAATATAAATCCACTCCACTGCCCCAAAACCCCGGTGTTTTCTGATTGTCCTTAGAATAAAATCCTGAATTAAGCTTTTCTGGGCCTGGCTAATTTGCCTCCCTGATCTACTGAGCCCTCCTGCCCACTATACCCCAGTCACACTGATATTTTAAAGGTACCCAGAAACTGTCAAGCTTGTTGTGATCCGAGGCCTTTAGGACAAAGAAGGAATGGAGGTGTGGTGCACAGTCCTGGGGAGCCTCCACTAGGGAGCAGGACCTTGTCTTGGGAGGCAGGGAGGATTTCCCTGAAGGAGTGACATTTGTCCTGAGATAAATAGTCATGAAAGAGACGGGAATACCAGACCACCTGACCTGCCCCTTGAGAAATCTGTATGCAGGTCAGGAAGCAACAGTTAGAAATGGACATGGAACAACAGACTGGTTCCAAATAGGAAAAGGAGTACGTCAAGGCTATATATTGTCACCCTGCTTATTTAAATTATATGCAGAGTACATCATGAGAAATGCTGGACTGGAAGAAACACAAGCTGGAATCAAGATTGCCAGGAGAAATATCAACAACCTCAGATACGCAGATGACACCACCCTTATGGCAGAAAGTGAAGAGGAACTAAAAAGCCTCTTGATGAAAGTGAAAGAGGAGAGTGAAAAGGTTGGCTTAAAGCTCAACATTCAGAAAATGAAGATCATGGCATCTAGTCCCATCACTTCATGAGAAATAGATGGGGAAACAGTGGAAACAGTGTCAGCCTTTATTTTTTTGGGCTCCAAGATCACTGCAGATGGTGACTGTAGCCATGAAATTAACAGACGCTTACTCCTTGGAAGGAAAGTTATGACCAACCTAGATAGCATATTCAAAAGCAGAGACATTACTTTGCTGACTAAAGTCCGTCTAGTCAAGGCTATGGTTTTCCAGTGGTCATGGATGGATGTGAGAGTTGGACTGTGAAGAAGGCTAAGTGCCGAAGAATTGATGCTTTTGAACTGTGGTGTTGGAGAAGACTCTTGAGAGTCCCTTGGACTGCAAGGAGATCCAACCAGTCCATTCTGAAGGAGATCAGCCCTGGGATTTCTTTGGAAGGAATGATGCTGAAGCTCAAACTCCAGGACTTTGGCCACCTCATGTGAAGAGTTGACTCATTGGAAAAGACTCTGATGCTGGGAGGGATTGGGGGCAGGAGGAGAAGGGGACGACAGAGGATGAGATGGCTGGATGGCATCACGGACTCATGGACGTGAGTCTGAGTGAACTCCGGGAGTTGATGATGGACAGGGAGGCCTGGCGTGCTGCGGTTCACGGGGTCGCAAAGAGTCGGACACGACTGAGCGACTGAACTGAACTGAAATAGTTGTGGACTATTAACTATGTGAAGGGCTGAGGAAGAGAGCTACAGACACAAGAGCAAGTGCAAAGGCCCTAGGGCTGATGACAGGGTGGTGTGTTTGAGAAGGGAGACAAATATCACAGGTGGGCATAAGTCAACCTGGGCAGAGGCTGGATCCTTGTGTCTAACAGGCCATATCAAGAGTGATTTGCTTGGGACCAGCCTACTCATGGGGGCTTCCCAGGTGATGCAGTGGCAAAGAATCCACCTGCCAATGCAAGAGACTCAGGAGGTTATGTTCAGTCCCTGGGATGGGAAGATCCCCTGGAAGAGGAACTGGCAACCCACTTCAGTATTTTTGCCTGGGAAATCCCATGGACAGAGGAACCTGGCAGGCTGTAGTCCATGAGGTTGCAAAGAGTTGGACATGACTGAGCAAGAGCATGCACACATGCACAGCCTACTCATAAGGCTGACTATTACTAAAATCCAATTCTTAGCAATTCATTCTTTTAGATTTACAACTTGGCCTCCGTTAAAATGTGAAAACACAGAGAAGAGGAAATTCCACTGATATCTTGGTATAAATGATGTCTCTGTGAGCAGGCTGTGTTAGGGCAAGAGTGGGAGTCCTGAATGGAAGAACAAAGAACATGGGGCGGGGGGCCGTTGCTTCTTACTTCTGCCCATAGAGGCCCTTACAGCACTGCCTCAATGGAACCAGGAGGAAAATATCTCCTGGCTGCTCCTACTGGTTAAAGCCTCCTCCTCTCCAGAGGGCCTGATGGGGCCCATGGGGCAGGAAGCTGTGTGTGGTCTGAAGAAACAGCAGGAGCTCAGGCCAGTAAGTTGTGAAAGTCTGCTGAATTGCTCTGGTGTCTGGGTTTTTCCATTTCAGTAAATTGTAGGGACCCAAAACAGGTACCTCTTAAAGTTCCTGAGCTTTTGAAAATGAGAATAATATTAGATTTGGGCCAAGTTTGCCACACTGTTGAGTAATTCTAGACATATGGTTCTAGGTTTCAACTTCTTGCTCCTTTTGGTTCTTTAATGAGTAAAGAGTTCATTTTCATTTTTCTTCTGTGGTTATTTCTGTCTTTCACTTGTTCCCTTGCTTTCCCTTCAGTGTCCCTCTTGGCCCTTCCTCTTATTTTGCAAGTGGATCAGATAAGCCAATGTTCATTGTGTGTCTCTGTATCCTCAGCTTGACCACCAGCCTTCAATCTCTAAATCTCATTTCTGGCCACATATAGAAGATTTGATTCCTGCATGCTTCCCCATCACCTGCAGAAATAGCTGTACCTCGTGGCTCAGACGGTAAAGCGTCTGCCTACAATGTGGGAGACCCAGGTTTGATCCCTGGGTGGGGAAGATCCCCTGGAGAAGGAAATGGCAACCTACTCCAGTACTCTTGCCTGGAAAATTCCATGGATGGAGGAGCCTGGGAGGCTACAGTCTGCTGCTGCTAAGTCGTTTCAGTCGTGTCCGACTCTACGCGACCTCATAGATGGCAGCCCACGAGGCTTCCCCGACCCTGGGATTCTCCAGGCAAGAATACTGGAGTGGGTAGCCATTCCCTTCCCCAGGGGATCTTCCCAACCTAGGGATAGAGTCCCAGATCTCTCACATTTCAGGTAGATTCTTTACTGTCTGAGCCACCAGGGAAGCCCCTGAAGCCTCTGAGACAATGACAAAATTCCTGTCTGTGCCCTAAGCACCAGTGGCAGAGAAAAGCAGTACCAGGTCCTTGGCCCAGACCCTTCAGTTCAGCGTGATGGGCTGACAGGAGTCCTGAGGCCAGCAGCTCACTTTAATGGGCAGGATGTATTTTCTAGTGATTGATCACTTCCTCCGTAAATTATGGATATGCATCTCTGCCGAGGCTGGTGACTTATGGTGGGCCCTTTAAGCAGTAAATCCTATCTCCCTCCATCCTCTGGGCAGTAATGACATTGCTCAAGTCACAGAGAAATACAGGGCTGCCCTTTGCAGGGCACTTTTTTAAAAAGCAAATTTTCACTTATTAAAGCCTCAGCAGGGAAATTTTGGGGGAAGATGCTCAACCTGAGTTTGGAAAGCCTTGTTTGCCTCCATTCTCACTTAGCAAGGAGGCCTGGCTGGAAGCAGGGCACAGATTGATAGGAATCAAAACACATGCCTTGGGTTCGATCCCTGGTCCGGGAAGATCCCACATGCTGTGGAGCAACTAAGTTGCTGTGCCGCAGCTATTGAAGCCTGTGTGCCCTGCAGTTTGTGCTCCACAGAAGAGAAGCCGCCACAATGGAGAGCCCACAGGCTTCAACGAGAGAGAAGCCGCCACAATGGCGAGCCCACAGGCTACAACGAGAGAGCAGTGCCCCCTTGCAACGACCAGAGAAAAGCCCCTGCATCGCAACAAAGACTTAGTGCAGCCAAAAAAAAAAAAAAATCTTAAAAAAAAATGCGTGGCTTTGGGTTTGTTGTTGTTATCTGGAGGCAAAAGATTATCTATTTGTGGGCTGATACAGGAAGAGAAAGAGAATGTATCAGAGGGAACGGAATGCCGCCCGCCCGACCCAGAGAAGGGACCGTGGAAGAGAACGGCCAGGAAGATCTCTGTTTCATCCACCAGAGCAATCTGCCTGTCCCCACGCAAAGCTCCATAGGACCAACCTCATTCATTTCTCTTACCAAGTCAACATCTCCCCTCGGCCAGTCCAGATTTCATACTAAAGACGTGCATGCAGACACTCAATCATTTGACTTAAAATCTCCTGTGAATGGTTGAGCAGATCTCACACTGGTGCGCACTCTCTCCAGGTCACACTCCTTGAAGCCCATCACCTCCTCTCTCAGTATTCCATCCTCATCCTCCTCAGAGGTCACCTTCCCTTTTCTCAACCACTGACTTTCTCTGCATTCTATGCCTGACTCACGCCTCATTGACTTTATCCAGCTGCATGAATTTATCAAGTGAATATATTCTCTGTGATCCTATTTTTCCTCTCTTTTCATATCTTCCTATTCTCTATTAGTCTCCTTATACAACTCAGTGAGGTTTTACTACAAAGGAGATATGCAGATACCACTCAATGAAATCAGAAGCTTCACAAGGAAATAGTCCTAGGGTCAAAGAATTAATTTATCACCAAAGGCTCAAGGAGTATGACTCTGTCCTAGGAAAAGAGACCAACCAGAACTTTGAAGGAAATGTTTCTGGAATTTATTGCACAGAGCAAGTAAATCCCATCAGGTCATAAACGTATCTGTGACATTAAAATTCCATTTGTTGTTGTTCAGTCACTTAGTCTTGTCCAACTCTTTGCAACCCCATGGACTTCAGCATGCCATGCTTTCCTGTCCTCCACTATCTCCTGGAATTTGCTCAAACTCATGTCCATTGAGTTGATGGCACTATCTAGACATCTCATCCTCTGCTGCCCTCTTCTCCTTTTGCCCTCAATCTTTCCCAGCATCATGGTCTTTTCCAATGAGTCAGCTCTTCGCATCAGGTGGCCAGAGTATTGGAGTTTCAGCTTCAGCTTCAGCATCAGTCCTTCCAGTGAATTTCATTAGAGGAGGGTAATTAGTAAAAATTGTCTGAAAGGGCTCTTTGGGGGGATAATAATGGAAAAAATGTTTGAAAACACTGTTGTAAAGGAAGTAGGTTTGAGCTTAGGATTAGAGCAAAGACATAGATTTCCCACTTGCCTTTCAGTTTGACTTATTCATACAGATGCCACATTGAGTTGTGAGAAAGGAAAACAGAGCTAACTGATAGTCTAGAGATCAAGAAAAAGGGCTTTAAGAAATCTAAATATATCTGTGGGTGAAGGTTTAAACTAGGCTCTTCATATTTGAGAATTGTTTGGTTTTTCTTTGTCTTGTTTGTTTTTTAAGCCTGATCATTCGTCTGCTCTTTTTGTCACCTGACTGCCATCAGTGTGATCAAGAAAGCAGGAGTGGACATAGGAAGCAAAGAGACCTCAAAACTGGAGAAAATAGTACTTCCTCCAGGACCACGTGTTAGAGTTTACAGAAGTGAGCTGCAGAGAGGTTGAGCACAGATAATGCAGGAAATGCTCATCAATCAAGACCTGATTGCCTATTTTTCAAACAGTTCAGTGACAATATAGTCGGAATTTTCTTTTTCCACCAGAGTCTCTCACACTAAGCATCTTGAATGAGACTTTATGGGCATCTCTCCTGTAGATTTACTGCTTTTCCTATGAGAACATCTTCCTCCTTAAACGCTGGGCAGAGGGAGCTTATTCTGTGAACAGCTGTGCCTGCTTGTCAAGGATTGTGGCAAAGGCAGAACCAAATGCCAGTTGTGTTGTTCTCTGGAAACCACTTTGGTCAGACTATGCGTCATGTCAGCATATGAACTCTGAATTTTCACAGTGCACATATTTATTTTAGAATGTTTCCATTCCTCTCATCCCACTTTAAAATTAATACATGCACAAATACACACACCACCTTTAATGAAATAAAAAGTAAGTAATAAATGGAAAAATATTTGCAACTTCTATTAAGAGGAATTAGTTACTGTTATTAATGTTCATAAAAATTATAAATGTTCAAAAATATGGACTCATAAATCACAACCAAAGAAATGCCAAGAACTATAAAATTTTTCTAAATGTCACTCCTCTCTAAAGATATATAAATTGAAAAATTAAAATGTATTCAACTATTCATCCACTCAAAAAGTTAAAAACAGAATTACTATGCAATATAGCAATTCTACTTGTTGGAGTATTCCCAAAAGAGTTGATCAGTTCAGTTCAGTTCAGTTCAGTCGCTCAGTAGTGTCTGACTCTGCGACCCCATGAATCGCAGCACGCCAGGCCTCCCTGTCCATCATCAACTCCCGGAGTTCACCCAGACTCACGTCCATTGAGTCCGTGATGCCATCCAGCCATCTCATCCTCGGTCGTCCCCTTCTCCTCCTGCCCGCAATCCTTCCCAGCATCAGAGTCTTTTCCAACGAGTCAACTCTTCTCATGAGGTGGCCAAAGTACTGGAGTTTCAGCTTTAGTATCATTCCTTCCAAAGAACTCCCAGGGCTGATCTCCTTCAGAATGGACTGGTTGGATCTCCTTGCAGTCCAAAGGACTCTCAAGAGTCTTCTCCAACACCACAGTTCAAAAGCATCAATTCTTTGGCGCTTAGTTTTCTTCACAGTCCAACTCTCACATCCATACATGACCACTGGAAAACCATGGCCTTGACTAGATGGACCTTTGTTGGCAAAGTAATGTCTCTGCTTTTGAATATGCTGTCTAGGTTGGTCATAACTTTTCTTCCAAGGAGTAAGTGTCTTTTAATTTCATGGCTGCAGTCACCATCTGCAGTGATTTTGGAGGCCCCCCAAAGAAAGTCTGACACTGTTTCCACTGTTTCCCCATCTATTTCTCATGAAGTGATGGGACCAGATGCCATGATCTTCATTTTCTGAATGTTGAGCTTTAAGCCAACTTTTTCCCTCTCCTCTTTCACTTTCATCAAGAGGCTTTTTAGTTCCTCTTCACTTTCTGCCATAAGGGTGGTGTCATCTGCATATCTGAGGTTGTTGATATTTGTCCCAGCAATCTTGATTCCAGCTTGTGTTTCTTCCAGTCCAGCATTTCTCATGATGTACTCTGCATGTAAGTTAAATAAGCAGGGTGACAGTATACAGCCTTGACATACTCCTTTTCCTATTTGGAACCAGTCTGTTGTTCCATGTCCAGTTCTAACTGCTGCTTCCTGACCTGCATATAGGTTTCTCAAGACGCAGGTCAGGTGGTCTGGTATTCCCATCTCTTTCAGAATTTTCCACAGTTTATTGTGATCCACACAGTCAAAGGCTTTGGCATAGTCAAGAAAGCAGAAATAGATGTTTTTCCGGAACTCCCTTGCTTTTTGAGGTCAGTTTTCATTCCAATCCCAAAGAAAGGCAATGCCAAAGAATGCTCAAACTACCACACAATTGCACTCATCTCACATGATAGTAAAGTAATGCTCAAAATTCTCCAAGCCAGGCTTCAGAAATACATGAACTGTGAAATTCCTGATGTTCAAGCTGGTTTTAGAAAAGGCAGAGGAACCAGAGATCAAATTGCCAACATTTGCTGGATCATCGAAAGAGTTGATAGCAGGGGCTTAAACAGGTATATGTATGCTCATGTTCACAGCAATGTTATTTACCATAGCCAGGAAGTAAAAGCTACCAAGTGTTCACTGTTGAATGAACGGATAAACAAAATGTGTTAAATGCTTACAATGGACTGTACACATTAAACATGTGCACTTCTTTGTACATCAATGATGCTAAATAAATACATAAGGGACTCACAGAAATCCAAGGCAAAAAGCTCAAAAAATTCTTCAAAAAATTCAAAAACTAACTACCAAAATAATCCAATTAGAAGTAAACAAAAGAACTGAATAGGTATTTTCCAAAAGAAGATGTAAAACTGACAGATAGTTTTACAAAAAAGTGCTTAACATCACTAATAATTAGGAGAATCCAGATCCATTGAGATACTGCCCCGCATCTGTCAGAATGGTTGTCATCAACAGGGAACTCTGAGCAATGTTACCTGGCAGCCTGGATGTTGAGGGGAGTTTCGGGGAGAATGGATGCATGTATATGTATGGTTGAGTCCCTTTGCTATTCACCTGAAACTTTTACAATTTTGTTAATTGTTTATACCCCAATACACAATTGGAGAAGGCAATGGCACCCCACTCCAGTACTCTTGCCTGGAAAATCCCATGGACGGCGGAGCCTGGTGGGCTGCAGTCCATGGAGTTGCTAAGAGTCAGACACGACTGAGCGACTTCATTTTCACTTTTCACTTTCACGCATTGGAGAAGGAAATGGCAACCCACTTCAGTGTTCATGCCTGGAGAATCCCGGGGACAGGGGAGCCTGGTTGGCTGCTGTCCATGGGGTCGCACAGAGTCGGACACGACTGAAGCGATTTAGCAGCAGCAGCAATATACAATAAAAAATGCAAAAGTCAAAAAGGAGTACAGGGTTGTTATGAATCATAAATAAAATAAAACACAGATTTATGAAAAAGATAAGAGATAACAAATACTGGTGAGGATGTTGAGAAAAAGGAACCCTTATACAGTGATGGTGGGAATATAAATTGGTGCAGTCAGCTGGAAATTGGTATGGTGGTTCTTCAAAAAATTAAGAAAATAACTACTGTATGATCCAGCAATTACTTCTGAATATATATCCAGAGGAATTGCAGTCATCTTCTTGAAGAGATATGTGCACCCCCACGTTCACTGTGGCATCATTCAGATTAGCCAAGACATGGAGGCAAGCTAAATGTCCATCAATGAATGGCTGGATGAATAAAGAAAATATGGTATATATGTACAATGGAGTGCTATTCAGCCTGAAAAGCTGAAAATCTTGCCATCTGGGGCAAGATGGTTGAATCTGGACGGGAGTACATTATACTAAATGAAATAAGCCGTACATAGAAGGGAAAATGCTATGTGATACCACCATGAAGAATCTGAAGTATTTAAACTCATAGAAGCTGAGAACAGAGTGGTGGTTGCCAGAAGCTGGAGGAAAGGGTAAGTGGGGAAGTATTAGTCAAAGGATTCAAAGTTTCAGGTATATAAGATGAATAAGTCCTCGAGAGTGATGGTACAGTATAGAGCCTATAGTCAACAATACTGTACTGTATCCTTAACAATTTGCTAGGAGTATGGATCTCATGTTAAATATTCTTTTCACATACACAAAAATAAAGAGAACAGGAGGGAAAAAAAGAAATAAGCTTCCAATTTCAGCTATTAAATCATGAAAAGTTAAAAAAAAGCACACTAACTTTATGAATTTTCTTTTAAATATGTTTTGTTTGTTTTGTTTTCTTTCCAGCAGAGTCCAGTGTATGGCTAACCTAAAAATAAAAGTAATAAAAGGAAAAATATAAGAGGCAAACAATAACATTTACTTTGAAAGACATTTCAGGATAGAATTTTTCAGTAAACCATATAGTCATCTGCTCTAAGAGAAGATGCAACACTATATATATACCTAAACTGGATATATGCAGTTTAATCGTGGAGAAGGACATGGCAACCCACTGCAGTATTCTTGCCTAGAGAATCCTGTGGACAGAGGAGCCTGGTGGGCTGCTGTCCATGGGGTCGCACAGAGCTGGACACGACTGAAGTGACTTAGCAGTAGCTGCAGTTTAATAGATACCTCCTGGCAGTATCTGATGTGAGAAGACTTACCTCGTTGTTGAAAGAATGATGGGATGAGATAAAGAGTAAATATCTGATTCTTTCATAACACCATTCCATAGTCATATTATATTAGTAACTAGTATTTGTGAAAACCTGAAGCTACCTTGACAGTAAATGGAAATAGAACCAGGTAATTCACGCATGCCCTGAAATGCTACACTCTGTGCCAGGAGGGTTAATTTCAGCAGATCTGGAATCAGGCTGAGCTGTTTTGCATGGCACTAACCTCTGATCAAGGCATGAAGTGTACTGATTAATAGTGTTGCTTTGCAATCTTGGGTCTGAGGAGTTTCAGGGCTGAGCGCCAGTGCTCTTTAACAGTGAGACTGATGAGTTGCAACTGGTCTCAGTGAGCCCCCTGGAGGGCTCTGCAGTGGAGGCTGGTTACTTAGCAGAAAGATGCCTATGTGACCAGGAAAATATGAAAGTTCTCAGCTGAGACTGCATTTTAGATTTCTTGGCTCTGGGGTGTTCTTGGCACACATCAATGGTTACTGATCTTTCTGAGACAGTATATTCTGCCAGGGCCTTACAGTGGGGGCATGAGAAGGTTTCACCTGGGTGCTCCAGACTCTGGCCTATGATGCATGTCTTTATTCAATGCCCTTGCTATCCTGAGTTTGCATTTTCTGCAGCGAACTGGGGATCTGCAAGCATCATCATTTTGGGTTCTGTGAGTCTTCTTCAGCAATCTAACGTTGTTTAACTACCACCATAATGCACAATCATACACAGTAATGTGCACCAAAGTTCCTTAATACAAATGTAAAAGCCTGATGACTCCTTTATAGTTTCTTCAAATATATAATTCAGAAGTTTAGAAAAATTTATTTGTTATACTTTGGTTCAGAATTCTACATTACTTACTAGTGATTCAGATAAACAATATGAGGAACTAAATTAAAATAATGTTATCAAAAAAGGGACTTCCCTGGTGGTCTACTGGTAAGACTCCATGCTCCCAATACATGGGGCATGGGTTTGGTCCCTGATCAGGGAATTAAGATCTCTCATGCCACACTGCATGGTCAAAAAAAAAAAAAAGAAAAAGAAAAAAAGAAAAAGAGGAAGGAAATTCTGACATGCCATAACATGAACAAAACTTGAAGATGTTATGCTAAGTGACACATGTATACCTGTGGCGGATTTATGTTGATGAATGGCAGAACCAATACAGTATTGTGAAGTAATTAACCTCCAGTTAAAATAAATAAATCTATATTAAAAAAGACAATGTTTGACTCTATATAAGGTAAGTGATGGTCTTCCTTGGTGGCTTAGAGGGTAAAGCATCTGCTTGCAATGCAGGAGACCTGGGTTTGATCTCTGGATTGGGAAGATCCCCTGGAGAAGGAAATGGCACCCCACTCCAGTACTCTTGCCTGGAGAATCCCATGGATGGAGGAGCCTGGTAGGCTACAGTCCATGGGGTCACAAAGAGTCAGACACGACTGAGTGATGACACCTTAAGGTAAGTCATATAGTCAAATTCACAGAGATAGAAAATAGAATGGTGGTTGACAGAGACTGACGCAGAAGGGAATGGGTAGTGAGTGTCTGATAGGTATGAAGTTTCATTTGGGAAGATGAACATTCTGGAGATGGATGGTGGTAAGGCGATGGCATCCCAGTCCAGTACTCTTGCCTGGAAAATCCCATGGATGGAGGAGCCTGGTGGGCTGCAGTCCATGGGGTCGCGAAGAGTCGGACATGACTGAGTGACTTCACTTTCACGTTTCACTTTCATGCATTGGAGAAGGAAATGGCAACCCACTCCAGTGTTCTTGCCTGGAGAATCCCAGGGATGGCGGAGCCTGGTGGGCTGCCGTCTATGGGGTCGCACAGATTTGGACACGACTGAAGTGACTTAGCAGCAATGCTTGTACAAAGTGAATGTCTTTAAGACCTCTGAACACTGCAATTAAAAATAATTGAAATAAGTTTTATGTTATGTATATTTTACCACAATTAAAAGAAATGTTTTCACTTATATTAGCAAAGTTGCTTTTTCCCTCCCTAATGATAACACACTGTGAGTTTGCTAATGTACTTCTGACAGGACAATGAAAGTGAAAGGTGAACGTGAAGTCCCTCAGTCGTCTCTGACTCTTTGAGACCCCATAGACTGTAGCCTACCAGGCTCCTGCATCCATGGGATTCTCCAGGCAAGAATACTGGACTGGGTTGCCATTGCTTTCTCCAGGGGATCTTCCCAATCTAGGGATCGAACCTGGGTCTCCCGCATTGCAGGCAGATGCTTTAACCTCTGAGCCACCAGGGACAGGACAATAAGTTGGTATAATCTTTCGAGAAAGCAATGGTCCTTAAAATGTGTGTGTGTGTGTGTGTTTGTCCATTTGCTCAGTTATGTCTAACTCTTTGTGACCCCATGGACTGTAGCCTTCCAGACTCCTCTGTCCATGGAATTTTTCAGGCAAGAATACTGGAATGGGTTGTCATTTCTTCCTCCAGGATTTCTGTATATACAATGACCTAATTTCCTCTCCTAGGAGATTATCATAGTTATCAGTCAGTTCAGTTGCTCAGTTGTGTCTGACTCTTTGCAACCCCATAGACAGCAGCATGCCAGGCTTCTCTGACCATCACCAACATCCGGAGCTTACACAAACTCATGTCCATCAAGTCGATGATGCCATCAAACCATCTCATCCTCTGTTGTCCCCTTCTCCTTCCACCTTCAACATTTCCCAGCATCAGGATCTTTTCTAGTGAGTCAGTTCTTTGCATCAGGTGGCTAAAGTATTGGAGTTTCAGCTCAGTATCAGTCCTTCCAATGAATATTCAGGACTGATTTCCTTTAGGATTGACTGGTTGGATCTCCTTGCAGTCCAAGTTACTCTCAAGAGTCTTCTCCAACACCACAGTTCAAAAGTATCAATTCTTCGGTGCTCAGCTTTCTTTACAGTCCAACTCTCACATCCATATATGACTACTGGAAAAACTATAGCTTTGACTAGACAGACCTTTGTTGGCAAAGTAATATCTCTGCTCTTTAATATGTTGTGTATAGGTTGGTCATAGCTTTCCTTCCAAGGAGTAAGTGTCTTTTAATTTCATGGCTGCGGTCACCATCTGCAGTGATTTTGGAGCCTCCAAAATAAAGTCTGTCACTGTTTCTATTGTTTCCCCATCTATTTCCCATGAAGTGATGGGACCAGATGCCATGATATTCGTTTTCTGAATGTTGAGCTCTAAGTCAACTTTTTCACCCTCCTCTTTCACTTTCATCAAGAGGCTCTTTAGTTCTTCTTCACATTCTGCCATTAGGGTGGTGTCATTTGCATATCTGAGGTTATTGATATTTCTCCCAGCAATCTTGATTCCAGCCTGTGCTTGATCCAGCCCGGCATTTCACATGATGTACTCTGCATAGAAGTAAAAAAGCAGGGTGACAATATACAGCCTTGACATACTCCTTTCCCTATTTGGAACCAGTCTTTTGTTCCATGTCCAGTTCTAACTGTTGCTTCCTGACCTGCATACAGATTTCTCAAGAGGCAGGTCAGGTGGTCTGGTATTCCCATCTCTTTCAGAATTTTCCACAGTTTGTTGTGATCCACACAGTCAAAGGCTTTGGTGTAGTCAATAAAGCAGAGGTAGATGTTTTTCTGGAACTCTCTTGCTTTTTCAATGATTCAACGGATGTTGGCAATTTGATCTCTGGTTCCTCTGCCTTTCTAAAACCAGCTTGAACATCTGGAAGTTCATGGTTCATGTACTGTTGAAGCCTGGCTCAGAGAATTTTGAGCATTACTTGTCTAGCATGTAAGATGAGTGCAATTGTGCTGTAGTTCGAACATTCTTTGGCATTGCCTTATCATATCTATACTTATAGACTATTCTATTAAGAAATGTACTGAAGCAATTTTTTTGGTTACAATAAATGCTCTAAAGTTTCCAAAATTGGTTAAGTAAATAATGATGCATTAAGGGACACACTAATGCTTGCTAAGGAAGCATTAATATTATTTATGTGAATATTAATGATATAGAAAAAAGTTGCCAGGATATAAATTAGTAAAAAAGTCTACAAACAATTATGAAACTCCAGTAAGCTCCATTTTTTTTTGTTCAAAGAGCAGCAGGTTAGCAGCTAGAAAAAAATATTATTATCTATTGTTACATATGTATATACAGAGACCTAGAATTAGAAGAGCAAATACTTATGCTTTTGTGACAGGATTACAGCTCATTTTTATTTTCATTTGAGAGCTTTTTTGCTCATGTAGTTTCTAAATATTCTTCCCTAAATGTCTATTCCCTTGCTAAAATCATGATAAAGTAATGAGAGTTGTTAACATACAAACTACGTTTTCAGGCCAGGTTTTCCTAGCCTGTTTCCCAATCTCTTCTTTTGTCAAGGTGAAGGGCAGAGCACAGTTGAGGTTTAGTTTGGGATAAACAGAGGCATTGGACAAAACTTCCAAGGATACTCTGGGTCAACCAATGACTGTTCTTGGCAGAAGAGAAACGTGGCTCTGGTAAGGCACCCTGCTGGGTGGTAGGATGGTGCAGGAAACTCTACTGTCCTGGGCACTGATAAAGTTCTCTCCTTCTAATTTTATCACTGACTCAAGAGGGACCCTTGGAAAGTCACTTCACAATTTGGGACCTCCTGGTTTTCACTATAAAACAAATTTGGGTCTTTTAGGCCTTCCAGCTTGATTGCTTTGCAATTTAATGTGCATTGTTTGAGGCTGGCTGGTGTCCAGGCTGGGAAAGGGTTAAGCCCTGCTTCTTGTAAACAGTTTGGAACGTCGTTACTCATTTTTTTTTTAACACCAGTTCAGTTCAGTTGCTCAGTCGTGTCTGACTCTTTGAGACCCCACGGACTGCAGCATGTCAGGCTTCCCTGTCCATCATCAACTCCAGGAGCTTACTCAAACTCATGTCCAAGTTGGTGATGGCATCCAACCATCTCATCCTGCTGTCCCCTTCTCCTCCTGCCTTCAATCTTACCCAGCATCAGGGTCTTTTCAAATGAGTCATTTCTTTGTATCAGGTGGCCAAAGTATTGGAGTTTCAGCTTTAGCATCAGTTCTTTCAATGAATATTTGGGACTGGTTTCTTTAGCATGGACTGGTTGGATGCCCTTGTAGTCCAAGGAACTCGGAGTCTTCTCCAACACCACAGTTCAAAAGCATCAATTCTTCAGCACTCAGCTTTCTTTATAGTCCAGCTCTCACATCCATACATGACTACTGGAAAAACCATAGCCTTGACTAGACGGACCTTTGTTGGCAAAGTAGTGTCTCTGCTTTTTAATATGCTGTCTAGGTTGGTCATAGCTTTTCTTCCAGGGAGCAAGTGTCTTTTAATTTCATGGCTGCAGTCACCATCTGCAGTGATTTTGGAGCCCCAAAAGTAAAGTCTGTCACTGTTTCCATTGTTTCCCCATCTATTTGCCATAAAGTGATGGGACTGGATGCCATGATTTTAGTTTTCTGAATGTTGAGTTTTTTAATTATTTATTTTTTATTGAAGGATAATTGCTTTACAGAATTTTGTTGTTTTCTGTCAAATTTATTTACAAGGCAGTCTCCAGTACTCTTGCCTGGAAAATCCCATGGACGGAGGATCCTCGTAGGCTGCAGTCCATGGGGTAGTGAAGAGTCAGACACGACTGAGCGATTTCACTTTCACTTCTCACTTTCATGCATTGGAGAAGGAACTGGCAACCCACTCCAGTGTTCTTGCCTGGAGAATCCCAAGGATGGGAGAGCCTGGTGGGCTGCCGTCCATGGGGTCGCACAGAGTCGGACATGACTGTAGCGACTTAGCAGCAGTAGCAGCAATGAAGACACAGACATAGAGAATAGACTTATGGACTTGGGGAGAGGGGAAGATGTATGGAAGAGTAACATGAATGTTGAGTTTTAAGCCAACTTTTTCAGTCTCCTCTTTCACTTTCATCATGAGGCTCTTTAGTTCTTCTTCACTTTCTGCCATGAGGGTGGTGTCATCTGCATATCAGAGGTTAATGATATTTCTCCTGGCAATCTTGATTCCAGCTTGTGCTTCATCTGGTATTTCGCATGATGTACTCTGTCTGCATAGAAGTAAAAAAGCAGGGTGACAATATACAGCCTTGACGTGCTCTTTTCCCTATTTGGAACCAGTCTTTTGTTCCATGTCCAGTTCTAACTGTTGCTTCTTGACCTGCATACAGATTTCTCAGGAGGCAGGTCAGGTGGTCTGGTATTCCCATCTCTTTCAGAATTTTCCACAGTTTGTTGTGATCCACACAGTCAAAGGCTTTGGTGTAATCAGTAAAGCAGACGCAGATGTTTTTCTGGAACTCTCTTGCTTTTTCAATGATTCAACGGATGTTGGCAATTTGATCTCTGGTTCCTCTGCCTTTTCTAAATCCAGCTTTAACATCTGGAAGTTCACAGTTCACATACAGTTGAAGCCTGGCTTGAAGAATTTTGAGCCTTACTTGGCTAGTGTGTGAGATGAGTGCAATTGTGCTGTAGTTTGAACATTCTTTGGCATTGCCTTTCTTTGGGATTGGAATGAAAACTGACCTCTTCCAGTCCTGTGGCCACTGCTGAGTTTTCCAAATTTGCTGGTATATTGAGTGCAGCACTTTCACAGTATCATCTTTTAGGATTTGAAATAGCTCAACTGGAATTCCATTACCTCCACTAGCTTTGTTCGTAGTGATGCTTCCTAAGGCCCCCTTAACTTTGCATTTCAGGATGTCTGGTTCTAGGTGAGTGATCACACCATTGTGGTTATCTGGGTCATGAAGATATTATCTGTATAGTTCTTCCGTGTATTTTTGCCATCTCTTCTTAATATCTTCTGCTTCTGTTAGGTCCATACCATTTCTGTCCTTTATTGTACCCATCTTTGCACGAAATATTCCCTTGGTATCTTATTTCCTTGAAGAAATCTCTAGTATTTCCTGTTTTATGGTTTTCCTCTATTTCTTTGCATTGATCACTAAGGATGGCTTTCTTATCTCTCCTTGCTACTAAAATATTATTATTGTTATATATCGTTACAAAAATAGAGAACCAAAAGTTTATAGAAGTAGTCAGAGGAGCAAGTCTGGCCACCTGTTCAGGAAGAGTAGCACTATAGACTGACATCACAGAAAACAGAAGTGAGTGTCACTTAAGGAACGGTCAAAATGTCAAATGCTACCAAAATGTCAAATAAGATGAAGATAAAGATCTATTCATTTATTTTAATGACAAGGTAATGAGGTAAGTCAGACTCTTCTATTAATCTATTTAAATTATTTAAATAATCTTCACTCTTTGTTTAAAACCATGACAGTCAGCTATCTCCTGAGAATTAGGCAACACTTTTTTCCTCCAGATAGGAAGACATTTCATGATTTCAGGACTGAAGATTCCTAAGACATGACTTCAAGTAAGCACAACATATTTACCAATTAACTCTACAAAGAAGAAACCTGGCTGGCAGCAGAACAAGGGACGAAAGTTCGCAGCTCTCATTACAAGGCTCATGGATATGATGCCGCTGCTATGTGCCTCTTGATATGATGCACTGAGACCAGCAAAGCTTAATTTCTATGGGATTCCTGTTTAAAATGAAAAAATCATGAGAGAACAGTAGAAAAACTTAGAGGACTTTCTAAATGGTGAGGTCAGGAGAGGCAAGGAAAAATTGAGGAACTGTTACACACAGAGACCAAAGAGATATGTTGTTATTTAGTTGCTAAGTCAAATCTGACCCCATGGACTGTAGCCCCACCAGACTCCTCTGTCCATGGGATTTCCCAGACAAAAATACTGGAATGGGTTGCCATTTCCTTCTCCAGGGAATCTTCCCGACAGGGGTCAAACCTGCATCTCCTACATTGGCAGGCAGATTCTTTACCACTGTGCCACAAGGAAAGCCAAGCAAACATGATGTGACATTAAAATACAACACATGATTCTGATTTGTACATCATGTACAACTGAATGATATTATTGTAATGACAGGTATTTATAAATCTTGAATGCTGCTGCTAAGTAGCTTCAGTCGTGTCCGACTCTGTGCAACCCAGAGACGGCAGCCCACCAGGCTGGAGTGGGTTGCCATTTCCTTCTCCAACGCATGAAGGTGAAAAGTGAAAGGGAAGTCGCTCAGTCATGTCCGACTCTTCGAGACCCCATGGACTGCAGCCCACCAGGCTCCTCCATCCATGGGATTTTCCAAGCAAGAGTACTGGAGTGGGGTGCCATTGAGTAAGTACACATAATTACTTTCTGATATAAAGAGACAATAAGCTCTTAGCAGCAAATACTCATATTGCTTTCCATTTTGAAATTTTGCCTATCCTTCCTTGAAAGACAGATTCTACAGATTCCACCAGTGCTATGCTGGCTTATACTAGTTTACCTTCCATATGCAGAGTACATCATGAGAAACGCTGGACTGGCAGAAACACAAGCTGGAATCAAGATTGCCGGGAGAAATATCAATAACCTCAGATATGCAGATGACACCACCCTTATGGCAGAAAGTGAAGAGGAGCTAAAAAGCCTCTTGATGAAAGTGAAAGAGGAGAGGGAAAAAGTTGGCTTAAATTTCAGCATTCAGAAAACAAAGATCATGGCATCTGGTCCCATCACTTCACAGGAAATAGATGGGGAAACAGTGGAAACAGTGTCATACTTTCTTTTTTTGGGCTCCTAAATCACTGCAGATGGTGACTGTAGCCATGAAATTAAAAGACGCTTACTCCTTGGAAGAAAAGTTATGACCAACCTAGACAGTATATTGAAAAGCAGAGACATTACTTTGCCGACTAAGGTCCATCTAGTCAAGGCTATGGTTTTTCCTGTGGTCATGTATGGATGTGAGACTTGGACTGTGAAGAAGGCTGAGCCCCGAAGAATTGATGCTTTTGAACTGTGGTGTTGGAGAAGACTCTTGAGAGTCCCTTGGACTCTAAGGAGATCCAACCAATCCATTCTGAAGGAGATCAGCCCTGGGATTTCTTTGGAAGGAATGATGCTAAAGCTGAAACTCCAGTACTTTGGCCACCTCATGGGAAGAGCTGACTCATTGGAAAAGACTCTGATGCTGGGAAGGATTGGGGGCAGGAGGAGAAGGGGGCAACCGAGGATGAGATGGCTCGATGGCATCGCGGACTCGATGGACGTGAGTCTGAGTGAACTCCGGGAGATGGTGATGGATAGGGAGGCCTGTCGTGCTGTGATTCATGGGGTCGCAAAGAGTCAGACATGACTGAGCGAGTGAACTGAACTGAACCTTCCATAAACATGTACTTTGGAAAGAGTGGGCTGTTTTAAAAGGCTTTGACTATTATATAATCATGTGGATTGAGATTTGGGGAATATTTTTTCCCCTTTATTTTCACACTGGGGTGATAAACTGATTTTTAAAATGACTGTAAAAAGTTCATTAGGAAGAAATATAATAGTAGCATTATTATCATTTAACAGTGATGACTATTCTTTACTTGCTTGATATAAACCAGGTACTGTACTAAGTGCTTTGCATACATTCTGTTACGTAGTTTTCAAAATTAGGCTTGTTATTATGGCCCTCGATTTACATATGAAGATTATAAACTTGGCGTGGTTGAATAATTCTTAACGTCACAAAACTATTAAGGTGACAAAGCTGAGACTGAACTTCAGCCCTTTCATCACAGAGGAATCAGGGGAATGCCGTGGAACTGACACCAGACTCTGTTCCCTGAGAATCAATGTCACTGAATACCCCTCTGTAGCTCCTAGTATGTAGCACATACCATCAAAATCAAGTTCTGACGGTAGCCCAGAGAATGAGCAAGCAAACTGTCATTTTTTTCTTCTATTAAACTTGTTTGGCTGTACTCAGCCTTGCCCTTTCTATTGTCTCTCTCCTTATGTAGCTTATGGAAATATTTCAGACTATATTTCATGCCTAAGAAAGATTCGAATGACTCAGCTGGTGCTTGATAGTTAAGTACAGTGAGAACAAAAGGTAAGATTCTGAGCACATTTCTGTCCTGATGTTTCTGGATGGTGAAACCACAGCATGACATTTATGAATCTCATACTAAATTTCATCTCACACTGAATTTTACTCTCATATAGAAGAGAGAGGAAGAGGTGACCTAAAAGTCAAGAACAGGTCTCTAAATAAGATGGCAGTGTCAGCAATATGGGCAGAGAGGTTATTGGCACTTTTGCCTCCTAACTCATACCTAAGGAAGCTGTTGGCAGCCAGACACTGATAACCCTCAAGGAGGCCACCAAGCTGAGAAAGGAAGCTCGGGCTGATGAATGGTACAACAGAATAATGACAAATAAACTTCTTGGCTTTTTGCTGAGTGAGCCAATGGAGATGGATTTTGTCATCATAGTAATTTTGCAGCTGCAACGTGGATATCTTCACAATAGTGTTCTAGACTCCTGGAAATGTCCTTGTACTTTTGGGATACCTTTGGAATGGAGCACTTCAAGGGAGAAGAGGGGCTTGGATGTCATTCCCTAGGATGATTTATGCTTACAAGTTTAAATGCTAGGTTTCTCTGACATAAATCATACTGTTCCAGGAAGAGAACAAGTTATATACTCTTTTCATATATGTTTTCCCAACTAATGATCTAACATGGCTTAAATTATACTGACAGAAAAACAACTGCAGTGGTTTTTAAACTAATGATACAATCCATGGATAATTTCCTCTAAAATAGCTGAGAGATGTGAATGAATGAATTGTATATCATTGCAGGGAGCAATTTCCCTCAATGGATTCTACCTAATGGAATCTTAATACATATCAGATTGGGTAAAAGTTTTCAACTGAAATAAGTCTCTGAAACTGGCTCTGGAGCAAAACTCAAACCCTGAGGGGAGACAGCTGTGAATATATTTAGAACTGCCCACTTTCCAGGAAGTCTTGCATTACAAATATCTCTTTTCCGTGCACAGCAACGTGTTTTGTGAAGGAATCTAATGACATGGGTGGCTTCAACAATTCCTTCCAAATTTCATTCCCCTTAGTGTGGCTTTCTTAATGGGTCACCATCCTACAATGTCTTCACTCTATTTACCCAGAGCTTTATTTCTTTCTGATGTGAAGATGTTCACCAGGAAGCTAAGGCACTTTGACAAACCCAATGGCAGCTCCTAGGACGTTGTCATCAGAAGTAAAGTGATGCCTCCCAGGCCTAGACAGGTTTAAAAATAATGGAATACCTTTTGCTTCCAGTTCTATGATGCCAATACTCTTGGTGTGTGTGTGTGTGTGTGTGTGTGTGTGTGTGTGTGTGTGAGAGAGAGAGAGAGAGAGAGAGAGAGAGATAGAGAGAGAGAGAGAGAGGGAGAGAGAGGAACTTTTTCTCCAACCTAGGGCAGATTTTCAGTCAGCAATTCTATTCATCTCTGTTTGCCTAAGAGTTCCTTTTGCTCATCTTGTTTCTAGGTCTCTTCTAGGAGAGAAATAGCCAAAATCCTTTTGTGAGTAACTTGCTATCAGAGAATATAAATGAATTATATAAAATCAAGCACCTGATCTACATGGATAAGGTCCTAATACAAATCTTCTAATGCTTCTTAACATAGTGGCTACAAAATTACATCTAGCCTAGGCTGCTGTCATCGCAGTCATTCTGTCCCCTCCAAAGAGACGACAGACATAGTGTGAACAGAGGTGATTCAGGGTCACCCTGTCCCCTACATAGAGTTAATGTTTGATGCCCTGCAGAATGGCTTTGTTCAATACAGACTTATGACAGATGAAAGGGGTTACAGGTGACATAGTTACTTTTAACTCTCTGATTCGGGTTTTGGGGAGATGTGGAACATATAATAGACACAGCCTGTAATATGGAACCACAGTTTGTTGTGAGAAATCTTAAAATCTGGGCTCTGGTTTCTTTTCTGATACTGAACTGGTTAGATGCTGTTTGATGACCTCGTCGACTGAAAGGGGACAACAGCTGTTCAGATGCACCACCTGGCTGTTGTAAGGATGCAAAAGATGTGGATGAAAACACTGTTCAGTGCCATGCAAATACCGAAGCATCACTATTGCATGATGCTGTGCTTTCTGGGGCTCTTCAAAACCACAGGGATAATTACATGGCGCAGGAAAGCAAAGACAAGTAAAGGTACGAGTCAGTGAAAGGACTGATGGGCACCTGCTTTTCCATATCTGTAAGGAGATTTAAAAAAAAAAGCCTTGAAATAACCCAACATCCTTCTACAAATACCTGTTTGTCAACTACTATATTCCAGGCATTTTCACATGTTCCACTAATCAGAGTAATAAAGATAAGAGCCACCATTTATTGAAAGTTCTTTAAGTACTAGCCACTCCCCCCAGCAGGAAACATTAGGTGTAATCCCCACTGAATTGAGTTGGAATTATTATTCCCATTTTACAAATGATGAAATTAAGGCTGAGGAAGTAACTGCCCTACACCATCCAGCTAACAAGGGACAAAAAGAGCCAAAGTCACAAGTGATCAACACCTGCTTCTGTGACATCTTGGTTGTCTTCCTGTTCTGGTGTCTTTGTGGTTTATGTAACAAGAGGTCATTTCCACGTTGAACCATTTGGTTCTTTACAGCATGAAGTGCTATGGGTATCAGTTCAGAGGCCCTGTTGGTGCAGCTCATGGTGCGTCAGATCAGGGCAGGGTTTGACCCTGCTGCTAGTTCTCTGAAAGATATATGGCTTGAGATGCACCTAACCCTGGGAAAAACAGTAAGTTCAAGACTGGTACCATCTTTCAGCCAATTCCCAGAGACTGTAAACCGCGGATGATAAGGTGATTAGATCCAGGGTAAGAAGACAAACACAGGAGAATCGGAAGTCTGGAGATCAGTGCATTGGGGAAATAAGTACTGCGTGGTCAACAGAGGGCTCTTGCACTAAATCCAGAGCCATCTTGAGAGGCTGCCAAATGAGCCCTGTGATTCCTGCTTGCTGGGTAAAGTGAGGCAGGCAGGGGCATCTAGGTGACCCCCTATCTCTGATTAGGAAAAAGCGGGACCCCCAAAAAGCCCTCACATGGAGAACTCAGGTTAGATATGCAAGTGGCAAGATTTCTATGACTGCATGGACCTCTCTTGGACTCCAGAGAGTTTTATATCCCAGAGCAATTCCGACATGAGCACTCAGACCTCAAGGAACTAATGGAAAGTATTAATAAAATGAATGACTTGCTTCCAAGGTGAGTGGTAAGATGCCAGGGCTTCTCTGGTGATACCAAAGTTTGCCTGCAGACACATGGTCCAGGCCCAGGGAAAATCTTACATCTCCTTTCCTCCAAGAGCTGAAAGTAAGCATGAACAAACCGACCAAGCTGTACCCAGTGACTTGCTCCACCTTATATGTCAAGGAAAGTTAAAGCCCTTGCTTTTCATTTTGGGCTTGATACACTTAATGCTTCTTGCACTCAATACTCTGATTTCTTTGCAGCATAGATGCCACCCTTGACAGAGGAGAGACATCATCTTTATTAAGTATTTCTAAACAAGGGAGCCTTACGGCTAATGAATCCTGCATACAGCAGGCAGCTACTCCCCCCCCTCCCCCTATTCAGAAGGGAAAACAGTCTTCATTGTTTACAGCCCCTGGCTGCCCAGGAAAAAAAGGCCAAGTTATTTCAGAATTATCCGTTTCTTGTTCCAGCTCTCACAAATCATTAGATTTTGCTGTTTAACCCATCTGCTCAAGTGTGTATGTGAGAGAGTTAATCCTCCTGCAAAAGGCCGTAAAACTATAAAGTACAAATTAACACACAGGCATATTTTAAAAGCATTTAGAACTGCGGATGTTGAAAATGTTAGTAATATTTAGCCACCATTTTTTCATTCCAGATGTCTAATAGGCTCTGAATGCAACAGTAGTATTATTTCTACCACAAACTACTTCTGGACTTTCTGTATGTCATTTAATGATAATGGATATCCTTGGAATTATGACTCAAATAGTATGTATGTATATCATTTCCTATTTAGTTTATTGCTGTCATCAGCATCATACAGGTTGTAAAAAAAGATTGGAAGTTATTTTTATCTTGGTTGTGATAGAACACTGCCCCATCATCCTGACTTGCTCAGTTTCTGATAACATGTAATGACCAGTAACATCCCCACCAGCTCTCCACAAATAGTCGTAACAAAGACGATAGAGCCTTCCTTCAGTGCATTCCTTGGTTCGTTTGTGAGGGACAGCAGAAAAGAGGGCTGTAGTCTGAACCAATATGTTCTGATATAAAGTACTCTTGGGGGGAAAAATAGCTTCAAAGTGCTCTTCCAACACAAGGCATTAGAATGACGGATGAATGTACCGCTATCATTGTTACACCTCTCTGCCAAGGATCGTGACACTTATACTGAAAAAGAAGCACAACACAGCATGAAATCACCCTCTGTGCAGGATTTCAGCTGTCGTGCAAATTGTCTGAAACAGCCTAGGCCTGAATTGGTGCACCTGCCAGCATGATGGGAAGCAATGCATCCTGGGAGGGAAAGAGGAGGATCCCATGGGAGCTCTGTGTCCCGTGACCCTGGAGCTGGGGTGGCTTCCCTCCTTCATCTTTAGCCACACTCCTGGAAGCCAGGTTCTGTGCCTATTTTGCCCCAAGCTGTGACTTTTTCGACAGACTCCTTCACTGTGAATGGTTACACTGTTGCCTAAGTTCCTTGTGTCTCTTTATCCTGAAGAAAACTTCGAGGTCAGTGACTTATCCTTTTTATTTTCCTTATTTTCCCCTTTGGCTCTAGGGAGGTGCCTGGCACAGAGTAGATATTCATAAATACATACTGAATAAATGAAAATACAGATGGATGAATGAACAAGTAAATCTTACTCTTACTTTTTAGATTAAAAAAACTGCGTAAAAGTCCGGATATGCAAAAAGATATAAAGACTAATAGGATGAATTATATTATAGTGATTCATATCAAAAATGTCTCATGTGGTTCCCTGTACAAATCTGCCCCCATCCTTCTCAGGGAAGCTATTGAACTTAGGGCTCATCATTTATATCTTTACTACATATGCATGGATCTCTAACAAAAATTATGGTATTTTTTTACCAGTTTAAAAAATTTGCAAGATATTACCATGCTGTATCAGAGAAGGCAATGGCAACCCACTCCAGTACTCTTGCCTGGAAAATCCCATGCACGGAGGAGCCTGGTAGGTTGCAGTCCATGGGGTCACGAAGAGTCAGACACAAATGAGCGGCTTCACTTTCACTTTTCACTTTCATGCATTGGAGAAGGAAATGGCAACCCACTCCAGCGTTCTTGCCTGGAGAATCCCAGGGACAGAGGAGTCTGGTGGGCTGCCATCTATGGGGTCGCACAGAGTCAGACACGACTGAAGCGACTTAGCAGCAGCAACCATATTGTATTCTTCTGAAACTTGCATTTATAAAAAAAGTAGATCTGTGAGACAAATGCATATTGATACACATCTTTTTTTGTCCAGCATCTTCTCCTTTGTGTGAATGTATTGCAATTTATGCATCCATTCTTGTGTTGATGGATGACAATGCTGCTAGCACAGTCTTGCCCGTGTCTCCATGGGCACCTGTGGGCTGGATTCTATCGGGCCCATTCCGAGGAGAAGCACTGCTGGGTCACAAGAGGTGCATGTCCTCAACTTTACCCAGATTGTTGGATAATGATTCAAAGTGGTTGTACTAATTCACATGCCCATGAATCCATATTTATAAGATTTCAGTTTTCTAACACTAATGCATGTCTTTTTAGGTGCTGACCTCTGCTGGAGGATGTGCTAACCTCTGCCTGAGGGTTAGCTCTGGGATATGCTGATTTAAGGGCTGGAGCTGTGACCCACAGTGGTTCAAGAGATTTCCCTTCTCCTCCACTCTGGAGCTGTTTCTAAGCTAAGGCTGTTGTGCTGTCTCAGTGTCTGTAGTACCAAGTTTCTTCCTCCTAACCCTCAACTGTGTTCTGACAAAATGTGGTCCATTGGAGAAGGGAATGGCAAACCACTTCAGTATTCTTGCCTTGAGAACCCCATGAACAGTATGAAAAGGCAAAAAGATAGGACACTGAAAAATAAACTCCCCAGGTTGGTAGGTGTCCAATATTCTACTGGAGATCAGTGGAGAAATAACTCCAAAAAGAATGAAGATATGGAACCAAAGCAAAAACAACACCCAGTTGTGGATGTGACTGGTGATAGAAGCAAAGTCCGATGTTGCAAAGAGCAATGTTGCATAGGAGGCTGGAATGTTAGGTCCATGAATCAAGGCAAATTGGAAGTGGTCAAACAGAAGATGTTAAGAGTGAATGTTGACATTTTAGGAATCAGTGAACTAAAATGGACTGGAATGGGTGAATTTAACTCAGATGACAATTATATGTACTACTGTGGGCAAGAATCCTTTAAAAGAAATGGAGTAGCCATCATAGCCAACAAGAGTTTGAAATGCAGTTCAGTTCAGTTCAGTCACTTAGTCGTGTCCAGCCCTTTGTGACCCCATGAATTGCAGCACGCCAGGCCTCCCTGTCCATCACCAACTGCCAGAGTTCACTTGAAATGCAGTACTTGGATGCAATCTCAAAAACGACAGAATGATCTCTGTTCATTTCCAAGGCAAACCATTCAATATCACAGTAATCCCAGTCTATGCCCCAACCAGTAATGCTGAAGAAGCTGAAGTTGAATGGTTCTATGTAGCCCTACAAGACATTCTAGAACTAAAACCCCCAAAAGATATCCTTTTCATTATAGGGGACTGGAATGAAAAAGTAGGAAGTCAAGAAACACCTGGAGTAACAGGCAAATTTGGCCTTGAAGTACAGAATGAAGCAGGGCAAAGGCTAATAGAGTTCTGCCAAGAGAACACACCGGTCATAGCAAACACCCTTTTCCAACAACACAAGAGAAGACTCTACACATGGACATTACCAGATGGATGACACCAAAATCAGATTGATTATATTCTTTGCAGCCAAAGATGGAGAAGCTCAATACAGTCAGCCAAGACAAGACCGGGAGCTGACTGTGGCTAGGATCATGACCTCCTTATTGCCAAATTCAGACTGAAGTTGAAGAAAGTAGAGAAAACCACTAGACCATTCAGGTATGACCTAAATCAAATCCCTTATGACTATACAGTGGAAGTGAAAAATAGATTTAAGGGACTAGATCTGATAGACAGAGTGCCTGGTGAACTATGGACGGAGGTTTGTGACACTGTACAGGAGACAGGGATCAAGACCATCCCCAAGAAAAAGAAATGCAAAAAAGCAAAATGGCTGTCTGAGGAGGCCCTACAAATAGCTGTGAAAAGAAGGGGAGCAAAAAGCAAAGGAGAAAAGGAAAGATATACCCATTTGAATGCAGAGTTCCAAAGACTAGAAAGGAGAGATAAGAAAGCCTTCCTCAGTGGTCAATGCAAAGAAATAGAGGAAAACAATAGAAGGGAAAGACTAGAGATCTCTTCAAGAAAATTAGAGATACCAAGGGAACATTTCATGCAAAGATAGGCTCCATAAACGACAAAAGTGGTATGGACCTAACAGAAGCAGAAGATATTAAGAAGAGGTGGCAAGAATATACAGAACCATACAAAAAGATCTTCATGACCCAGATAGTCACGATGGTGTGATCACTCATCTAGAGCCAGACATCCTGGAATACAAAGTCAAATGGGCCTTAGGAAGCATCAGTTCAGTTCAGTCACTCAGTCGTGCTTCCTAAGGCCCACTTGACTTCACATTCCAGGATGTCTGCCTCTACGTGAGTGTGAGTGATCACACCATCGTGATTATCTGGGTCATGAAGATCTTTTTTAGGAAGCGTCACTATGGACAAAGCTAGTGGAGGTGATGAAATTCTAGCTGAGCTATTTCAAGTCCTAAAAGATGATGCTGTTAAAGTGCTTTATTCAATACGCCAGCAAATTTGGAAAACTCAGCAGTGGCCACAGGATGGGAAAAGGTCAGTTTTCATTCCAATCCCAAAGAAGGGCAATGCCAAAGAATGTTCAAACTACCACACAGTTGCACTCATCTCACACACTAGTAAAATAATGCTCAAAATTTTCCAAGCCAGGCTTCAACAGTAAATAAACCATGAACCTCCAGATGTTCAAGCTGGATTTAGAAAAGGCAGAGGAACCAGAGATCAAATTGCCAACATCTGTTGGATCACTGAAAAAACAAGAGAGTTCCAGAAAAACATCTACTTCTGCTTTATTGACTATGCCAAAGCCTTTGACTGTGTGGATCACAAGAAACTGTGGAAAATTTTTAGAGTTGGGAATACCAGACCACCTGACCTGCCTCTTGAGAAATCTGTATGCAGGTCAGGAAGCAACAGTTAGAACTGGACATGGTACAAAAAACTGGTTCCAAATCAGGAAATGAGTATGTCAAGGCTGTATATTGTCACCCTGATTATTTAACTTATATGCAGAGTACATCGTGAGATAGGCTGGGCTGGATGAAGCACAAGCTGGAATTAAGATTTCAGGGAGAAATATCATTATCCTCGGATATGCAGATGAGACCACCCTTATGGTAGAAAGTGAAGAAGAACTAAAGAGCCTCTTGAAAGTGAAAGAGGAGAGTGAAAAAGTTGGCTTAAAACTCAACATTCAGAAACTAAGAACACAGCATCTGGTCCTATCACTTCATGGCAAATAGATGGAGAAACAGTGGAAACAGTGACAAACTTTATTTTTTTGGCCTCCAAAATCACTGCAAGTGGTGACTGCAGCCATGAAATTAAAAGACACTTACTCCTTGGGAGAAAAGTTATGACCAACCTAGACAGCATATAAAAAGCAGAGCCATTACTTTGCCAACAAAGGTCTGTCTAGTCAAGGCTATGGTTTTTCCAGTAGTCATGTATGGATGTGAAAGTTGGACTATAAAGAAGGCTGAGTGCTGAAGAATTGGTGCTTTTGAACTGTGGTGTTGGAGAAAACTCTTGAGAGTCCCTTGGACTGTAAGGAGATCCAACCAGTCCACCCTGAAGGAAATCAGTCCTGAATATTCATTGGAAAGACTGATGCTGAAGCTGAAACTCCAATACTTTGGCCACCTGATGCGAAGAGCTGATTCATTGGAAAAGATCCTGATGCTGGGAAAGACTGAAGGTGGGAGGAGAAGGGGACGACAGAGGATGAGATGGCTGGATGGCATCACTGACTCGATGGACATGAGTTTGAATAAACTCCAGAAGTTGGTGATGGATAGGGAGGCCTGGCATGGTGTGTCCATGGGGGTCATAAAGAGTTGGACACGAGTGAGCAACTGAACTTAACTGAACCCTCAAAGGTCTACACTCCATTCATTACAAACTTAGGCTGCACCAAAATAGAAGCTGAGCCCTGTGGGAACTTGAGATGGAAACAGAACACCTGCCTTCTAGCAGTCAACTGCTGCAGTCACCCCTCAACAGTGCATGCTGAGGAGACTCAGGAGGAGTAAACACCAGACACTGGCCCCAGATAGCTGTGGTGCATGTCAGAGGCATGATTTCAATGAGCCCAGGCTTTGCATCTTTCCATACATAGAAAAGCACTAATTTGATTAACCTGAGATGTCTGGTTTTCTTTAATTAACAGTAATCATTTGCTGTTTCAACTACCTGGTCTTTGTTGCAAAAACTCTTATATATCCTGGCCCCTCTGCCTGCTCCTACCCCTTTACGTCTTTGGAGCAATTCCTCAGAGCAATCTGAGATTTCTGTCTCCCGGTCTTGAAGTCCTCAGAATGTCCACTAAAAAAACATAACTCTCAACTTTTCGGGCACACATTTGTTTTTTCAGCCAATGAGAGTTATTATTAGTGCCCAGGGCTCTGTATTTGTTTCATCAGATGACCTGAAGAGCACAGGCCAGAGCTGCCCACGCTGGCCAGGCAAGATGGTAACACTTGCATGAGTTAACTTAAGAGAAGAGGTCCTGGTAAGGAATGTCGAACTAACAAGATACCACCAACCAGAAGAATTTGGGAAAAGTCAAAAGGAAAGAGGAAACACCAGTTCATATGTCCTACCAACCTCCTAGAATCCTTCTTGCTGGATTCCATCTTGGCTGAGCAATGTGGGTGTTACCAGGAAGGACTTGGAGTCAGAATGATTGGCCAGAGACACTATGGGAACTAACTCCATCACCATAAAACCCCAGACTGTGAGCCATGTGGTAGAGCAATTCTCCTGGGTTCCCTTATTCTGCGGCTGTCTGCCCGGGCCCCTCTTCCCAACAAAGTCTCTTGGTTTGTCAGCATGTGTGTCTCCTCTGACAAGTTACTTCCAAGTGTTAGACAGGAGCCCACTCTCGGACCCTGGAAGGGACCCCCCTTCCTGCAGTACAGAGTATTTGATAATTATACTTCCACGGACTCATTAAGTAGCTAACTGAAATATCCTCTACCACCTTTCTAGGGAGTTAGCTACAAAACACACATTTCAAGTGCTGGCCTAGAGAAAGAAAGAGGAATCTTTCAGGGGAGTGGGTGGACATTAGCCACATAGGCACTTACTTCAACTCTAGCCACTGGGGCTGAAAATGAGCCTCTTGTTTAAAGACACCTATTCCTTAATGACCATTCATGGGTACACAAATATGCATGTGCACAGGCAATGCACTAATGTGAAAACACACACACACACACACACACACACACACACTCCACAGAAAACCAGGGCCTCAATCACGGAGGCTCATCAATCCTCATTGCATGGTAACAAATTCTCTCAATTTCTTTCAGGTAGATCAGGTCTAAAGTTACACACTTGAGCTTTTCAGACCAATTTTTTTTTCTTTCCAACCCTTAGATAATTATTTAAGAGAAAAATACAATACATATGAAGTAAATAATTTATTTCCTAGGCACATCTCAGGCTTGAAGCATTTTTAAGTAGGGAATTTTAAGAAAGTAACTGTGGAATCAGGGAAACTTTCTCACTAGTCAGTAATTATTTTTACTTAGAACATATAAAATTGATTTAAAAAGAGGGACATAAAAGAGGTTATTAAGAATTTTACTGGATCAAATGAATTTTTCAAGTTTTGTTGGAGAAAAATAAAGACTCTAATAGGACTTGGTTTTATGTACCTGTGTCTAGTCAAGGCTATGATTTTTCTTGTGGTCATGTATGGATGTGAGAGTTGGACTGTGAAGAAGGCTGAGCGCCCAAGAATTGATGCTTCTGAACTGTGGTGTTGGAGAAGAGTCCCTTGGACTGCAAGGAGATCCAACCAGTCCATTCTGAAGGAGATCAGCCCTGGGATTTCTTTGGAAGGAATGATGCTAAAGCTGTAACTCCAGTACTTTGGCCACCTCATGTGAAGGCTTGACTCATTGGAAAAGACTGTGATGCTGGGAGGGATTGGGGGCAGGAGGAGAAGGGGACGACAGAGGATGAGATGGCTGGATGGCATCACTGACTCAATGGACGTGAGTCTGAGTGAACTCTGGGAGTTGGTGATGGACAGGGAGGCCTGGTGTGCTGCGATTCATGGGGTCACAAAGAGTCGGACATGACTGAGCTACTGAACTGAACTGAACTGATGTTCATTTTAAACAGAGGCAGAGAATGAATTTGGGGAAAAGCCTCATCTAGTTGGAATCTCACTAACTTGTGCTTGAACTGCCTTTCAACAATAAACAGGTGACTTGTACTCACATTAGAGTTTGAGAAGCAGCTTTTTATACCAGGATGACTGGGATCATGCCATTCCTACTAGCTGCAGGTGACCTCTGCCCATACCTACCTGTGGAGCTCTACATGCTTCATACAAAAGGGCAACAGAGAAGACCAGTACAGCCTCTGCCTCCATGAAGGCTTCTTTAATCAACCATGTCCCTTTTCTGAAGCACATAATTACAAAGCACTTGGGTAACACTCAGCAGAGGGTGTCATCATGCCTGTCTGTCCTGTCCCCTCTGCTACAGGAGAGGTGGTGGAGTGCAGTCATTGGTCTTATGAGCACTGAATCTAGATTCAGTTCAGTCGCTCAGTCGTGTCCGACTCTTTGCCACCCCATGGACTACAGCATGCCAGGCCTCCCTGTCCATCACCAACTCCCAGAGTTTACTCAAACTCATGTCCATTGAGTCGATGATGCCATCCAACCATCTCATCCTCTGTCATCCCCTTTTCCTCCCGCCTTCAATCTTTCCCAGCATCAAGGTCTTTTCCAATGAATGAGTTCTTTGCATCAGGTGGCCAAAGGATTGGAGTTTCAGCAACATCAGTCCTTCCAATGAACACTCAGGACTGACCTCCTTTAGGATGGACTTGTTGGATCTCATTGCAGTCCAAGGGACTCTCAAGAGTCTTCTCCAACACCACAGTTCAAAAGCATCAATTCTTCCACACTCAGCTTTTTTTATAGTCCAACTCTCACATCCATACATGACTATTGGAAAAACCATAGCCTTGACTAGATGAACCTTTGTTGGTAAAGTAATGTCTCTGCTTTTTAATATGGTGTCTAGGAATCCAGATTGCTGGGACTCAAAGCCTAGCAACTCCAATCACTAGCCAGTGATCTTGAGTAAGTTACTTAACCTCTCTGTCTCAGTTTCCTCATATGTACAGTAGTGATAATAACAGCATCTACCTCATTTTAAAAATTAAAGTGCAGTCGATTTAAGAAAGCTGTGGTACATATACATAATGGAGTATTACTCAGCCATTAAAAAGAATACATTTGAATCAGTTCTAATGAGGTGGATGAAACTGGAGCCGATTATACAGGTTCAGGATTGGGAACATGTATATACCTGTGGCGGATTCATGTTGATGTGTGGCAAAACCAATACAATATTGTAAAGTAAAAAAAAAAAAAATAATGAGTTAGTTTCAGGTGTACAACAAAGTGCTTCAGTTATGTATATTTTTTTCAGATTTTTTTCCATGATAGGTTACTACAAGATGTTGAATATACAGTATTCAACATATACAGTTTCCTGTGCTGTACAGTAAACCCTTGTCACATATCTATTTTAGGTATAGTAAATTGTATCTGTTAATCCCATACTCCTAATTTATCTCTCACCATCTCCCTTTACACTTTGGTAACCAGAAGTTTGCTTTCTATGACTGTGAATCTGTTTCTGTTTTTAAATAAATCATTTGTATTATTTTTCAGATCCCACATACAAGTGATGTATCTTCATCTGACTTATTTCACTTAGCGCGATAATCTCTAGGTCCAAGCATGTTGGTGCAAATGAAAATATTTCACTCCTTTTTCAGGCTAGGTAATATTTCGCTATATATATACATAACCACAGTTCCTTCAGCTCCTCACGCCAGGTGCCCTGCTGCTTCTCACAGGACTTCATCTGCTAGGCAGTCTCCATTTTCTTTTAGTTCTGAAGTTGTTCCCACCAATGGCCAACAAGACTGCACATTCTATTGACCCCAGCCATGCTCCATCCCTTGTAGAAGTTGTTAAATGGATGTTTGTCTTGGAGAAACTTCCAATTATTACACAGCAAGTATTACCTTCTGGAAAAAGAAAACAATGACAACAGTGATAGCAACAACAAAGAGGGTTTATTTAGCTCCTGCGGCTGGAAGTCAGCATTTTACATCTTTTCCTTGTGGACACATCAGTTCAGCAGTCACAGAGAGGCCTGGGCAACAGTGCCCGGGGTCTCAAAAGAGTGGATCACGATTGAGCGACTGCACAATAGTTCAGCAGTAGTTGAACAAAGTCATTCAGTCCTCTGGGTCTTTAAATAACTACTGTGTTATTATACTCCTGTCTCCTGATAACTCTGAAGTCCTTTGAAATACCCACAAATGGGATGAAATGTGCATTTTAAGTTATCTTTTTATCCATGAGGTTTACAACTGAGGCTTCCACCATAATCCTGGCATGGGCACTGTATCAGAAGGGGAGCAAACAGTTTCACTCTCTTCCCCTTTCCCTGTGGGAAAGGCTATTTTTCCATCCACTAAACTGAGGACTTTAGGTCAGGCGCCAGTCACTCAAGGCTCTGTAGGGGTGGAATGGTCTGCACAGATTTTCCTACAGATTGCAGAAGGCTCTTTGACTCTTCTACTTCCTGTCCTATAACTGAGACACAGCTGCGCATGTGGATAGAGCTGAAAAGTGCTGATATGCTGCTTTATCCATATGAATATCCATATGGATAAATTTCTATTAAATGTACTGTTAATTGCTATTACTAGTCAATAGTGTTTATTTTATGTAAAGTGCTTAGAATGGTGTCTGGCACAAAATACTTTTACATATTGGCTAGTTTCTCTCTATATTATACAATTCCCTGGGATGTACTTTACTCTTTTTAAACATTCCATGTTGATTATAACTGTTATTTTGTTTTTTATTTTCTTCTCAAAACCCTTTATAAGGAGGAAAAAAAAATTGGCTCCATGTATTTAAGGAGAAAACAAATCCAGAAAGGTATTTGGGGAATCTGGAACATAAAGCAGAAACTGACTTTCTGATTTTGAAGCTGGCAATTTCCATAAGTAAATCCTCTCCCAAGAGCTGGAAGGATAGGGGGCTGGATGGGTTCAATGATTAATTTTCCTATTTTTCTGAGAATAGCATTTTCCTCAACTAAGGAAATAGCATGTCCATACAGACGAGGAAATCAACCATTTGGAGGCACAAACCTCTCTCTCAAAAATGCAAATGCTAATCCTATACTAATAATGATTCTAACAAAATAATGATAATAAATCCAATGCATTAGAGAAGCCTCGTGTGCTGCAGCCCATGGGGTTGCAAAGAGTCGGATACAACTTGGAGAATGAACAACAAAAGCATCTGAACATAAAAAGTCAGTTTGCTCCAAAGTCAGGGTCCCAGGTGGGAGCTCTAATGACACATTTATGACACACTCATGACACACTCATAAAGGAGCCCTTGGTGGGTCACATTAGTGATGGCAGTGGTGGCTGATGCCTTCCGGGGGTGAGCTGCTTATCTGACAACATCCACTTGTGTTTTGTACACAAATCTTTATATCAATTGCTTCTAGAATTATTCACAAATCTAAGGCACAATCTAGTTTTATAAAACATTTTTTTTTACGGACACCACAGAGGCGATTTGGCTGCCACACATTTAATGGACAAAGATCCTGACGGACTTGGGTGAAGTGTATCTTTCATGATTTACTATGGCTATTATTTCTACAATGATTCCAGCGGTTTGCAAGGATGTAGCACTGTTGAGTTGAAAAGCTCCTTTGTCTGACCAGTGACCTGCATCTTGTTTGCACGACAGCATCATACATTAGACATCTGGTCTCTTGCAGCTGAGGGCGCTGAGGCCACAGGGGTTAAGTGATTTGGCTGCACAGCAGACTGGGGAGAGAGCACGGACTCCCCACTGGACCATGAGGACCAAGTGACCTGGATGGTGGAACACTGTGGCAGCATGCTGGTGTCAGAAGGTGCGTGCCACTGCAAGGCTAGTGGTGTACTTCTTGGCATTAGACTGACTCCTTTTTGCTGTGGGGTCTTAATAAGTTACTTTGCTCCCTGTATTTCAGGTTATTTCCCTGAAAAGTGAAGAGGTTGGATAAAGAATCCCTAAGATGCACCCTCCTCCTCATCACTCTTACTTTCAGAAAAAACACACTGAGAGTGCCAGGCATGTGCCTTCCTTTCTCTAACCAGCAAACAGCAGAGATTTAGAAAGTGAAGGGAAAATGGAAAAATAAAAGCCAGGATGCTTAGTGAAACCACCCCCAATGACACAGTCTTATCCACTTCCAAACTCCCCAGAGGCGTTTCCTAGAAATCCATATATATATGTTGCTGAGAAGCATGGCTGCCAATCAGCAGGTCATGTTTGGAGGTCACAAGAAACAGTGGTTTAGATCCTAGAGACCACCTGGTCTAAAGCCTAGATAAAGAACCTGAGTCTCAGAGGGCAAGAGAATTTCCCAAGGTCATGTGGTAAAACAGACAGAGTTGGTGACTTTATCCACTGTCCTTCTAGGATGGATAACATTTTCCAGTGAAGTTCAGTCTTGGCCTGCTACCAGGTCTTATCTTCATGAGCCCAGGAGCTGGACTGTCTTTCTTGCTCCTATATCTCTAGTCTAGCACAGGGTCCAGAATAGGTGGCTATTGAGGAAATAACTGCTGAATAGTTGAATAAATGAATGAACTGATGAGAAAAATGGTTGCACAGAAGGATGCACAATTTAGATCATTCTTCTTATTATGTGGGCACAGATGGCCTACACTTCAGTCCCTATTCCAGCCTCTTTATATGGACTTTGATGTTAAGGTGTTCCAAAAAATAGAGTGTGGCTAGGTTTATATACACTCATTCTTGTTATTCAAAAACTAACTCACAAGGCTGGGTGAATGTTCCACATTATTAGAAACCTCATTCTCATAACATAAACAAAATCAACTTCTGCAGCAGTGGGTTGGGCCAAGACAAGCCTTGGAGAAGCCTATACAAGTGGGCAGAAATAAAGCCCAAGTTTAATATATGGTTTGCTTAGGAGTGAGGGCTGGCCTATGCCAACTTATAAAACTGAAAATCTGGTCTTTGGTTGCTGTTCTCGAGAAATAGAATAACAGTGTCTAGTATCCAAGATACTTCTATCATGGTGTCTAAAAGTGCCAGGTCCTAATTTATGAATTCAACATATCCTCCATCAAAACTCCCAGGGCCTCAATGCTTTATTCTTAGCTATTGGAGAAGATACGTAAGTTTCCACTGAGTCATTAATAGCTGATCAAAGTTTCCTATTTCACCTCTCTGAGACGTATATGCCTTTAACATTTAGGAGTTTCAGGCTTTAAAAAAATAATAATTTACTTTATTTTTGGCTGTACTGGGTCTTCGTTGCTGCATGGGCAGAGGAGAGCAGAGGCTACCCTTTGTTGCAAGTGCTCAGACTTCTCATTGCCGTGGCTCCTCTTGTTGTCGAGCACAAGCCCTAGAGCATTTGGGCTTCAGAAGTCGCTGCATGAAGGCTCAGCAGTTGTGGCTCCCAGGCTCAGGCGCACAGGATCACTGGTTGTGGTGCACATGCTTAGTTGCTTTGCAGCACGGGGGATTTTCCTGGACCAGGGGTTGAATCCGTGTCCCCTGCATTTGCAGGTGGATTCTTTACCACTGATCCATAGAGGGAAGCTGTCAGGCCCTTTTTTGACATAGAAATCTCAGAGGAATGTTTGAGTGATGGAGGTAGGAGAGGACTCATATCACATAGACATTTCTTATCTTTCATGGGAAATTGCCCTGTATACCCACACATAGAGGGTTTGCTGGTGGTCAGATGGTAAAGGATTTGCCTATAATGCAGGAGACCTGGGTTAGGTCCCTGGGTTGGGAAGATCCTCTGGAGAAGGGAAAAGCTACCCATTCATACCCTGTTGCCTGGAAAATCCCATGGAGAGAGGAGCCTAGCAGGCTACAGCCCAGAGCATTGAAAAGAGTTGGACATGACTAAGCAACTAACACACACACATGTATGAACAATCGCTTATGTATGAATATAGGCAGGCAGAGTAATACTTCAAAGAAAACAGGAACCCCAGCCATAGACCCTAATAAATCCTGCCTCATTTTATCCTGGTCATTTCTGACTCATTTATACCAGGAAGATCAGGTCTCTTATATCAATTCCTATAAATAAAATAACATATTTCCCTGACAGATCTCAGGCTTTAAACATTTTTAGGCTGAAAATGTGTAAGAAAATAGTTATTTAATTAGGAATGTATTTGTCACTACTAAATAACTGTTATATTTAGACTGTGTAAAAATAGCGTTTTAAAGAAGGAAATAAAAAGATGTTAAGAATTTTACTGAATCAAATGAAAGTTTTAAGTTTTATTGGTGAAGAATAAAGAGCCCTAACAGGAATTGGTTTTATGGGCCTCTCAGTCCAACTGAAATAGGGGCAGGAGATGGATCTGAGGCAAAGGTAATCTCACAGGATTCTCACTATCTGCCCTCATGCAGCACTGGGTTGGGTCAGCGCCTGTCCTGCCTCCCCCCACTCTTCCCACAGGGCCCCCTGGCTCAGCTTGTCCTCGATGGTTTGCAAATCCCCATCTCCATGTCGTGAGTGCGTGCTAAGTCACTTCAGTTGTGTCCAATTCTGTGTGACCCTATGGACTGTAGCCGGCCAGGCTCCTCTGTCCATGGGATTCTCCAGGCAAGAACACTGGAGTGGATTGCCATGCCCTCCTCCAGGGGATCTTCCCGACCCAGGGATCAAATCTGCATCTCTTATGTCTCCTGCATTAGCAGGTGGATTCTTTGCCACTAGCACCACCTGGGAATCTCCATGTCAACTCTAGTCAAAGCCACTCCTGTCTCCTGCTTGGGCTAGTCCTCTAGCCTCTGTGCCATTTCCCATACCTGCTCTTGTACCACCCGACTTATTCTCCACACTGCGGTTCCAGTTTCAAAGAAAGAGCTCTTCTAAGGCCTTTCAATGACTGCTGTATTTCTTAGGATCAAATCTCATGCCATTATGGATCCATAGATCATATGGATCCATTGTGTCTATGGATGTGTGTGTATGTGTGTGTGTGTTAGTTACTTAGTTGTGTCTGACTCTTTGCAACCCCATGGACTGTAGCTCTCCAAGCTCCTCTGTTCATGGAATTATCCAGGCAAGAATACTGGAATGGGTGGCCATTCCGTTCTTCAGGGATTGAATCCAGATCTTCTACATTGCAGGCAGATTCTTTACCTTCTGAGCCACCAGGAAGCCCCCAAGCAGGACATGGCCAATAATTAATCTCACACTTTCCTGAAAACAATTTGTCTTCCTTGGCTAATGTCCATGCCCAGAGTACATGGCAGGGGAAAACTACTGAGAGCCACTAATTTCCCTCTCAAAAATGCCAGTGAAGGGGAGGGGAGGCTGGGACGAATTGAGAGAGTAGCATTGATATATATTCACGATCCTATGTAAAACTGGAGAAGGAAATGGCAACCCACTCCAATATTTTTGCCTGGAAATCCCATGGACAGAGCAGCCTAGCAGGCTTCAGCCCATGGGGTCACAAAGAGTCAGACATGACAAAAGTGACTAAACAAAAAAATATGTAAAATAGATATCTAATGGGAAGCTGCTGCATAACACAGGGAGCTCAGCTCAGTGCTCTGTGATGACCTAAATGGGTGGAATGGAGAGGTGGGAAGGAGCCTCAAGAGGGAGGGGATATATGTGTACATATAGCTGATTCACTTCATTGTACAGCAGAAACTAACACAACATTGTAAAGCAATTAGACTCCAAAAAAAAAAAAAAAAAACCAAACAAAACAACCAACCCTGCCAATGAAAAAGCTTAATACGTTTAGAGTAACAGAATCAATTGTCAAAGGTCAGTGTGCACCATCAGTATTTCCAGGTGGACGTTAATTTCGTTATATGGCACTTGTGACACAGGATGCTGTGCGCCTAGTGAGCCAGATTAGTGATGAAAATGAGGGCAGATGCCCTCCATCCATGACCTGCTATTCTTCTGAAAACACTGGTTTTATATTTTATATACAAGCATTCTAATTATTTCTGAAATATTCCTGGATCTGTTAAAGTTGTCACTTGGTTCTGCAAAAACTCATTATGATGAACAATAGGGAGGTAAGGCAACCTCTAATCGAGCAATACTGTCATTAGATGACACCTATTAATCAAAGAGAATTTTTTGATATTGATATTTCACAATTTACTATTTATACTATTGTTGTCAATAACAATGATTTTTTACAGGTGGGCTTAGCCCTTTGCAGGTGAAAATAATCTTTGTGTACACTATTAAACTGTATTAGATTCATACAACTGTACCATATAACAGGTTAGATTGAGAGCCAACATTTTTTTTTTCCTGCAAAGGGCCAAACAGTAAATATGGTCTTGTGGGTCATATGGCGTCTGTGTTCACTATTCCTCAACTTTGGCATTACAGGCATTTACAATAGGTAAATAAATGGGTAAGCCAAAACAGTTTATTTGTTTATTTTTATTTGCCAAAACAGGTGTGTACTGGATTTGGCTTGTAGGCTGCAGTGTGCTGAATTCTGAGGTAAGATTGTGCAGAATTATCATCCTTTATCTTGCAGCTGTGGAGCCTGAGGCCACAGGGTTAAATGATTTTCCCAAGGCCACAAAATGAATTAGTGAAGGAACAAGGATGTGGCCCCATGTCAGCTAGCTCCCAGTCTTTCTTTACTGAACTGTGATGGTCAATTTACAAGTAGATTGCTGTCTACCTGAAAGTATTACAACATTGTTGATCAGCTATCACGCTCAGTTCCTCAGTTGTGTCTGACTCTTTGCAGGTCCATGGACTATAGCCCACCAAGCTCCTGTGCCCGTGGAATTTCCCAGGGAAGAATACTGGAGTGGATTGCCACTTCCTACTCCAGGGGATCTTTCTGATATCTTAATATAAAATAAAAAGTTCAAAAAATTTTACAAGTAGAGGGTAACCCTGGGGCATCGTGCTGTGTATCAGAAAAAGTACATCTCTAGAAGTCTGCAGATTTGGGCTGTGGCCCTAATTGGCTTCTATTTAGATGTGTGACCTTAATCAAGTCACTTTACCTTCCTTAGCGCCAGTTGATTCATCTAAAGAATGAGGAGATGGGTTGAGACACTTATTTCTGGGTTTAAAATGCTATATTCTTAAGATGAGAGCTGGGAAAAAATATTTTACTGTGAAGTATTCAAATTGATCATTTGTTACAAATTTGGCAGCATTTGTTTACATAGAACCAACCGACAAATATTTACTGAGCCTGTTATGCTGTGAAAAGAAGGAAAAAACAACTCACGTAGTTTTTGTCTTTAAATAATGACTAGTTGTGAAGAAAAGCAATTCTTAGCACTTACAGAAAATGAGTAAATAATCAGGGTATAAGAAATGCTGCTCAGAAGGGATGGTAAGCTCCTTTGGGTTTCTGAGGACAGACATCAGTGAGAGCAGCAGGTGGCAGAGAAAACCACATGGAAGGGATAGAGGATGCTCTAGGTTTAGAGGATGAATAGGGGGTGGAAGTGAAGAGAAGCATTCTGAGGGCGTACAAAGGTACGAAGACTTGTGTATACAAAGTTCTTGTGTGGTGGCAGCAAATTAATGGGTTTGATCAGGTTAGATGGTGTGCACTGGGGAAAGGTAGGAATTACTACTGATTTTGTTATTAGTTGGAATATAGAAGCATTTAAAAGAATACAGCAAAAGAAAAAAAAAAAGAATACAGCATACAAACTTTAGCTCTGCCATTTGTTACAGAAAAGGTTTTGCTTCAGTTAGTGGACATCTGGGAGGCTGGACTGGATTTAATTGTATTTTGAGTCTCATTGTGAGGCGTCTCTTGTGGAACAGCTGACCATTCAGAACCATTCACTCAGGTTTCCTTTGTCAAATTCCCAGAATAAAACTGGCCATTCCAGTTTCCTTTTGGGTGGTGTGGTGAGGGGTGGGCTTTATTCCTTCCACCCCGAAGATCTGAAGATAGGAAAGAAGTGGTTTTCTTCAATCCCTTTCAAGCTCATTTTCTCAAACAGAGAGGCAATTTAGACAAGGATATTTTGGTAATTAAAGCCAATTCTCTTCAACCATCAATGTATTTGGACTTCAGTGTGTGAGGCTGGCTGTTTCCTAACCTATGTTTCACCACAAGTTTCTCTAATCTGGATGTCCCCAATTTTTCTCCACCAGGCTTCTGAGATGAACCACAGACTCATTTCAACTGGGAAATGTAATTGACTTATTGCACTGTGGGAGGCGCTATCAATATCCTCAAAAGGAAGAGGATGTGGAAAACTTTGAGAGTAAAAACCTGGGACACACCTGCCATGTCCATTAAATCAACATATTATGCAGCTGAAGGGATGCTTTCTAACGATGGAGCTGGCATTTTTTGGAGCACTCCTAAAGACCAATTATGATCCTAGGTTTTATTTTCACATGTTACAAAAAATTCACCCTATCCTCATAATATTCTTATATTTCTACCCTCACTGTGCACATGAGAAAGGAGGCCGAGTCTCACTGAGGCTAACTTGCTCACAGTTAACAAACTGCATCTCGTGGGTTTGAAAAAGGGCAGCTTGATTCCCAGGATTTCATGATGCATCACTAAGTTGATTCAAAAGGGTGCTGGAAACCATCATGTTTTGACACACTTAGGTTAACAAAGTTAACCCTAAGAAAGGTAGAAAGGCAGATAAATATATCCTCAAGGTTGTGGATGCATTCCTGGTTGCCATGGAGATAATCCCAAGAGTGAGAGATGTATTGGAGGAGAGAGATGGAATATAGCCCAGAGTTATCACTCTGAGGTTACAAAAAAAGCAAAGGCTTCACTGACTGTGTCAAGGTACCTTGGTCCTCTCTCCCTCTACACATAGCTGCAAACTGGGCAACTGCGTGGAAAAACTGGAGCCCCAGTGAAGACACCCACAATGCTATAGTCTCACCCAGCCTCTATATGCCCTATGTTAATGATGCCAACTGACGCAATCACACAAAATTCACAGCGTGAGAGGGCTCTCTGGTTATGCAACTCATGTATTTGTTGTACAAGCCCTTTATAAAAGATATGTAAAAGTTCCTAAATTATTAACTTTTACCAAAGTGATATTTGATGGCAAAAGTAATATCTGTGTGGAATATTATGTGACTTTTAAGAAAAAAGCTGAATAATTTGACAGCGTTAAAATTATGCTGTCAAAGATTCCATTTTCTCGGAGCCATCCCTATCCTGGCTTCTACTGCACATTCTATCATCATGATGGTAAGATTTACTTTTCCTTAAATTGCAACATGGTAGCCAGTTTTATAAGGAGTAGAGCTGTGGTGCCCACTTCTCAGAAAGGCAAAAAATCCATGACATCTCTTAATTAGGCGATGATGCCCATGGTTAGGAGAAGGCTTGAAGCAAAGAGATCAGAGAAACCCAGGCTTTAGGGATCCTGTTTAAATGTTTTAAAATATTTAATGATCAGTGATTCATTTATTGGTGGGAAGACAGAAAGATCTCTTGCTGCAAGGAATGGGAGTTTGACCTCTCGTGCAATTCGCTGCATGTTGCATTCTCATGCATTAAATATAGAACATTCATTATTCACCCTTGAAAGCTATTTCAAGGACTGTGTGTGGCATCCCCTTATAACCTCAGGAATTTCACACATAATTCATTAGAGACAGATAATGATCTAGTGCTTAGGACCAGGAGATAGAGTTGGTCCTTGCTTTTCTCCTTCAAACTGCTACTCGTGTGCTGCAAAGCAGGGTGATCAATAGGTATTTAGTTGGGCTTCCCAAATGTTCATTTGTGTTCCATATTATTTATTGAATGATTTTAAAGGGTGCTTGTTTTCTGCTAGGTCCTGGGGGCCATGTTCAGGACACATAAGATATGTCTCAAATATTACAAGGCATTGGAGAATTAAGCCTTGTATGTATGAAAGCTGAGAGGCCTAGACAAAACTCTATGCTATCAGGTGTGAATGGAATACAATTAGATGGATCAGTGAGTGGCCTGCAGAGGTGGTTACTAAGAGTGCAGACTTTGAGCATGAACAATTTTAGGCCTGAATCTCAGCTCCACCACTCACTAGCTGTGACCTTGGCAGCTATGAGAGATGATACTAAGGACCGCAGACTTGGTCTGGTGTTCAGGAGAGGCCTCTGTAGAGAAGTGACATTTCAGCTGAAACTTCAAGGTTAAATAGGGGTTTTTGCTTTTGCAAATGAGGCTGCATGCCTTCCCTCTTATGCTGCCAGTATATCTGGGCTGTTTCTTTATATTTACTCTCACAATTTTTAGTTAGTACCATTTACTCCTTATTATGAACTGCAGTGAAATCAGTACACTTCATCTTCTTGGTTGAGACTTGAGTTGGGCAAGTCTCAACTTGCCCCTTTTTCATCCACTAATTATAATGCTTATAGGCAGGGGAAAGATTTATTAGCTGCTTACAACACTAAAGATAAAGCCTCCCTTTGGGGCCAAGTTTGGGCAGGTTTTCCAGCAGACCCTTTATAAAAGATTGGGGTTCCCTAAACCCTGGGTTCCTCAGCTGTGATGCAGATCCCACTGCCTGCACAGCATTGATTCAGGCTGCTCTGTGTTGTCCCCATAGAGTTTGGGGGACAGGGGAACTGAAGTGAGCATGAGATTCATGTTGCTTTGCCTCCGACCCAGGAGTCTCAGGCTTTCTGTAAGCATCAGTGGAACCGTGGAAGAATAACTTATTAGCTTGCATGCAAAGTAAAAGCTATTCTTCACAGTTCTTCATGTAGAATTCTGTTACTTGGTTTACCTGCTTTGAAGGTGTTTACACTATTTCCCATTTTTTTCCTCCTCTTTTCTATCCCAACTTTGTTTTATCATTTCCACCTTGTCAGGGCCTATTAAACATTTACGTTCTGTTCTGTAATTATAACCCCACATTTATTTCAGTTTTACACCCTTACTTAATCAGATTAAGTTTATCCAGAGTTTCTCTATTCAGCTCTTACTTGGTTGAATTTTGCTCTTGAGAATCTTCTAGAAAGTCCTAGAAGTCTCATGGGGATTACATTCCCAGAGTTCTTACATGCTCAGAGATGTTTTTTATCTTTAGACTAGAATGTTGATTTGGCTGGGGATAAAAGTTTTGGTCTCATTCTGTATTTCTGTGGAGACTTTTAGGCTTTGTTCTATTGTTTTCTAGATTGATTCTCACTGGGGAAGAGAGTCTGAGATGAGTTGATTTATATAATTATTTTGCCTGGTTGCACAGAGAATTCTTAATTTTTGAAATCCAGTATTTTGTTTGAATTTCATTTTTTATAATTGACATATAAGTTTAAGGTGTACAATGTGTTGATTTGATGCATTTATAATCCATAGTATAATTACCATGGTAGCATTAGCTAGCACTTCTATCACATTATATAGAAGTATTTCTTTTTTGTGGTGAGAATAATTAAGACCTAATCTCTTAGCAACTTTGAAGTTTCTAATATAGTATTGTTGACTATAACCACTATGCTGTGCATTACATTTCTAGAACTTATTTATCCACTAGTTGCATGTTTGAACCATCAAACAACATTTTCCCAGTTTCTCCTGCCCCCAGCCTCTGGTAATGACCATCCTATTCTGTTTTTATGAGTTCAGCTTTTTAGGATTCCACATAAAAAGTATATTACACAGTAGTATTGTCTTTGTCTGACATCTCGGGCTTCTCAGATGGTGCTAGCAGTAAAGAATCTGCCTGCCAATGCAGGTGACGTAAGAGACTCGGGTTAGATCCCTGGATTGGGAAGATCCCCTGGAGGAGGGCATGGTAACCCACTCCAATATTCTTGCCTGGAAAATCCCGTGGACAGGGGAGCCAGGTGGGCTACAGTCCATAGGGTTGCACAGAGTCTGACATGACTGAAGTGACTTAGCACACAAGCAAGCCTGACATCTCACTTAGCATAATGCCCTCAAGGTCCATCCCTATTATCACACATGACAGGATTTCCTTCTTTCTCATGGAAAATATTCCATTTGTGTGTATGTATACACACACACACACGTGTGTGTCACACATCTACTTTATCCATTTACACCTTGGCAGACACTTGTTTGAATTTCATTTTGGTGATGACCACACTGCATCAAAATTTCCAGGGACATGGGATGACTTTTTGATCTATATATGCAATGCTTCTTCTGTTTCTAAAAAATTGGTGTACATATATCTGTATCTAATTAAATATTATTTGTATGTCACATGTATAAGAATAATTTTAGTTATTCTCTGTTCTTCATGAGCACTACTTTTAAATATGTTGGATTTATTTAATCTTCCCATTTTAAATTGTATCCATATCTTATTAATCTTTTTGTGGGTTTCTATTTACACTTGCTTGTTTTTTCCTTAAGTCTATTGCCCACGTTTCTAGTGAACGTTCAGCCATATCTAGTCTCCTTAGTGCTGCTCCCAACGCGATGTTCCTTTTGTAATGGTGTGCTATTTCTCTCTACTTCTCTCCTGAGGACAGCATTTCAACCCTTTCTGTGGTCTCATCTTCCATGAGTCCTTTCAGCTCTCTGTTTTGAGTTTTTGTTTTATTGAACAATTGCTTTTATATTTTAAATTCCAGGCAATATGCTTTCAGTTGAGTTCATTCTCTCAGTCATGTCCGACTCTTTGCGACCCTATGAATTGCAGCACGCCAGGCCTCCCTGTCCATCACCATCTCTTGGAGTTCACTCAAACTCACATCCTTCGAGTCAGTGATGCCATCCAGCCATTTTATCTTCTGTTGTCCCCTTTTCCTCCTGCCACCAATCCCTCTCAGCATCAGGGTCTTTTCCAATGAGTCAACTCTTCGCATGAGGTGGCCAAAGTATTGGAGTTTCAGCTTCAGCATCAGTCCTGCCAAAGAACACCCAGGACTGATCTCCCTTAGGATGGACTGGTTGGATCTCCTTGCAGTCCAAGGGACTCTCAAGAGTCTTCTCCGGCACCACAGTTCAAAAGCATCAACTCTTCGGTGCTCAGCTTTCTTCACAGTCTAATTCTCACATCCATACATGACCACTGGAAAAACCATAGCCTTGACTAGATGGACCTTTGTTGGCAAAGTAATGTCTCTGCTTTTCAATATGCTTATTAAAATGTTCTAAATTTGATCCATGGTAACATTACTCTGTTGAGTGAACTTCTATCTTTTACTTTTTTCTTCCTATCCCTGTCTTCCTTTTATTCTTTCCTTTTGATATACTCAACTGTAGCTCCATCTGCAAGGTCACTATACACTTTTATTTTTCCCAGAGACACTGAATGGTCCCCCAAATGGGTCAGACTTAGTGAACATAGTTTTCTAATAAAAAAGAAGACATTTTTTTTTAATCAGGAGGACATAACTCTTCATCAGAGTTGCATAACTTCAGGCCAAAAATCACAGCTGAAAGGCAAAAAGGGAAAGACATCAATTTCTTTTTTTTCAAACGAATGTTTTCATGTATTATTATGGAACCAAACTAGTGAAGAAGCATAAAAAGAAAGAGAAAAATCATTTTCTTAACAAAACGTGCAAATTTCCAGATAGTGGTGACATTTTCAGTTTCCTATGGTAAGACATTAGTGAATCTGATACAGCATAAATATGCATGCTGTTGCATATGCAATTCCTCATAGACCGAGCTTGGTTCTTCTTCAATGTTTCTTCTTGGAATGGAACCTGATTTTATTATTAGTTTCATCTGAATCCATCTGAGAATGGGACAATTATGTTTTTGCATCTTAGCCAGGAATTGCTTGATCCTAAAAGTCCTGTAAAAGACGACAAGGAAGAGAGTCAACTGCCCATATTGCGATGGGAGAGAAAGGGTGAGAAGGTACCAATTTATAAATTTCTTTTTTTTTTTGTCTTTCCCTCACTGACTTTCATTCAGAAGTATAGAACATGGTCGAGCAACTGCTTTTTCTCCAGTTATTTCACATTTGTGTCCCATTCTATAACCACCTATAAGTCACTTGAGTGCCAGGACAATGCCCTCTTCTGTATTATCTCTGTTATCACAAGTCTGCCACAGACTGGACACATTATAATCATTTCAACAGCTCATCAAATGAACACATTGGTGGTAGCACGTCTTTCTGAAAGGGTGGCAAGATTTGAAGTTAGATAGGTCTGAGTTTATTCCATCATTTCTCTGCCATTCACTAACTGGATATCATATATCTTTTGTATTTTATCATTTATTATTTAAAGTTGTCATTTTTAATTTACAAATTTATGATAATGGATATTTAAAGTACAATATAAGCATATTTGGTCTACCATAGTGGCTGACTTAGAGCAGATATTCACATACATATGATACAAGCACCGTTTTCATGTCAAGTTTAGGAATTACAAAAATGTGTTAAGAATTCCACCACTTGCATTTTACTCTACTGTAATACAGCTATTACTAACTATGCTATATTAAAAGTAGTCACTTTCAGCTTGGAGAGGATAACAGGGACTGGATTTACGAAAACAAAAAGACTGAACACAATATTTAAGGCAGTAGTTCTCAAGACACTGGACGCTGGACAGTGAAGATGAATGATCCCTAAGAGACAGGAAGCAAGTAAGATGCGCCCCGTGACTGTCCCAGGTTATTGCCTGGAGAGAGATTCCAGGCATTGTAGGCAGAGGAGAACCCCAGATGGGGCACTGTGGCCTGAATTTAGAAGACAGAGTTGAGAAATCGGGAGGGCCAAGGTGACTAGAATTCACAGAGCAGAGAGCTAGGTTAGAGAGAGCTTCACAGAGAAAAGGAATTCCAGAGAAGGAATTCCAGGAATTCTAGAGTTCTGTAGGGAACTCTAGAGACCCCTGGCTTCTTCGCCTGAGCCCCAATCAGCATGTGTGTAAAGAAACTACTAGAGAACAGGGCAAAACGTATCAGCAAAGATTAGAGGTAATACTGTCCAGAGCTTATGCAGAGCCAGGAATAGTTCTCGCTCTTATCAGCCAAATGGAAAAACATTATAATTTATAGGGCAATGGTTAGTGTGCTCAGGAGTTTTGCCCTAGTAGCAGGACAAAATGAGTCCCAGATTAAACATTGCCAGGGTCATACCTAATAAAGATTAATAGCAAGATCCAAAAGGCTCAAACTGATTCCAAGTAATGTAACCATTATCTCAGAACAAAGCTCAGGAATATTTCTAGGAATATTAAACTATCTGGCACCCAGTAAGGTGAAATTCATAAGGTCAGCATGCAGTCAAACACTACTAGATATACAAAGAAGCCAGAAAATAAAACTCAGGGTGAGGATAAAATCCAATCTATCAAAACCAACTTAGAAATGACTAGATGAAGGAATTAGCAGTCAAGATCATTAAAACAGTTATTGTAACTGTACTCTACAAGAAGCCAGAGAAAAGATTAATCATGTTATGTCATGATGGAAAAGATATAAAAAGATCTAAATCAAATTTCTAGAGATGAAAACTACAAAATCTGAGATGAAAAATACATTGGGCAAGTTAACAGTGGATTGTATACCTCAGAAATAATGATTTGTAAACTGGAAGATATAGGAGAGTATCCAAAATAAAATACAGAGATGCAGTTTAAAGCAAATAAAAAAAAGAGCATGAGTGAGCTGTGTGATAACTTCAAGTGGCATAAAATACATGTAATTGGATTCTTTGGAATAAGGGGAGAAATGGACAAAAAATATTTGAAGAAATAATGACTAATTTTTTCCAAATTTGATAAAACTGTATATCAACAGACACAAGTTCAATAAATCCCAAGTGCAAATGATATGAAGAAAACAATATCATGGCACATTAAAATCACATTTCTCAAAACCAACGACAAAGAGAAAAATCTTACAAGCAGCCAGAGGATTAATGAAGTGGGTAAAGTGAGTATAGTGGGAATGTACCTCAAGATAATACAGACAATAAAGTCAACATTATACTCAACGGTGAAAAGCTGAAAGCCTTTCCTCTAAGATCAGGAACAAGACAAAGGTGCATGCACTCATTACTTTTATTTGACTCAGTACTGAAAACACTAGCCAGAGCAAATGGGAAAAAGAGAAATATTAGGACTAATTAATTCAGTGAAGTTGTAGGATACAAAATCCATATACAAAAATCAATTGCATTTTTTATCACTTATATGTCCTATCAGAAAGAGAAATTAAGAAAACAATATCATTTACAATTGCATCAAAAAGAATAAAATACATAGGGATAAATTTAACAAGGATGTGAAAGACTTGTACACTGAAAACTATTAGACAGTGATGAAAGAAACTGAAGACAGAAAAGGAAAGACATTTTGTACTCATTGAAAGAGTTAATATTATTAAAATGTTCACATCAACCAAAGAAATCTATAGATTCAATGTAATCCTCATAAAAATTCCAATGGCATTTTTTTTCATAGAAAAGCGAAACTCTTCGTTTTGTAGATGTGAAACTCAGAAAAAATTATTGTACTTTTCTGATCCTGAGCCACACAGTTCATTTGTAGCCAGGTGTGATAAAAACTGGCTTCCCTGGTGGCTCAGTGATAGAGAATTTGTCTGCAATGCAGGGGCCACAGGAGATGTGGTTCAATCCCTGGGTGGGGAAGATTCACTGGAGGAGGACATGGCAACCCACTCCAGTACCCTTGCCTGGAGAATCCCATGGACAGAGGAGCCTGGCGGGCTACAGTCCATAGGGTTGTACAGAGTTGGACACGACTGAAGCGACTTAGCATGCATGCACTGTGGTAAAAATTCCAGATCTCTTTATTTCTTGTCCAGTCCCTGACACAATGTTTCAAAGCTTTGTTCTCCTGAGTCAGATGCACCTGAGTTCAAAATCTGTCTCTAAAACTTGTTAGCTTTGTGACCTGTCATCATTATAATTTCTGTTTTGAGGATTTCTAAACTGAAGTTCAGAGCTGTTGGATTCTTTGAACAGTTCATATAATGACCCAAAGAGGTCATCTGGCAAAGCTCTTGGCACAGTGCATGGGACATAGTATGTGGCATTTCATAAATGAGAGCTATATCAATATTATGATTATTATTTCATTCTTATCACTCCTGTGGCATTAGCTGCCCTTTTTAAGTTTAATATGCATCAGTGACCCGCCTTTAAATTTCTTTCTTGTATTTGCTCCCCAGACACACTCAAGTGCTTGTTTTCTCAGCCTGATTTCCATGTCTGAGCCACATTTATTCCCTTTGTAAAGTCTCCCATTTGTACCCCCAGCAGGAGTTCCTGGGCTTTTGCACTGCCTGGGGCAGGAATTGCAAGTTTTGCTCATTAGATGCTAAATTATTGCCACCAAAAAGTGACAAATGGCAGTTTGCAACTTTTTACCACCTTAAAGCTCATTCATTAAAACAAAAAAGAGCTATAGAGATGTACTGTTTGTGAGATCACAAGGAATACCCGTCTGCTTCAGGCAGTTTATCTGAGTGGCAGAATTCAGTGAGTTAATGCTTAAGGAAGGAGACAGCTTCAGTTAATGAAATGGAGTATTTAGGAACACATATCTGTCACCATTGCTTGCTGTGTCAAACAGTGGATTTGTTACTGGTGAATGTACTGCATTAGCAGAAACACTTGCTCCTATTGAAACCTTACCCAGAGTGGCAATTTTCTTAATACAGATATAGGCTGTCAAATGTTTTCTTCTCACGCTTGGAGCCCTTCCAAATAGCTTCCTGACTGTGGGCCATGGCTTTCCTGGGGCATGGGATGATTTGACAAATGCAGTGTGTTCACCTATATTCAGAGCCAGAGCGGATGCTCTGAGCTGAGCCCTAGGGATTCCCCTATGACACTTGAAGTCCGAGTGTATGTGCTTTTTGTGAATCTTAGACCATCAGAGGCAAAGCAGAACAGTGCATTGTGGGAAAATCATCCGGTTAACCACTCGTGTCTTCTTTCTTCCCCTCACCTCAGCTGCTTCAGAGCCAAAGGTCTCTAGAGAATTTTCTCTACATTCTCACCTCTCCTTCACTTATCTTCCATTTGGTGACTGTCCCTTCACTCTAACTCACAAATGTAATCAATGATCTCCGTGTTACGGATCAAATGAATATTTTTCAGTCTTCTTCTCACTTGACCCATTAGTGGAATTTTCCACTATTGACCAATTCCTGCTGTTCTTGGTTTTCATGACTTACACTGCGTTGTTTTTCTTTTATCTCTCTTCTTAGTTTTTTTCTGGACTCCCTTCCAGGTTCCATCTTCCTCTAATGTCAGCTATAAAGAGCTAGTTGCCCTTTGAGGGCCAGTCCTGGGTGCTCTCTTTCACTCACACTTTGCACTGGCCCTGAAGGATCTCAGTGCATCAGTGTCTTCTCCCATCCTTATGTGGTGACTCACACACCTCCCCTCTGTGCTGTGGGCTCTTAATCTGCTGTCCCTCCCGATATCTCCCTAAGTCCTCTCAAAGGTACTGCAAACCCAAAATGTCCAGGTCCAAATGTTCACTCTTCTTCCCTAAACATGGGCCCTCCTCCAGCTCTATCTGTTCTGTATCTGATGAGTCAAAGAATTAGACATTATTTTCAACAGCTCTCTCTCCTTGCATTCCACATACAGGTCATCAGCATGTCCTTTTCTAATCTCTTGACTATTCAAGTAGTCTCTAGCCCTGGCACAGGAATGACATACAGAAGCATTCAATAAACATCTGATCAAAGAATGAATCTCCACAATGGCACCTACTCCAGGCTACTGTCATCTCTGGCCAGAACAGCTACTAGAGCTTCCCAATAGTAGCCTCACTTATCTATATTTTCTCAGTAAACAGTGTTCCATACCACAAACAAAGGGATCCATCCAAGAAAGCAAATCTTACTACATCATCTTTTTTGCCCAGATTAAAATATGTTAATGGTTTCTCATTGCTTCTAGGATAAAATAAAAAATGTATAATGTGACTTATAAGGGTCTCTGTAGTTTTTCTGCTGTCTGTTTCTCCAGCCTTATCTCATACCACAAGCCACCCTCTTTCTTTATTTTAAGCACACCAACCACACCACTCCGCTAACACCCCTTCCACCTGCCATGACCTCTCCACCATAGGAACTTCTACCTGACTCACTTTTCTTTCTCTTTCCTAATGATTTCTTAGTCAACTGGTACTCATCCTCACATGTCAATTATGTCATCAGGGTCACCCACCTCAAACTCCCATGACACCATTTACCTTTGAAAGTAAATATTTCATTAAAAATGTGTATAACTACTTGATTAATATCTGTCTTTTCCAAGAGTATAAGCTCCATGATGACAGGAACAGTATCTACCTATGTTCTTGCTGTATTCTTGGGACCCATCACAGCTGGTGCTCAATACTATTGGGTTGGCCAAAAAGTTTGTTTGGGTGTTTACTGTAACACCTTACCTTTGAGAAACACTTGAAGGAACTTATTGGCCAACCCAATATTTACTAGATACACTAAACAGCTGTAAACTAGAAGGCCTGGGGGTAGGACCTGCACCTGCCTTGCCTTGGATTGATGCATAGCCTTGGAGATAAAGGACTTGCATGGATCCCAGGTGGCACTAGTGGCAAAGAACCCGCCTGCCAATGCAAGAGACTTGGGTTTGATCCCTGGGTCAGGAAGATCCTCTGGAGGAGGGCATGGCAACCCACTTTAGTATTCTTGCCTGGAGAATCCCATGGACAGAAGAGCCTGGCAGGCTACAATCCACAGAATTGCAAAGAGTCGGGCACGACAGAAGCTACTTAACACATGGATCAAAGAAATTCTGTCCTTTGTTAATGAAATTTATTGTTCAAGGTAAAAGTCCTGCCCTGGGAGATCAGGTCCAGTCATTGATCAATCCTTTAAATGGAGGTATCAGTTATAAAGAGCCTGGGCCCAGGCAATTGGCAGCACTCAATTACCTCAATCTAATTTCCAAAATTCCTTCCGTCCATTATCTGATTGAGCTTTGTACTGAGAACTTGTTTGACAAGAGGAAACAGCCTGTGTTCTTTCGGGGGCTGCAGAGATATAGGAAGTGCACGGCTGGTCACACTCTGGGATGCCCCGAGCTCGCCCTGGCTGCTCTAGAACTGAGGCACTGCTGGAGTCTGCTGCCTCCTTGTTGAATCCTTTACTTTTGCACTCACGTCCAGAACCAGTGGGCCCAGAATTTAATATAATTGGAGGCTATTAACCACTATAATGCATTTTCACATGCTTTGTCACATTTTTAGCTTTATGACAACTCTGATTTATAGGCATTGTTTTTATTCTCATTGTTTATATTAAGAAACAAGTTAGAGAAGCCAAATGACTTCTTCTCTTATTTTTTGTGACCTCTCTAGTAACCCTAATCCCAAATTTAGCTTTTTCTCTCTCCAATGCTCAAGGTTTTTCTACTACTTTATTTAAATTATTTGTGCTAGGTTTTTACATTGTTATGGATTAAATTGTGTCCTTTAAAATTCATATGTTGAAGCTATAATCCCTAATGTTACTATATTTGGAGATAAGGTCTATAAGGAGGTGATTAAGGTTAACTGCAGTCTTAAGAGCAGGATTTGAATCCAATAGGACTGGTGTCCTTCTAGGAGGAAGGGACAACCAGAGGTCTCTCTCTTTCTCCCCATGCAGGATCTGAGAAAAGGCTGTGTGAGAATATAGCAAGAAGGTGGCCATCTTCAAGTCAAAAAGAGAGACCTCACCAGTACCAACACTGATGGCACCTTGAGCTCATAGTCTCCAGGAGTGTGAGAAAATAAAGATCTGTAGTTTAAGTCACACAGTATGTGGTATTTTATTATGGCAGCCCAAGCTGACTCAGATACAAGTCAAGTCAGACTACTGCACAAGAAGGTCAAATTGGTATAAAGCTGGTGATAAGACAGTGGACCCAAACTCCCCATGTTTTAGGAGAGAGAACCCCAGACAGTGATCACAGAACAGGGACTTGCCTCTCATTTCCTGACAGAGATGGTTTATTCATTACTGGGTGCAGTGGCTCTGGGCTCACAGGAGTTAACTGAATCCAGGATGCAGTCAGGTTTCTGGACCACTAAAATTCCCTGTGCTCTGTATCCCCCCCACCACCCCGGCCCCACCCAGCACCAGTGGTCCTAAATAAAATATGAGACAATTAAACAGGAGTGAATCATAATAACGTAGTAAAGCTAAAATCTGCTATTTGAAAATCATAGCATTAACTGAAACCAATCTTTCCTTGGAAATGCAATAGAATGATCTTTTGACTCCTCATCTGCATGAACAGAGATTAGATGATGGGTTGTCAGCTGTGTATCTGAGCAGCAGGAGGTGGGGCCGTGACAGCTGCTCTGACATCCGTGGCCTTCTCCTCTCTCACTCTGCTAGCAGGAGCACCCTGTCTTTCCAGACAGTGGCCTGATCTGAAGGTTGTACAGGCTCTGATGAGCAACATCCTCCATCATTTCCAGGGAATGGCAGCCAAATAGAGAAAATAAATCTTGAGAAGACTCGGCGAACACACCCGTGGGCGAGCAGAAGGCCTTTCCTGGCTTCGGGGCTGCTTTGGATTGTGATTGCCGTGTTCGCCAATTTCACCTCTGTCAAGAGCCATCACAGGTGAAACAGCAGCTGTAAAAGACTGACTCCCTGGGAGGAACTGAAAGACAATCATTCCTGGGCTACACATTAGCCTCACATCACAAAGGCCTGTGAGTAAAATAATGCTTATAGATCTATGGGGCTTCCTGGGTGGCTCAGACAGTGAAGGATCTGCCTGTAAGACCTGGGGTTTGATCCTTGGGTTGGGAAAATCCCCTGGAGAAGGAAATGGCAACCCACTCCAGTATTCTTGCCTGGAGAATTCCATGGACAGAGGAGCCTGGCGGGCTCCAGTCCATGCAGTCCCAAAAAGTCGGACAGGACTCAGCGACCAAGACTTTCACCTTCACTACAGATCTACAGGACTTTACTCAGAGAAGAAACCTGACTGGGTCACAGGTGGCACTATCATTCCCCCTATTCTCTCCAGCTTTTCAGAGGATAATCACCAGCATTCTTATGAAATCAAGGATGCTTAAATGTTAAAACATTTTTCTTTGTTTTTTAGAACAGCTTTCAGTTCAGTTCAATTCAGTCACTCAGTCATGTCCAACTCTTTGCGACCCCATGGACTGCAGTACGCCAGGTTTCCCTGTCCATCACCAACTCCCGGAGCTTATTCAAACTCATGTCCATTGAGCCAGTGATACCATTCAACCATCTCATCCTCTGTTGACCCCTTCACCTCCCACGTTCAATCATTCCCAGCATCAGGGCCTTTTCAAATGAGTCAGTTCTTCACATCAGGTGGCCAAAGGATTAGAGTTTCAGCTTCAGCATCAGTCCTTCCAATGAATATTCAGGACTAATTTCCTTTAGGATGGACTAATTTCCTTTAGGATGGACTAATTGTATCTCCTTGCAGTCCAAGGGACTCTCAAGAGTTTTCTCTAACACCACAGTCCAAAAACATCAATTCTTTGGTGCTCAGCTTTCTTTATAGTCCAACTATCACATCCATACATGACTACTGGAAAAACCAAAGCTTTGACTAGACAGACCTTTGTTGGCAAAGTAATGTCTCTGCTTTTTAATATGCTGTCTAGGTTTTTCATACCATTTCTTCCAAGGAGCAAGCATCTTTTTAATTTCATGGCTGCAATCACCATCTGCAGTAATTTTGGAGCCCCAAAATAAAGTCTGCCAGTGTTTCCACTGCTTCTCCATATATTTTCCATGAAGTGATGGGACTGGATACCATAAGTAATGCTCAAAATTCTCCAAGCTAGGCTTCAGCAATACGTGAACTGCAAACTTCCAAATGTTCAAGTTGGTTTTAGAAAAGGCAGAGGAACCAGAGATCAAATTGCCAACATCAACTGGATCATGGAAAAAGCAAGAGAGTTCCAGAAAAGCATCTATTTCTGCTTTGACTATACCAAAGCCTTTGACTGTGTGGATCACAATAAACTGGAAAATTCTGAAAGAGATGGGAATGCCAGACCACCTGACCCGCCTCTTGAGAAACCTATATGCAGGTCAGGAAGCAACAGTTAGAACTGGACATGGAACAACAGACTGGTTCCAAAGGAGTTCACTTTCTGCCATAAGGATGGTGTCATCTGCATATCTGAGGTTACTGATATTTCTCCCAGCAGTCTTGATTCCAGCTTGTGCTTCTTCCAGCCCAGCATTTCTCATGATGTACTCTGCATAGAAGTTAAATAAGCAGGGTAACAATATACAGCACTGATATACTCCTTTCCTGATTTGGAATCAGTCTGTTGTTCCATGTCCAGTTCTAACTGTTGTTTCTTGATCTGCATACAGATTTCTCAGGGGGCAAGTCAAGCGGTGTGGTATTCCCATCTCTGTCAGCATTTTTCACAGTTTGTTGTGATCCACACAGTCAAAGCTTTGGCATAGTCAATGAAGCAGAAGTAGATGTTTGTCTGGAACTCTATTGCTTTTTTGGTGATCCAGCAGATGTTGGCAATTTGATTTCTGTTTCTTCTGCCTTTTCTAAATCCAGCTTGAACATCTGGAAGTTCATGGTTCATGTACTGTTGAAGCCTGGCTTGGAGAATTTTGAGCATTACTTTGCTAGCGTGTGAGATGAGTACAACTGTTCAATAGTTTGAGTAACTTTAGGCTAAGAGAAAAATATTGCAAAGATTGTGTGGCAAGTTCCCATATATTTCATATCTAGTATCTCCTATTAATAACATCTCTAATTAGTAAGTACGTCTGCAGCAAAACTTTCTGCCTTTGTAAGACTGACAAATAATGAAAGTGAGACCCATTTCCAAGTTTTCATTTTCCCACTTAGGATTTCAGGAGATCACTATCTCCAAGCTTTAAGAATACGCTATTTAACCTGGAGAAGTATCTGCAGTTTTGAAGCCTTGTTTCTCTTGCGGAGAAGGTTGTTTTCTGGCTTCTTTTTTTTCAAAATCCCTAAACTTGATCATCAATCAGAGAATTTACTTGAGGAACTAAACTTTTAAAATACATACAGCCACCAAATATTTCATCAGAATTTTTAAGCCAATATTTTGCTTTTACACCCAAATGTTTTTAATGGCCCTCATTTATAATTGTTCAGAATCACTTGGAAACTCTTGGTATAATTAATTGTCAAGAAAGTTTATATGAAACCAGATTTTGTACTATCAGTTTGCAGTTTAGCTCTCAAAATTCAGGTTTTTTCCCCATCATTTTTTGCTTCTTTTCTATTATTTTGCCTTATGTCCTTTCTAGAGAAATCCTCTTTTCTACTTGATCTGGATTCCTGAAGAACACTGGTAACCTATAGTAGTTAACTCATGCAATAAGATACCTGTTTTTTTACTTCTTAATACCTCTTATTTGCTATTTGAGAAACTGAACTGTTATTTACATAAAAATATTTTATCACTACATAAAGGTTTTTAAGTAAAACTATTATTATAAAAATACAATTGAGGTATTTTTATTGAGGTATAATTGACATATAACATTCATTTTAGGGTAGAACATCATGATTTGAGATATATATTTATTTCGAGCTTTTATCTCCTCACACAAGGCATTGTTTCAACAATAAGACTTTGTATTTATATATTAATATGTCTCAAGCCAGGGTCTTCCAGACCTATTTCATTGATCTGCAAAGGCTTTCTTTTAATGGACCAGTATTTTAAGAGTCAAAAGTTTTCAAATAAATATATGGATTTAGGGCTTCCCTTAGAACATTGGAAATCTTGCTTTACTACATGGCAACAATGGGATTGATCTCCAAGGTGTCTGGTACCCTTTAGATAGGCTCATATTCTTCACATTGTCAGATTTTCCTTTATAGATATTTGCATTTTCCATGATACCATTGGCCTAGAAACACATACTTTATAAGCACTTGCATCTCTACATTTTTACTTGACCTTTAAATTAATCCTATGTCAGACTTTATTTTTTTTGGCTCCAAAATTACTGCAGAGGGTGACTACAGCCATGAAATTAAAAGACACTCCTTGAAAGGAAAGGTATGACCAACCTAGATAGCATACTCAAAAGCAGAGATATTACTTTGCCGACTAAAGTCCATCTAGTCAAGGCTATGGTTTTTCCAGTAGTCACGTATGGATGTGAGAGTTGGACTGTGAAGAAGGCTGAGTGCCAAAGAATTGATGCTTTTGAACTGTGGTGTTGGAGAAGACGCTTGAGAGTCCCTTGGACTGCAAGGAGATCCAGCCAGTCCATTCTGAAGGAGATCAGCCCTGGGAGTTCTTTGGAAGGAATGATGTTGAAGCTGAAACTCCAGTACTTTGGCCACCTCATGCGAAGACTTGACTTATTGGAAAAGACTGTGATGCTGGGAGGGATTGGAGGCAGGAGGAGAAGGGGCCGACAGAGGATGAGATGGCTGGATGGCATCATGGACTCGATGGACGTGAGTCTGAGTGAACTCTGGGAGTTGGTGATGGACAGGGAGGCCTGGTGTGCTGTGACTCATGGGGTCGCAAAGAGTCGGACACGACTGAGCGACTGAACTGAAATGTACTGAACTGAATAAACAGCTGGTATAATCGTACTTATACATCTTAGATGCACGGAGAAGGGAAGCCTAAATTTCTAACATGCCTTGGGCAGGGGATTTCCACAGGATTTCTCTGAAAGGACTTAAGGCAAAGTAATAGAAAAGAAGCAAAAAAAAAAAAAAAAGGAGTGAGGTACTTTCTGGATGTCTGGAATAAAACTCCTTGGCTTCAAAATCTCAATTCTGTCACTTGATGGGCAAGAAACATGAGACTTAATTTCTTTAACTTAAAATGAAGAGGTTGATACTGGCAGTATCTACCTCATAGCATTGTTGATCAGAAAGTGAAAGAAAAGTGAAAGTGAAGTTGCTCAGTCATGTCCAGCTCTTTGCGACCCCATGGACTGTAGCCTGCCAGACTCCTCCACCCATGGGATTTTCCAGGCAAGAATACTGGAGTGGGTTGCCATTTCCTTCTCCAGGGGATAATCCTGACTCACGGATCAAACTCTGGTCTCCCACACCGCAGGCAGACTCTTTACTATCTGAGCCACGAGAGAAGCCCAGATTAGAGTAACTGAGAAAAAGTAAGACAATTTTTGGCAGCATAGTTAACAAAGGTTGGAATTCCCAGGGTGGCTCTATTAGTAAAAAACCCTCCTGTCAGTGCAGAAGTCATAAGAGACGTGGATTTGATTCCTGGGTCAGAAGATCCCCTGCAGGAGGGCATGGCAATCCACTCCAATATTCTTGTCTGGAGGATTCCATGACAGAGGAGCCTGGCCGGCTACAGTCCATAGCATTGCAAAGAATTGGACACAACTGAAGAGACTTAGCGCACGCGCGCGCGCACACACACACACACACACACACACACATACACACTCACGTTAACAAATGTTAGCTATTGATATTCCTTTCAGACTAGGAAAAAGAATCTAGTCATCCAGACATTGAATTTGAGGCTTCCCATTGTATTACATTGCCACGTGCCCCCTGGTTCCTGTGCTTTCTCTGTCGCCAGTTCCTGGAGTGTCACAAACTGAAGGTCTTATGTGGACACTGATGAGGATTGCATCATGGGGCTGCTGACGAGCCCTTGATGAACCACTGAACTTCTCAGCATCCTGCCCCAACAGAAGGAAGTTAATCACATTTCATGCTTTACTAGATAAATCAATGGCTATGGGACTCCAGCTGGTTTCCTTTTACATGCTGCTGAGAGCCTTGTACAGTTTGGCTACCGAAATTGTGGCTTTACTTCTGTTGAATCATCAGACTGAAAGTTCTATCACTGCCAGAAACTTAGGCCAATAAAACACCCCCAGAGGCAGAAGTATTAGGTGTGGCAGAACTCATTCTTTGAGATAATGCTTCCTGATGTCTGAGGAGCCCCTGGATGGAAGTAGGAAGCTTCGCTAGAAGCCTTTCTCAGAATTTCTTCCTTGGCTCACCTGCCTTAGAATCAGATGGGCCAATTTTTACAAAGGCAGATTGCTGAGTCTATAAAGAATCTACTGAAATACAATATCTTGGGTGTGCGGCCCAGAAATCTCCCTTTTCACAAGCCTCCTTGATGACCCTGAAGTTTGGGGATTAGTGAACAAATGGATCCAGAAATTGATGTTTGGAGAAATATGACAACTTGAGAACTGTTGTAGGGTTGAGAGAAGAACTGGGCTCATTCTAGCAATGGGAATTAGTATGAACCAGGTGTCAGTGGTTGGGCGGATACTAAATAATGGATCCAGTCTTTTAGGAGTGTGCAATTTAGACTCTAAACAGGTGAAAGCATAAGAAACATATAGCAAAACAAGCAATTGTATGATTAGGTATTAATATGGGTCCTGGTGATAAATGCAGTAAGGTTTCAGGACACAGGTGACTAGGATAGAAAGTAATGATCTTGGAAAGAGGCACTATGATTGAGAAGGAGATAATAGGGCCAGAATTTTAATAATGGCAGAGAATATAAAGAACATTTTCTTGATTGAGGGCAATAGGGGTAAATGTGAGGAGATACAAATATTGCTTGTGCAGAATTGGATGGATGAATTTGAGATAAATAATTTATAATTCTTTGTTGCTGCTTCTAAGAGTAGTCAAGGTAAGACCTGAGAATTCGAGTGTCAAGACTCCATTATATGTTAGATAAAGATTTCTTGATCCATCTTTGGGGCTACGTAAGTCTTTCTATAATGGTGTGGTTTACTGGATATTTGGTACAGAGTCGCTTCTTTCCATCAAAGACTTTGGCCTGGGAGTATGTGGAATGGGCTCTACTTTGAGGAGAAGAAGATGGTCAACTGAGCTGATACTGAATGCAGTACTTGTGAGAACAACTAAAACTCTGTACAAAGAGACGGAAGACATGGGAAGGAGGGAAGAAAAAAAGCAAGAGATCTTCCTGACTCCACCTATGTTTCTTCTCTGTTCTCAAGAGATCACTCTCCTGTTCTGGAAGTCCAAGTTGTACCTCTGGAGTAAGCCACATGTGCAGCAGGACTCACATACAAAACTTAGCTTCCTAAAATACTGCTGTTGAAGTGGGAACTGGCAGCTTCATTCACTTTGTGTGTGTGTTAGTCACTCAGTTGTGTCCGACTCTCTGTGACCCCATGGACTACATTCACTTTAAATAAGACAAACAGAATCATGTTCTTTTTCCTGGTTGTGCTGAATTACAGAGTTAGATTACTCTTATGTTAAATCCCAGATCACTTGGAAAATGAATACAAGACTGATTTATGCTCTTTTTTTCACTCTATCTTGGAACATTAAAAAAAAAAAGTAAAGTTTGCATGTCCTCTTTAGACTTTGCTAAGCAGGTCAATATTGTTCATTTGTACAGCTCAAGGATGGGCTTCCCAGGTGGCTTAGTAGTAAGGAATCTGCCTGCCAATGTAGCAGACATGGGTTTGATCCCTGGGTTGGAAAGATCCCCTGGAGAAGGAAATGGCAACCTACTTACTCCAGTATTTTTGCCTGGGAAATCCCATGGACAGAGGAGCCTGACAGGGCTACAGCCCATGGGGCCACAAGAGAGTTGGACATGACTTAGCGACTAAACAATAACAACAACTGCTCAGGGATGCCAATAGATGCCAAGGTACTGCTGTAGGTAGGTATGTGTAGATACATAGGTTTAGCCTGTACAGAATTTGCTTGGAATTCTCATTGGATGATGCCCACGGTAACTGGAGGCATGTCCTATAAGTGATCGTCTCCTGGTGGCTGTACTAGATCAAGGCCAAACATCCCACCCAGCCGAAGGTACAAAAGCTCCTATCTCAGGTGTGGGTGTGAGAATCCTGCTTGGTTCTAGCTTTATACCCAAACTGCAACCCAGTAAGTTCATGTATGTATGAACTGGGCATACTGAACCCCTGTTCATTTTTTAAAAAAAATTCTTCCCCAACTTTCCTTTTTCCTTCTTTTAGTAAAGAATACCTCCACTTACCTCTAGAGATCCCAAGCAGCCCTACTCTTAGTGCATATGTTTAGGATGAAACTGACCTTACCTCCAGCTCCAGAGGTGGACATGTGACCTCAGACCTAAGCCAATCAGCACACTCCATTCTCTTGGACACGCAAAAAAGTGGATGCAGAGACAGACACGGAACCAGCCTGAACAAATGAGAACTAATCTTAGGACTGACTGAGGTGATCAGGAGAGAGACAAGCTCTTTCTTTTCTCCTGGAATAAACAGATACTGCCTGGAACTCTTACCAGCCATGACAAGATGATAAAGGGGCCAACCTGGAGAAGAGGATGCAAGGATGTCATTGGACCCTAGAGTCAAGGCATGCTGCTGCTGCTGCTAAGTCGCTTCAGTTGTTTCTGACTCTGTGCGACCCCATAGATGGCAGCTACCAGGCTCCCCCATCCCTGGGATTCTCAAGGCAAGAACACTGGAGTGGGTTGCCATTTCTTTCTCCAGTGCATGAAAGTGAAAAGTGAAAGTGAAGTCGCTCAGTTGTGTCCGACTCTTAGGGACCCCATGGACTGTAGCCCACTAGGCTCCTCCGTCCATGAGATTTTCCAGGCAAGAGTACTGGAGTGGGGTGTCATTGCCTTCTCTGAGAGTCAAGGCATAATGGAGAGATAAATGTTACCCTTGAACTTTTTATTTTCATAAGAGAATAAAATCTTATTATGCTTAAGTCATTTATGGTTGGGTTGCAAGCTGAGTTCTTACAAGTCAAAAGCATTTGCTTCTTTTGACATTAATCAACACTTTAGAAATACACTCTCTTTATTTTATATTGACTCTCAGTGGATCATTATAATTCCACATTAGTTCTAAGCTCTTTCCGCCTCTCTCAGATTCTTTTCTAGCTAATGCGTTATTAATAAACACATAGAGACACAAGGAAATTTGCCCATTTAAAGAGCCTCACAGTTAAATCTCATTAAATCAGCGTGTACTCTTTTAATTTATTAACCACACTGTAACGCAGAAGGTTTGTCCTGTAACAGGTAAACAATATGGTTCGAAATATCACTGAAGTACTCACTTTAAGACAGTTAATTTTATGTTATGGGCATTTCATTTCAATAAAAAGTCTGTGAGGTCAGTGCTCCTGGGTCAGTTTCCAGCATCCACCACTTCCAGGGATGCAAAGCTTTGGGTGTAGCTCCCACCTCCTGCACTAGTCAGCTGGGCTGTTTTCCTCTTCAGTCCATTCCCTTTGCTTTCCACAGTTTTGGGATGCCTAACAGTTTCTCATCCATGGGGCCTCCCTTTTTCTTATATTTAAGAAACAGTTTCTCATCCATGGGGCTCCTTTTTTCTTATATTTAAGAATTGTAATTTTCTTAATATAATTTCAGGAATGGTAAGGGACTTGGACTAAAGGAAAGAGGCTATAGTTTATGTTTATCTTTTGTTTATGTAATCTCAAATGCTGTCCTCGAACGGCTCCATCTCTTTTAGCTCAAACACCTTTTAAGAAGGTGATTTTACTCAGCATTTGCTTCTAAAAGGCTTAACTGCTTTCTCATAAAGTGCTTCATGTATAAGCATCTTTGGCGATTCCCCCACCCTATCCACTACCCCCCACCCTCACTGCCGCCCCACTAGGAAGAGGCTCTCGTCTTTTTATTAAGACCCAATGTCCTGATTCATCTTGGCTGGATGAATCACAAGCTGAATCAAGACTGCCAGGAGAAATATCAACAACCTCAGATATGCTGATGATACCACTCTAATGATAGAAAGTGAAGAGGAACTAAAGAGCCTCTTGATGAGGGTGAAAGAGGAGAGTGAAAAAGCTGGTTTAAAACTCAACATTAAAAAAACTAAGATCATGGCATCTGCTTCTATCACTTCATGGCAGATAGAAGGGGGAAGTGAAAACAATGACAGATTTTATTTTCTTGGGCTCCAAAATTACTGTGGATGGGGACTATAGCCATGCAATTAAAAGACACTTTCTTCTTGGAAGAAAAGCAATGACAAACCAAGACAGTGTAATAAAAAGCAGAGATAGTACTTTCCTACAAAGATCCGTATAGTCAAAGCTATGGTTTTTCCAGTAGTCATGTACAGATGTGAGAGCTGGACCATAAAGAAGGCTGAGCACTGAAGAATTGATGCTTCTGAATTGTGGTGCTAGAGAGGACTTTTGAGAGTCCCTTGTATGCAAGGAGATCAAAACAATCAATCCTATAGGAAATCAGCCCTGAATATCCACTGGAAGGACTGATGCTGAAGCTGAAGCTCCAATACTTTGGCCACCTGATACAAAGGCCCTTTGGAAAAGGCCTGATGTTGGCAAAAGGAGAAGGGAGTGGCAGAGGATGAGAGATTAGATAGCATCACTAACTCAATGGACATGAATGTGAGCAAACTCTGGGAGATAGTGAAAGACAGGGAAGCCTGGCAAGGTGGAGTCCATGGGATCGCAGAGAGTCAGACACAACTCAGTGACTGGACAATAGTGTCCTGATTAACCAGCTCCTTTGAAAGGGGGTTCCTAAGGGATACACTTTAAAATAAACCAGAGATAACTGAGTAGAAAAGAAACGAGATACACAGTGAATTATAAAGGCAAATGATTTCCATAAAATATTTACTTGTAATGAAGTGGAATTTGATGCTATCTGAACATAAAGAACCAAGGTAAGTTTACCACTGCATCTAGATTTTCTTTGAAAGTGAAAGTGAAGTCGCTCAGTCATTTCCAACTCTTTGCAACCCCATGGACAGTAGCCTGCACCAGGCTCCTCTGTCCATGGGATTTTCTAGGCGAGAGTACTGGAGTGGGTTGCCATTTCCTTCTGCAGGGAATCTTCCCAACCCAGGGATCAAACCTAGGTCTGCCACATTGTAGACAGAAGTTTTACCATCTGAGCCACCAGGGAAGGATGCTACAATTTTGCATTTTTATTGAATGATTTCATCATTGAGAATGAATAGTGACCTACATGTGATTTCTACTTGTCTCTCTAGTGTTGTCTTCCAGATACTGATCTTCTAAATATAGCGGTAAGAGTTAGTTGGCATTATAGCCTCTCGGAGCTTCTGTCTGAGCCTCTCGGAGTACTTAGTTTTGGCCACTTGCTTGCAACCTTGCAGGGGCATGTTTAGGAATAATCATAGCAATCCTACAGGTTCTTTGGACGAGGCAGTGCCTGCAAAGTGTCTAGATAAGATTAAATCAAATTAGCTGTGAGGCTGGTGTGAAGGAGTACATTATGTAGCTACTGAGAGTCCCTACCTGACTACTGGCATCCACGCTTCAGCTAAAGCTAGTTCCACATACTCTGGAGTCCACACAATACAGAGGTCAAGTGCACTGGACTCAGACTTCCTGACATGAGTTGCCAGCCACACCCTCCCTAGGTCTGTAATCATGGGCATATTACTGCACTTCTCTACATCTGTTTCCTCTTCTGAAACAGGGAAAGAATAGTGCCTACTTCATCTGAGGGTGAAAATTATAAAGAAAAACACACGTAAAGCATGTAGGATAATGCATGGCTCATACTATATGCTTTTTGTTTGTTTTCTGGGCATATGGAGTAACTTGTGAGATCCTAGTTTCCTGACCAGGGATCAAACATGCGCTCCCTCCAGTGGAAGCACAGAATCTTAACCACTGGAACACCAGGGAAGTCCCGCTATATGTTTAATAAATACTATGATTAGTTCTGAGATGGTGGATTTGAAATATACTCTAATGATCTCTGTCAAGAATATCAATGTGGAATCATATTCCACATAATTTAATGCCAGCATAGTAGCAACAGCACTCTCCCAGATACCAGGCTGTGTGAAATTTGATCTCTATTTTGGCTTATGAACTTTTATTGGCCCCTTGTCTCTTTTGAAAGATGCAGGAATAGGAAATATCTGGTGTGTGTGCTGATACGTTTCCTTCCCACACCCTTGGCAGTCATTGCTGATCAACCCAAGTACTTTCTCCAACTGAGCCCAGACCAGACCTCAGAACTCTTCTCGACACACAGCCTGGGCAACACTGTTAACTAGAGTGAGCTCACGAGAGGTAACCTATTTGCAATCTTTATTCTAGAAACTTAATCTAATTCTTTTACCACCCTTCAGGAAGAAAACTGAGTGGAGGACGGTGCCAAGGCAGTCAGGAAGAGGACAAAGAAATGACTGATGTTCCCTGAGGCATCTGCTAAGTCATTCCCTGTCATGAACATTCATTCTTCATTACCCCAGCACGATGATTTGTAGAAACGTAAAATGAGCTAATTTTGAAAATTTGTCAATGCAAAATCTCAAATAATAAAATATCCAGATTTATACAAGAGGTGCTATAAAAATGACAGTAGAATTTATCTGTGCAACTGGGTGGAGGTGGATGCTGCAGAGAGTGTCAGTTGGCAGTCTGCTTTATGTGACGAGAAATATTTTTGCATTCATTATTCAGTTATAGGAAGGTTGATAAACTCAATACAGAGGTTACAGAGAGAAAAGATTTATTAATTTAAGCATGATTTACTTTTACAGCATTGTAGTCTGGGTCATAAAATTGGTACATGGGCTCTGCTTAGTAACATACTTACCTAAATTAAAAATAGAATGCTTTAAGGAAGCATTTATGGAATCTATTCATTAAGAGTCTCCATTGGCCTAACGGTGAGTAGAGCACGGTCCTGACATTACCTTCCTTTAATGAAGGAAGGTAACTTTGAACCTGTTTAACTTTTAACTGTTTAACTTTTCCTATGTCCAGCATTGCCACCTTGACCCTATTTCACTTGACCCAGGAATAATTCCTTTTGTTTCATTTCATTTTGTTGGGTCTTCACTCTCATTGGCTTCCTGATGCAGCAGGCTGAGCTGGCAGCTGTGTGTGACCGTGCACCATAGTGCACCAGCTGCTCCTTGATTCAGTTTGAGTCAATCACTTCCTATCTCCAAGGAATCTGGACTTGGAATTTAGAGGTTTGTATGGAGCTGGTCTTTGCCTGTGTTTTCACTTATGAAATAATAATATCAGAGTTGAGGAGCCGCTGTCTTCTACTACCATGTGGGCTCAGGAGCACTGAAGAGATGTTGGAGAAGGAGGTGGGGGGAGAGAGAGAGGGAGAAAGAGAGAAAAAATGAGGAGCAACAAAAAATGCCCTAAGTGCTATATCCTGGGTTCCTTCATAGTTTTGTTTGCCAGATCTAACCTATTTCTGGGGACTGGCTATATTCTGGGTCAGCAAGGTGGGTTAAGTGAAGCTGGCCAAGGGAACCACAGCCTCAGCAGAGGCCATTACTTTTCCAGTTCTCTTCTCTTCAACTCCTTCTCACCTTTCTACACCCACTGTGTTGGTAGGTCTTAGCATGGTTCCTTATTCTTAATAAAACACCTCATCATCTCCAGCCTTCATATCATAATGAAAGATGTTCCTCCCACCTTGACTGACAAGTTAAGGCATGGATAGCTACATGTAAGAGAATAAAACTGGACCAATGCCTTAAACCTTGCATAAGAATCAACTCAAAATGGATTAAAAGAGTTGAACATGAGATCTGAAACCATAAAAATTCTAGATAAACACAGGCAGTAAGCTCCTCTACATCAGTACTAGTGATGATTTTTTTAATTGACACCAAGAAGAAATGCAACGAAAGCAAAAATAAACAAGTGGGGTTATGTCAAACAAAAAAGCTTTTGCACAGCGAAGGAAACCATCAACACAACGAAAACACAATTTACCAAATGGAAGAAAATATTTGCAAATCATATATCTGATAAGGGGTTAATATAAAAAAATTTAAAGAACCCATAAAACTCAATAGCAACCCCCCCAAATGATCCAATTAAAAAATGGGCAGAAAATCTGAATATACATTTTCCCAAAGAAGACATTAAGATGGCCAACAGGTACATGTAAAGGGGCTTAGTATCACAAATCATTAGGGCTACACAAATTGAAACCACAATAAGATATCACTTCATGTGTGTTAGAATCCTATTATTCAAAAGACAGGTGATAACAAATGTTAGTGGGGATGTGGAGAAAAAGGGAACAGTTATGCACTATTGGTGGGAATATAAATTGTTGTAGCCACTATGGAAAACAGTATGGAAACTCCTCAAAAAATTAAAAATATAATTATCATATGATCCAGTAGTTTTACTTCTAGGTATTTATTTAAAGGAAGTAAACACATTAATTAAAAAATATATCCCTCCTCAATGTTCATTGAATCATTATTTACAATGACCAAGACATGGAAGCAACCTAAGTGTTCATCATTGGGTGAATGGATAAAGAAAATGTGATTATATATGCTGTATAATGTCTATATGCTGTATATAATACAGCATATATAATTCAGCCACAGTAAAGAAGAAATCTTGCATTTGTGACAATATGGATGAACCTTGAGGGGATTATGCCAAATAAAATAAGCCAGGCGAAGACAAATGCCATATGATGTCATTTATATGTAGAATCTAAAAACAAAACAGAAAAACTGAACATAGATTCAGAGAATAGATTAGTGGTTGCCAGAGGTGGGGGTGGGTGGGTAAAATGGATGAAAACGGTCAAAAGACACAAATATCTAGTTATAAAAGAAATAAGTCATGGGGATGTAATGTACAGTTTAAAAACTATGGTTAATAATACTGAATTGCATATTTGAAAGTTGCTAAGAGAATAGATCTTAAAAGTTCTCATCAGAAGAAAAAATTAGTTTATGTGTGGTAATGGTTGTTAACTAGACTTATTGTGGTTATTATTTCACAATATACACAAATGCTGAATCATTATGCTATGCACTTGAAACTAATATAATGCTGCATGTCAATCATATTTCTAAAAACAAACAAGTCAAGGCATGTTGGGTGCTGGCAACTGAGTCGGCATTTTTCCCCTAGACTGACATGCTGTCACCTTGAACTGGCCCGGGTGGTCCTGGGGTCTATGGCTTTTTTCAGGAATCAATTCTGGCCAAACTTTATTTTTAAATTTCATTTCCTTAAAAATTTTTTGACGTGGACCATTTTTAAAGTCTTTGTTGAGTTTGTTATGACACTATTTTGGTTTTGGGTTGGTTTTTTTGGCCACAAGGCACGAGGGATCTTAGCTGCCTGACCAGGGGTCAAACCCACACCACCTGCTTTGGAAGGTGAAGTCCTAACCAACGGTCCACTAGGGAAGTCCCTGGTCAAACTTTAAAGAGCGTTGGTAGCTCCCTCTATATCCTCTCCATATTTCTATGGCTACTGGAGGGCACACCTGCCCATTGACAGGGAACCCACTGTTATACTGCCTCTTTCTCCTCTGGGTGAAAAAGCTTAACAAAGCCTATGAGGGTATTCTCAACTCAGCCCAGACTACAATAAAAGTCCTAGCTACAATAAAGACTTTTACTAGAAATCTTATTTATGTTTTTATGGTCTCTGAGACTCTTCTTTAATTACTGCCTACACAGAGCTCAAGATCTGTCAGGAATGATAAAGAATCATTCTCATTATTACCTTAAATTTACTTCCTTTCCACCCAATACATTAACCTTTATTGCTATAAGTTATGGCTGTTAGGAGCCAGAGCTAAAGAATAAAGTTTACTTTCATTTAAGATGTGAAGGCAGGCAAGTCACTGCTTTCTGGATGAGAGTAGGGGGAGGAACAGAGAGTGTCATTTGGTGGATACATAAAAAATGCATGATATGCCTTTTAGAAGATAATTATCTGAGAGTCGTTTGCCTCAATCAGTTAGAGGTTTCTTTTTGAGGTGGAAAATGAGGGGAAAGAAAAGAGAAAGATGGATTGGCTGACAGACGGACTAATTAAGTGATGAAGATACAGAAGAAATAAGAGGGTTATAGACCAGGAAGACAGCAGTTCTCTAGAAAGCAGCAGGGTGTGAAATGTCTCCTAGAAAGAAATCATAAAACAGATGGTCCAAGTTAAATAAATGATGTTTGGTTCTTGAAAAGTGCATTTCCTCTTACTAACGCACTCAAATATGTCTAAATAAGAAATGGAACAATACTTGTTTAGGATGCTTAATGATAAATATTAGTCTTTTACTATTTTATCTTTGGTTTAAAGATCTCAAAGTCTTTTTCTCGGCTTAGTTAGAACTTCTCAAATTCTTTATGGGGGTAAAGACATAACTTTGTTTTATTGATTGAATAGTGAAAATTATAGGAGTTGTCCCTCAAAAAATGATTCAAGACCAAGAGACTACTTCTCAGCAATTTCTGCAGTCCTCCTGCTGGAGGCCCCCTGCCTGTGACCCATGCTTCTACATCGTATTCCATCCATTGTTCCATTTTGTATCAATCAGGATTCTGTTGGCTGATAAGTATCAAAACCCTAAATCAAAGTAATTTAATCAAAGCAAACCAGCAAACAGACAAACCTAGGAAGTCCAGTGATTGCCTTCAGGTCAGATTCAATCCATGCATTGTAAAACCTCATCAGGACTGTCATCTCTGACCACTTGGCTACAAGAGCCTGACTTGGGTTATTTTCTCTCTCTTGCCAGTGACTAGCTGACCTCTAGAGCTGGGGCCTCAAATGGTCTGTAGAACTCACTGTTCCCCAGAAAGAAGGCTCATGTTGGTCTCTAGGAAAGATTCTGTTTGGCTGACCCACATATATTCTCACTCATTTCCCAGGTGTGAATAGTGAGCCCCTTGAAACCCCTTGACTGGCCACTGTACCTGAATCACATGGAGAGTAGGACAGAGGTTTCCATTAGGAAAAAACAGACCAAAAATATAACAGATGCCAGCTACACATTCAATACCATAGAAAGTTTTCACAGACTTAGACCCTTTGGGTCTTATCTCATTCTAACATCCATATTGGATAAAAAGTGCTAATTGCAATGTGAGTGTTTCTGTTTCCCACATTAAGTTCCTGTTCTTTGTTGTTGCCCTGCTAGAAAACCCACTCTTCAGTTTGCTTTTATCCTTCCTGATGCCCTCTTGCTGATCTCCTCTTAACCTTCCACAACAGTTTACATCATCCAACCTGATGCTTAATAGAAGCCATCCTTATGGTCTTTTCTGAAATTTCATTTGTGTTAGCCCTCATTTCCCAATCAGACTGTAAAGAACCATAAGGAACACATAAGGCTTCATGTATTGCCTGGCACATGGTGTATACTCAGTACCAGGACTGAATATTCAGAATTACACATTTTATACCTATTATTTAGTTTGTATGCTATGCTCAGTTGCTATGTTGTGTCCCACTCTTTGGGACTCCATGGATTGAGCTCACCAGGCTCCTGTGTCCATGGAATTTTCCAAGCAAGAATACTAGAGTGGGCTGCCATTTCCTACTCCAGGGGATCTTCCTGACCCAGGGATCGAACTTATATCGCTTGTGTCTCCTGCATTGGCAGGAGGATTCTTTACCACTGTAACACCTTGGAAGCCCATTGTCTAGTTTAATCATTAGTAAAATGAAGATGATAATGCCAACCACACAGGGCACATATGAAGTATATGATGGTATCTTTCAGATGCTTATCACACAGTTGTTGCTGCTGCTGCTGCTAAGTCACTTCAGTTGTGTCTGACTCTGTGCGACCCCATAGACGGCAGCCCACCAGGCTCCCCTGTCCCTGGGATTCTCCAGGCAAGAACACTGGAGTGGGTTGCCATTTCCTTCTCTAATGCATGAATGTGAAAAGTGAAAGTGAAGTCACTCAGTTGTATCTGACTGTTAGTGACCCCGTGGACTGCAGCCCACCAGGCTCTTCCGTCCATGTGATTTTCCAGGCAAGAGTACTGGAGTGGGTTGCCATTGCCTTCTCCATTATCACACAGTAAGTATTCAATAATGTATCTTTTATCCACATATGTATGTAATAAAATTATGGATACAAACACACACACACATATATATATATACACACATATGAATGTATAATCTAGATGATAAATTTCCTAAGGACAGAGCCCATGTCTCTTCTTTTTCTTTCATGTCTTGCCTGAGGCAGCATAGCACAGGCACTCCACGTGAATCTGTGACCATCTGATTCTAACACTTAGATTCTTGTTTTGTCATCTCCCACATGATGTCATAATGAAAACAACAGCTGCATCGTTACACACACTTTCAGAATTTCCCTCTGGTCATAGGGAAACACCTGAAAGCACAAAACACAGACATATGCATGCAGCTGGGCACATGTGGGTTCTTCTCAGAAGTCCTCCTTGTGGTCCTGGTCTATGAAGTGTTTGCAAACTAGTGTGAAGAAAAGGACTGGGGTTGGAAAAGGGAGTCCAGGATCTTCTGGCAACTATCTGATGAATAATTTTCCTTTCTTCCCTCTGTCACGGTGCTTGGAAAAATGACCATCTCCAGTTTTGTTAAAGAAATACAATGAAAGCTAATATGCTCCATTTCACTTTTAGTTTTCAAACTGAGGACATCAGCTCACAGGTAATTAGGCTAGCATGTGAGAATGCTAAGTCGCTTCAGTTGTGTTTGACTCTGCAACTCTATGGACTATAGCTCACCGAGATCCTCTGTCCACGGGTTTCTTCAGGCAAGAAGACTGGAGTGAGTTGCCATTTTGTACTCCAGAGGATTTTCCTGACCCAGGACTTGAACCCATGTCTCTTATGTCTCCTGCACTGATTGGCAGGCAGGTTCTTTACCGCCAGAGCTTCTTGGGAAACCCATTTCTGGTTAAGTGTTTTCATGCTTTTATGAGTTACTGGGACACTGATAATCTGGAAATTCCATAAGAGTTATCATCATAGTTTTATTTCAGAGTTGTTTCTGAACCAGGCAAGATATTTTATGGGCTACTAAATATGTTACACACCAAAGTTTACAAGAAAATTTCAGTACATACCATTTGAAAAATTCACCTTCTCAAGGGGAAGCTCCTCTTTACTGAAGGACATTAGATAAAAGCAATTATGAAATTAGAAAATTACCATCTTGAAATGATCAATATAATAATTATTCAGCCAAGAATCACCAGATGCTGCCAAAACAATTTGGTGGAAATATATTGGGAAACAAGATGTTCACGTAACCTCAATGTACCAGTTCGTAGATCACTTATCAATTTTAAAGGGAGAAGTAATTTCTTAAAGTATCCTAGCCAATGTGAGTTCAAATAAAGGATCAAACTTGACATCATCTAATGGTGAAATAACTGACATTATGGAATTTTTTTTTTTGAGTGGCCGTTAGTTGTGTAACCCTTGATGTGATGCAAATGCTATGAAAGACAAAAAAGGATGGTGGAACTCTTCTAGATTAAAAAGATAAGAGTGACTGAGCTAATGAGTAAGGCTAGTCTACTTCTCAACATCCACATTACAACAAATGACCACGCTGCCTAGTTAGCAGGGGCAGCTTAGATCTCCAAGCATTTATAGATTCTAACTGATTACAGAATGAAAATCAGAGAACAGGGAGATAATGAACCGAAAATGTCTCCCTGGAATCTTGTGTTCAGAAGGATTCTGAACTCGTATTTATAGAAAAATTCCATGACTGACTAAGGAATAATTAAGAATCTCAGCACACATGCCTTATAAATATTAATACTTAGATCAGTAGGAGGCGGATTTTCTTAACCCTTAAATAAAGGCTGCATTAAAGGGATTTTGGGGAATGTGATCCCAGAGAGCAACTGTTGGGCAAAGAGAGTGAACAGGGAATGTGGGAAAATCAATGCAAGAATGCATTATTAAGTTGGCTATTGTGCTAAGTGATGCTGACTATACTTTATTCCAGACTACCTTCTGTGGAACCTTAGGAGATGTATCCCACAATTACTTGCCTTGGGAATAAAAGAAAGAACTATTAATATTTGCCTTCCAGGTGGCTCTAGTGGTAAAGAACATGCCTGCCAATGCAGGAAGACATAAGAGACACGGGTTTGATTCCTGGGTCAGGAAGATCCCCCAGAGGAAGGCATGGTGACCCACTCCAGTATTCTTGCTTGGAGAATCCCATGGACAGAGGAGCCTGGCAGGCTATAGTCCATTGCGTCAAAAAGAGTCAGACATGACTGAAGCTATTTAGCACGCACCTGTCAGTCAAGGGAGGCTCAGAGACACTAACTCTATTGCATTTCCAAACTGCATACCTGAGTGCCGAGGGGGTCCTGGGGAAACCCGCTGCCAGTTTCAGAGGAGCCCCAGGGCAGGAGGCACGAACAGGCCTGGAGGTGAAGCGTTGTCAGGCTGTCAGGCTGTCCCTGTGCGAGGCTGATCAAAGTCACCACCGCAGTGACTACAGGCAGAGATGGCAACAGAAGGAGATGAAATCAGGCTTAAAAGGTGTGTCAAATACAGTCAACTTTTTTCTCTCTTGCCCACACTATACGGTTTGTGGGATCTTAGTTCCCCAACCAGGGATTGAACCCAAGCCCTCGGTAGTGAAAGCACAGAATTCTAACCACTGGACCACCAGGGAATTACCCAATACAGCTTCCCTATGTCTGATCTTTTGGGTCTTATTCTCATAATTCCATATGCTCAGTTGTGGAACAAAACTCCATAGAATGTCACCCAGTCAAGGAAGAATACATTCAAGCTCTGATCTCAGAAACCGTATTGCCTGGATTCACATCTAACCACTTACTTCAGATTTAAATTTATTCACTAAACAGTGAATCATGCTGCCCAGCCTTAGAACACAGCTGCTATAGAGGTAACAATTTCAATGAGAAACATTTATAGTGTAATATACTAAGAAAATAAGGAATTCTCATCATTCACTATACAATAGTAGCCTGGCCCATATTAATCATTATTTCTGTGAAAATTAATATTCCCCACAAGCTTTTCAGAAACACATTAACACTAGTAAAGCATAAAATTGATAGGTATTAAGAAATTTTGGTGCTCTACCATGTATTTCTTTTTGTTCATGTTCTGTGAGGAGCATACCAAGTTTTAGACTTTTAATTTTGAGAGATATCATTTTTGATCCCTCTCTTAGCTGTCTTATGGGGAATGGCTATAAATGCTAATATGCACGAGGGGATCACCTGCCCTTGCTCTAACTGTGGGGACAACTTTCATGAAAGCATGGCCTGTGAGCAAGCATTTTGTGTCACTGGAAGGCACCATGTTGCTGACAGTCACACTATTGGGTCTTAGTCCAGGAAGGCAATGGGGTTGAAACTTGTAAGTTGCAGTCTGTCCTCAGAGTCACAGTTTACTCCCCAAATTTTGTGTTTAAATTTCTTGGCAGATGAAAGCAACATTTACATCTTCATTAGGAAACATTTTTCTTACAAGAGGAAAAATATTCCAGGAGGGAAAAAAAGTCTTAAAATTTAGTGGAGGGGGGGGCGAAGGTAAATAGTGCAGTGGGTCCTCCTGGAATGATAAACATGGGTCCCTTTAGCTTGTCATGGAAGAAACAGAGTCACGCTGAGACAGCTGTTAGCTTACCAAAGCTTCCTGAGACTTGATTATCCAACAAGTACTTATTGAGTATCTGCTCCATGCCTAGCTTGATGCTAGGTAGTTTGTATAAATGATCTGGAGATATTTACAATCATCCTACTATATAGTCATGTTAGGTGCTTCAGGTCAGTCCTTCCACAACACAATTGCTTTGAGAGATCACAAATGTTTGCCCTTGTTTATTGGTTTATTTGTAGAATATCACTCTCTCTCCAAAATGCAAAATAAATCTGAAGTCAGTACAATATTGTGAAATCTTGTACGATACTGTGAAAAGAGCTCAGACACTGTCTGGCTCTCAGGCCACTGACTGTCTCTTGCTGGTAGAAGACCTCACCTAACAATGCTGAGACTGCTGCCTATTTCTACAGCTCTATGAGGGCTTCGGTTCATATGCTTATGTTCTGTCCTTCAATAGTGAGCTTATGGTGTTCTTTATTTTTTTCATCTTTTCCCCCTACTACCTGCATATTTTCAACTAAATGAGGCACGTGGGACTCTCAGTGCACCCATCCGAATGTGTTTCTGTGTGATCTTAGACTACTTCATCATTGATTTGTTCACTCACCCATGCATTTGACAACAAATGGCTAACTGAGCACCTCTACCCATGGACTGTGGGGTGGGCAATAGAGATAAGGTACAGAGGGAGGCACAGCCTTGACCTTAAAGACCTCAAGGCACAGCCTTGACCTTAAAGCCTAGAGGGGGAGACAGATAAACAAATGGGCAATTACCATATAGTGTGGTATGTGCTTTAATGGGATAAATGTGCGGTTCTTTGTGAGCGCCTTATCAGGACCTTAGTGGGATGCCCAGGGAGATCATCCAATAGCAGTTTTTTCAGACGTTCTACATTGCACTTAATATGTGCAGGGAAGCCTCTATCAGAAATGCCTGGGGGCTTCCCTGGTCGCTTGGTGGTAAAGAATCTACCTGCCAGTGCAGGAGACACGGGTTTGATTCCTGGTCCAGGAAGATCTCACATTCTGCAGAGCAACTAAGCCCGTGTGCCAGAACTATTGAGCCTATGCTTTAGAGCCCGGAACCACAACTTGGGGCCCACATGCTGCAGCTACTGAAGCCTGCACACCCTAGAACCTGTGCTCTGCAACAAGAGAAGCCACTGTAATAAGAAGCCCAGGCACCGCAACTAGAGAAAAGCCCACACAGAAAAGAAGACCCAGCACAACCAAAAATAAATAAATAAAATGATTAAGAAAAGAGAAACTCTCAGAATTTTTTTTAAAAAGAAATACAGATTCCAAGATCTAAAAGAATCTCTGGGGTTAGGGCTGAGTAATCTGCATTTTCACAAAGTACTCCTGGTGATCCTTATGGCCAAAGAAGTGTGAGAACCACCGACTTAGTTCAATGCTTGTTCCTTCTCCAACATCTGTGTAATAACCAGGACGCCATATCATAACGTAACAGCAAGAGTGCTGTCATAGAGATAATCTTGACTCAAATGTAAATCACTGATTTTTGGTAAAAGCATTGTTAGTGTCCCTGGTGCCTCTGATAGTAAAGAATCTGCCTGCAATGCCAGAGAACTGGGGTCGATCCATGGGTCAAGAAGATCCCCTGGAGAAGAGAATGGCTACCTACTCCAGTATTCTTGCTTGGAGAATCCCCATGGACAGAGGAGCCTGGTGGGCTACAATTCATGGGGTCACAAGGAATTGGACATGACTGAATGACTAACCACAGCACTTGCAACCCACTTATTAGCTGGCCAGAGTTAATAAATTCATCTGCATAAAGTATTTAGAAAAGTCCCTGGCATATCCACTCTGAACCTCATCTGGACTCAGCCATCATTCTAGATCAGTTCCCATCCCTTTTCTTGTAGGTAACTGCCTTCTTACATTTTCTGGGTCATGCATGCACAGTCGTGTCTGACTCTGTGACTCCATAGACTGTAGCCCACAAGGCTCCTCTGTCCTTGGGATCTTCCAGGAAAGAATACTGGAGCAGGTTTTCATTTCCTCCTCCAGGGGATCTTCCCAACCAAGGGACTGAACCTGTGTTTCTTGTGTCTCCTGCATTGGCAGGTGGATTCTTTACCACTGGTGCCATCTGGGAATCCCCTTTTCTTGGGGGGGAGGATATTAAGTTGTATATTTGGTCCTAAAAAAGTACATGAGATGAAAAGAAATGATCTTCCTCTGAGGAAGTTCCCTGCAAACAACTTGTTTTCTGGAGTGTTGTCACATCTTTGCTTTATACAGTATAAAAGGCAGAAAAACAGCCCCCAAAGATGTCCCTGCCCTAATCTCCAGAACCTCTGACTCTTACCTTGCATGGCAAATGGGAGTTTTCCAGATGTAATTAAGGGCCTTGAGATGGGGAGACTATCCTGGAACATCCAAGTAAACTCAATGTAGTCATGTGAGTCCTTTTAAGTAGAGAACCTTTCCAAGCTGAGGTCAGATGGAGATGTAATATTGCTAGTTTTGAAGATGGCAAAAGGAACTACGAGCTAAGAAATGAAGGCAGCCTATGGAGGCTGGAAAACGCAGCAAAATGGATCCTTACCTAGAAGTTCCAGGAGAGAACAAAGTCCTGCCAACATGTGGATTTCAGACCCATGAGATCCATGGCAGAATTCTGACTTATAGAACTGCAAGATAATAAATTTGCATTGTTTAAGCCACTGGGTTTGTGGCAATTTGTTACAGTGACAAGAGAAATTTAATATCCACAATCTTTAGACATCTATTTTTCCATAGAAATCCATATCTGACCTTTCGATGTTATCTTTCATATCAGAAAATAATTACTTTGCATTTTAGTGGCACACTCCCTAGTCCTTTAAAATGAAATTGTTGGAAGTGAAGACTGGCCTCAAATTTAAGAATGTGAAGACTGATGTTTAACTTCAGCAGATCATCCGTCCTCCAGGTGCTGTGTACAAATCAGAACTTCTCCTACTGCTCTCTATATCACACTCCCAACTTCTCTGTATTTAACTATATTTATCTCTCTTTTCTCAACCTTTAGGAACTTGTATCTGAGGAATTTTCATCAGGTGATTTATTGAAGACTTTTATTCTTGTTAAACTCTCTGTTATTTCAAAGATTCTTCTGATAATGTGCCTAGAAACATGGTCTCAGTAGTCAGCAATCACATCGTGTGCCCCACCACTCTAAAACCCCATAAAATTATAGTTCAATTAGATGAGCCTAAAAGAAATAATGCAAGTGGAATAAAGACCCTGACTAAGAGATTTTTGCATGTAGTTTTAAAATATGCCATCATTTTAAACTTTGGTTACATAGTGAAGATAATTTTAAAGTTACTGTTAAAAATATATTTAAATTAAAATGTAGTTAAAAGGTAGAATAGAATCACTTATAAAAATCTCAACTGACTGGAAAACCCCAGTGGGAGAAACTGTTTTCTGCACACTTGGATATGGTTTATGGCATCTATATTGTGCAGGAGGAACAATAACAAAGTTTGCAGCTCAGTGAGAACACGGAAATTGATTTAAGCTGCTTTTCATTGGAGCATACATTTATGACAACCACCATCAGCAAGAAAGAGCTTAATTTTCTAACTTCGTTAAGCATTCACCAAGCTGTTGGCCTTCTCCTCCAAGGAGACTTCCCAATAGTTTGCATTGGCCACAACACGTTTTTCCTTGGGAAAGTTTGAAGCAACTGAAAATTGTTTAATTGGGGGTGGAAGGGCTGAGGATTATTTTAAATGAAAGAAAATTCTGTGTGATATGATCATCAGAAATGCTGATGGTATCTTTAAAAGAATGAACTGCATTCTCTGTTTTACTCTTTGGTGCTCTTCTAACCATATCTGGAGCATTAATTTCAGGCCAATTTGATGATGGGCTGAGATGTGTCAAAGTGCACTCAGAAGACAGGACAAGAGTATCCAGGAAAGGAAACATTGGAGGCATTAAAGCTACTTCATCTTGAGAAGAAAGATCTGGTGGATATGATGGCTGGATTCAAACGTCTGACAGAAGGCATGCAGAGAAAGAATCTGACTTACTTCTGTCTTTCAGAAAGGGGTAGATATGGGGCCAGAGGGCAGGAGTTACATTGAAGTTGATCAAAGTTCTTTATGAGGAAGACATTTCTCAGGATCAGACCTCCCTGAAGATGAATATGATGTATTCTCCATCCCTGGAGTTGCTCAAGCACAGTCAAGAAACATATGACTGTGTCAAGATCTCTAATTTATTTTGCTCCCATTGCATGTTCTGCCAGATGGAAAAAGATGGGTCATCTAATACTGCTGAGTCTCCAGAGACTGACGTTCCAAAGATGAACAGGACAATTAGGTGGCCCTTGGTCAGAAATGGCAACTGTAAATCACCGTGCTCTCCTCCTGCCCATGGAAGATATTCTCAATGATCAAGACTCTCTTCTGTTGCATTAAGTATAACTTCAGAACCTTTCTCAACACAATATGCTGACATTAATAGATAAAATCTATTTGTCACCTCTGCTTTAGAACACACTTGGTGTGCTGTTTATTATTCCCTCAGTTCCCAAGAACTGTGTTCCTCTTGATGATACTTGTGTTGGGATTCTGCAGTTATGTTTTTTCCTTACTGGCTGGGACACTGTTAGTCTAGGTGGACACTGAGAGGCTGGAAGAAGCTGGGACTTTCACATATTCTGTGGCTTTCTGCTGCCTTTTCATGGTAGCAGCTGAATCCAGTTAGCAGGTTTTCCATCACTCTTGGAAGCAGCCATGTGGTGTCTTCATCAGAAACAACAGCTCCTTCCAGCCCAGTGCCTTCTGCAGAGGTCTGAATTTCAACTATCTGGGCCCCTCCTCCAGCTTCTCGGTTGGTGCTCAGTTGTGCATGCTTAGTTGTGTCTAATGTTTTGCAACCCCATGGACTGTAGCCAGCCAGGCTCCTCTGTCCATGGAATTTTCCAGGCAGAAATTCTGGAGAGGGTTGCTATTTCTTTCTCCAGGGGGTCTTCCCGACCCAGGGACTGAACCCACATCTTTTGCCTCTCATGCATTGGCAGGCAGATTCTTTACCACTGCACCACCTGAGAAGCCTCTAGCTTCTAAGTATTAATTATTCCACCTCTTTCCTTTTATTCTCTATCACTAGGGGTGGCAGCTCTTCCTACAATTGCCACTTCTGTGAGACTTGTCTCTTTCTGCCTTTTTTGTTACCTTCAATTTTATATCTAAGTAAAAATTCTTTAATTTCCCCCTTCAAATACCTAATTTTTGTCTCTCTCTTTTATTTGGCTATGTCAGGTCTTAATTGCAGCGTGCAGGATCTAGTTCCCTGATGAGGGATCGAACCTGCCCCCCTGCTTTGGGAGGGCAGTCTTAACCACTGGATCGCCAGGGAAGTCCCTGATTTTTGTCTCTGTACTGTACCCTTTTGCTACATCTTGTCAGTACTACTGTCTATCTTCTTCCCTTCTCTCACCAGTGATCCTGTAACTCTGCTAATTCTGGGGTGTGTTTGTGTGTGTGTGTGTGTGTGTGAGTGTGTGTGCGTTTAGTCTCTCAGTCGTGTCTGGCTCTTTGCAACCCCATGGCCTGTAGCCCAGCAGGCTCCTCTGTCCATGGAGAGTCTCCAGGCCAGAATACCGGAGTGGGTTGCCATTTCCTTCTCAGGGGATCTTCCCGACTCAGGGATAGAACCCAGGTCTCTTACACCGGAGGCAAATTCTTTACCATCTGAACTACCAGGGAAGCCCAATTCTGTTATACACCTCAGCTAATGAATGGCATTTAGAACAGGTGGTTGCGTAAGTTGTGAAAAACTCCAGGGGGCGCCATTTACATTTGTAATCAACATTGATCCATCCTTTCTGACCATTTTCTAGCCGTTCAGAAGAAGGCATTTTAAAATGTACCTCAAGCTAGCAATGTTTTAGTCTGTAATGGATTAAGGGATAATGGTGTTTAATTTTTGATTTGATTATAGATCATTTGAGTGGTAAGGGACTTTTATATCATTCAACTTCGCTTAAAAAATATTGAAGTCTATTGATTTACAGTATTCTATTAATTTATAGTGAGTCTAAAAAAAATAAAACAAGTGAATGCATATGCAGAATAGAAACAGACTCACAGATATAGAAAATAAACTTGTGGTTACCAGAGGGAAAAGGCAAGGGCGGAGGGGCAAATTAGAGGTATGGGATTAACAGATACAAACGAATATGTATAAAATGGGTAAGCAGCAAGGATATACTGCCTAGCTCAGGGAACTCCCTCGTTTTAAAGCTAGGAAATGTAAGGCTCAGAAAAGATGGAAGGGTCTTCCTTGGTGGTACAGTGGATAAGAATCTGCCTGCCAATGCAGGGGACATGGGTTCGATCGTTAGGCCAGGAAGATTCCACATGCCATGAGCAACTCAGCTACAACTACTGAGCCTGCGTGCTGCAACTACTGAAGACTGTGCACCTCGAGCTGGTGCTGTGCAACAAGAGAAGCCGTTGCAGTCAGAAGCCTGTGCGCCATAACGGAGAGTAGCCCCCTGCGCACTGCAACGAGAGAAAGCCAGTGCAACCACAAATAAATAAATGAAAAGAAATGACAGGCGAACTGACACGGGCTCTCTGGGTAAACCTTGACTGGAATTAGGATTTGAGGCATCAGACTCAGATAGCAAAGCTACAAAACAGAAATAACAGAAGAGCAAGTCATCTTTTAACACAAGAGGCCAGTCCAGAGGGAGGTCCAACAAAGCACTGTAGCTCCGCGGTCCCCTGTCCTCTTGTGCTTCCTTTGGTTGGACAGATTAATAATGAGTCCAGACTGTTGGTAGGAGAGAGACACAGAGAGGGCTGTTTTCGAAAGAAGGCTCCAGAAGGTAGTGCTGATAGAATGGGACTTACAAACATCTTGGGTCATGAAAATGCCCTTTTGAAAGTGTTAGAAAGATAGGAAAAATAACAGGTAGGCCCCTAGAGGCCAGACAGAGCATGCGTTCATGACCTACTTGATGAGTTTTATGGAGAATAAAACTTCTAATGACTGCATGTGATATCAGTACCCTGTAATAGCATAAAACAGCAAAATGCAGTGTAAAAGTTAATACAGAAATTATAAAGTAACTATAATTAAATTTCAACAAGAAACTTTATGGATAAAAAAATCTGTAGAAAATGAGATGCAAAATTCAGCAATGGAAATGCTGTGGAGGAATATCCGAAACTTCACAGACCAAGGTGTTTGTGAAAATGAGGTAGAAAGGGAGCTTCCAGCTTGGCAGCCAGAATCAGGTTTCAGTGCTCAACATGTTCCCCTGCTCCACACGGAGATTCTCACTCACAGTTCACCCTGCAGGTCAGGGTGCGAGTCACAATAATTAAGAATACAGAAGCTGTTAACAAAGCTTGTAAATATCATTGAAATTATTCATTCTAATAAAAGATGCCATTGCTGGCATTTGCATCCTGATGATTGGTTTGTCTGACTGAAATCTCTCAATATTGTTTTTTGCTTCACTCTTGAGACTGGCTAGGATCTTCCAAATGCATATATATTGTGTGTGTGTACATATATGTACATACACACACACACATATATATATATATACACACATATATAGGTTTTCCAGGTGGCGCTAGGGGTAAAGAACCTGCTTGCCAATGAAGGAGACACAAGAGATGTGGGTTTGATCCCTGGGTTGGAAAGGTAGAATCCCATGGACAGAGGAACCTAGTGGGCTACAGTCCATGGGGTTGCAAAGAGTTGGACAAAACTGAGGCAACTTAGCACACACACGTACATGCACACACTCACACATAAATACACACACACACATGATTCTCATTTTCTGAGGTGTAACTGATCATTCTTTGGCAATGGTTCTGAATTGGGGATAATTTTTACCCCCTGTCCCCATCCCCTAGTCCTGGACACTCGGCCATGTCTGGAGGTCTTTTTAGTTGTCACAGCTGGCGTGGGAACCTGCTGGCATCTAACAAGTAAAGGCTAAGTATGCTGCTTAACATCCTTCATTGTTCAGTGCTGCCTCCCCGATTCTTAGCAAAGAATTTTCTGTCCCCAAATGTCAAGAGTGAGAAACTCTGTTCTGGCTAATTGTGTATTTTCTTAACTTATTACCATTCTTTGCTACTTTCAGGAGCCAAACCCGCCCCCCCCCCCCGCAAAAAAAAAAAAACAAACCCACATTATTTTCACATAGGCTATGAGCTAAATTTGCCCTTATATGCACTGAAGTAGGAGAAACCTGACCTTCCCTGGTGGCTCAGTGGTAAAGAATCCTCCTGCCAATGTAGGAGACATGGGTTCGATCCCTGGAGAAGGAAGATCCCCTGGAGAAGGAAATGGCAACCCACTCCAGTGTTCTTGCCTGGGAAATCCCACGGACAGAGAAGCCCGATGGGCTATAGTCCATGGGGTCACAAAGAGTTGGACACTATTGAATGGCTAACACTTTTTTTCTTTCAGGAGAAACCGAGGATCTTGTGAATTAATATCCAAACTTCAAATTACTTAGGAAGAACCAGGATGCCAAAATAAAGTTCTAAGAGAGATTTTAAAATGGAGAACCATAGCAAGGAGCATAACACCCTGATATAAATATAAATTTGGGTAAGAGTCCTCTAAAGAGGGCCCTCCACTCAATTCCTGGAACAGAAGTTGGGGCTTTTGTTTTCTCGCAGGTCTTAGAAAATGTCTCTGAAACAAACTTGAAACTATTATTTATCTTTTAAGTATGTGTCTCTTTCCCCCAGCTAGGTTAGATGTCCCTTGAGGGTAAGCATTCCACTTATTATCTCTCTAATTATCTATCTTATTATCTATCTTATTCCTAGTCTACACGGTGCCTTGAATTTTGTAAATTCTCAGTAAACAGCTGTTGTCAACTATGAGGCAAGTGAAATAGAACACAGCTTCTTTAATGAATTCTGACTCATTTGGCAAAAACTCTAGTGATTTTGGAGCTGTAAAGAAAGAGGAAACAAATGTTAGTTATTTAATATCTTTTTCATATATTTCATTAGAAACAGCCGTATAATGAGAAGTAAATCATTTACTTGGATTATAAACAACGTATTGCAAACAAAATGTTTTCTAGATTAATGATTTAGGAAAAAAGAGCTGAATGTTTTCTTTTGTTATTTCCCACTAGGCAGCAGCACCGTCTTACTTTAAAATCAATCTTTATTTTTAAATTTGTTATTTTTAATTGGAGGATAATTGACCTACAATATTGTGTTTGTTTCTGCCATACATCAACAGGCATCAGCCATAGGTATTTGTGTCCCCTCCCTCTTGAATCTCACTCCCACCTCCTCCCCATCCCATCCCTCTAGATTGTCACAGAGCACCCGATTTGAGCTCCCTGCATCTACAGCAAATTCCCACTGCCTACCTGTCTTACATGTGGTAATGTGTATGTTTCAATGTTACTCTTTCGATTCATCCCTCCTTCTCCTTCCCTCACTGTGTCCATAAGTCTGTTCTCTATGTCTGCATCTCCATTGCTGCCCCGCAAATAGGTTCATCAGGACCATCTTTCTAGATTCCATATATATGCATTAATATATGATATTTATTTTTCTCTTTCTGACTTATTTCACTCTGTACAATAGGCTCTAAGTTCATCCACCTCCTAACCTTATTTTATAATGTGTATTTTTCTATTCTGAAAGAAAACTGATTTTATGTAAACCACAGAGCAGTCATGGGCTTCCCTGATAGTTCAGTTGGTAAAGAATCCGCCTGCAATGCAGGAAACCCTGGTTCATTTCCTGGGTGGGGAAGATCCCCTGGAGAAGGGATAGGCTATCCACTCCAGTATTCTTGGGCTTCCCTGTGGCTCAGTTGGTAAAGAATCTATCTGTCTGTAATGCAGGAGACCTGGGTTTGATTCCTGGGTCGGGAAGATTCTCTGGAGAATGAAATGGTTACCTACTCTGGTATTTTGGTCTGGAGAATTCCATGGACAGAGGAGCCTGCCAGGCTACAGTCCATGGTGTCGCAAAGAGTCGGACACCACTAAGCTACTTTCACTTTCTTTCACAATGCAGTCATCACTAACATAAGACAAGTTCTGAACATTTCCTTTTAAAACAATCAATGTTAGTAAAACTACAGTGTCCTGTTACCTTCAGTTTAAGATTATTGTTCACATGAAACATTTTTAAACAATTAATAGTCCATTCAAATTTTCAACACTGGATTAGAATGAGGATTCTTTTCTATGACAATTTTGTAAAATAAATATTATGAAAAGCATCTTGAAAATAGGGCTGCATTAATTCCTGCCATATAAACTCTCCTAGTAAACAGACAATAATGGCTTCTCTTAAAGAACTTCTTGGTAATTTGTGTGTGTGTGAGGGGTATTCAAATCTACTGTAAAATGGAACAAAGTTACAAGAATAATTGTGAATTTTTTCTTCTGCACGTTTTATAGGAACTTCTTTGTAGATCATATTTGTTTTTAAATAAAATTCCAAGATAATTAAATTTTGCTTACACACAATGAACTTTAGAGACTTAAAAGTGTTTCAAAACAAATGTCCAATTATAAGATAAATAAGTGCTTAGATATAATGTATATGATTAATATAATTAACACTGCTGTATGAAATATGTGAAAGTTGTTATGAGAGTAAATCTTGAGTTCTCATCACAAGGAAAATTTTTCCTTTTTCTTTTATTGTGTACCTAAGTGAGTTGATGGATGTTCATTAAACTTACTGTGGTAAGCACTTTGTGCTGTATGTACGTCAAATGTGAGGCTGTACATCTTAAACATATAGTGTTATATACCAGTTACATCTCAATAAAACTGGAAGGAAAGCGTGTGCCGCATACCACACGGCAATAGACTGAGATGCAACATTTGCCTTTTGGTCAATCTGCATCAAATATTTGTTAAGTCCATAGTATGTGCTAGGTTCTATTCTATGTTATTTACCTTTATAGTCATGTTTATTTTTATAACCTGCTATTTTAAACCAAATGAAAGTTAGTCTATTCCTCAACCTGGCTGGTGGTCCCTTTAATTAGTCCTCAACCATAAAATGAGATCATACTCTTTTGCATGCTTATAACATATCATAAATGAGTAGCTACAATAATTCCTGCTTTACCACCAAAATTGTGAAATCTAGTAGAAAATGTGACCTGTGGACACTAAGTAAAATGTAACACTTGCCTTTAATGATAGTAAGTAAATGAATATTCTTTCACCAAAGAAGATCAGTATCCTGGAAGTGTCTAAAGGGAATTTATTCAGTTTGTTTCTGAATACATTTCTGACTGGTGACAATAAATTTATTGCAATACAGTCGTTTTACCCATTGCTATTTGGAGTTATTTTCTCAAAATTGTCAAAATTTACAGTCTAAAAATTGTACTTTGAAAACGTCAAGTGACACAATCCAGGATTTATCTTTATTTGAAGTTCATCTTTCCTTTTCTACAGCTCTGGAGCACTTGGTCTGAATAATATCATTGTTTTTCTGGTATTGTTTGTGCGTGCATGCGTGCGTGTGTGTGTGTGTATGTCCGTGTGTATGTGGTGTACTTAGAAGCATACAGTTTTGGCATCACGGTGTGGAATAAGAAGGCCTGTGTTTGAATCCATCACTTCTAGAGAGTGTTATTTAGCAAGTTACTGAACTTCTCTGACCTCACCTTTCACATGATGGGGTTTAAAAATCTACTCTATAGGGTTATTGTGAAGATTAAAAAGAATGTATTTTAAGCATCTTTTACAAAATGGTCTCTCAGTAAATAGTAGGTATTTCAATTAGAAATGATCTATAGCCTCAGCTTTGTGGCAGTTTATGGTGGGGGAGAAGGGAGAGTGTGGATGAGGGGTTCTTATGAACCCAGAACATCCATGATGAATATATGTTGAATTGAATCCCTTGGCTCAATTTCTCTGTAAGGAATCCTTCAGTATCCTCCATATCAGAAATAATTCCAATTTGTTTTCAAATTACTGATGAATATGGAAAATATGCCCCCACTCAAGACCACTCCTTTCCAGAACACACTCAAATCCTATGTCCCACCCTGATATCTCGTTTTTTATGTCTTTTCCTGGGAGTAAGTCATCCCAACTATTTTCAAAGCATCCATACAATTCCAGCATTTAGATTTCCATCTTCATAATTCATTAATGACAGAATAAGAGTATTAAACTGTCAACAATAAAACCAGTTGCCTTCCTTAATTTTTAAATTGTACAAGGTTATACACATTCATTCTATGACTTTAAAATATGACCATTCTTAAAACTAAGAAAAAATATTACCCAGTGTTGATATCTGTGGTGAGTCAGTATTAAGATCTGAAGCACATACTAATCTATCTTCATTAATTAAGATGAGACAGTTTGTAATAAGCTATTTATTTTGGAAACCCCAGCCTGACACACCCTCACTGCGCATCTGACAGGCGATAGAGCTGCTGGCAAGATGCAGCCCTGCCCGTGGGATTCTCAGGCACCTGTGGAGAACAGCCGACTTCTACATTCCACTGCTTTGCCCTTCATCTGGCTATACTGTCAGGGAAACATCATTCTTTAAGTTATATCATTTTGCTAAAGAAAATTATCTTTTGCCTTGAAAAGTTATCAATCTAATGATCCCAACTGCATGTTCCAAAAGGTGCCCTATGGCTTCCAAGGGATTCATAGAAAGGGACCAGATGGATAATGGGGACAGGGGAGTGACACAAATGAGGAAATTTAAAAATACACATTCTTTCACAAACTGAACATCTGCTCATAGTGATACATGATAAACTGATGTGCCATTTTTAAAGACAGATTTCATACACAGCAACTGGTGTCATGGTGCCATTTTTGAACTTATTCGGAGGTAGATAACTTATTCACTATAGCATTTTCTTGAAAATTTAAGCACGCCACAAAAGTGTATTTAGATTCATGCCAAGAAGGAAAATAGCTACTATCTTTCAGCCAATCTTTGAGACATGAATACAGCCTGCAAGGAATAATTTTTAAGCAGAAAGGTAAATAAAGCAGAACTCAAGCCATAATTTGAATAATAACTAATAATGCTTTAATGTTTTCTTTAGCTCTTTGTGCTCTGGTGGAGAGAACCAAGAATGAGAGTAATGCTTTCCAGTGTGTCTATCTTACCCACAGCTCCCCTTGACAGGGACTATTTGCAGGCAAGTCACTGCCTGACTTAAGAACTGGAGAGGGTAAGGGAGGGGCGTGGGCAATGTTGCTGATCTTGGTCCTTTTAGCATTTATTTTAAAATAGGGCAGGAGAGCTAGGTGACCATTTACCTCACTCCTATTAACTCCCAGGATGTGCTTTTCCCAACATTTATGTCTAAAACAGTAGAGGGGGATAGTTAATACCCGGAGGTTTCTATTAAAATTATTTATTTTTAATCGGAGGAGAATTGCTTTACAGTGTTGTGTTGGTTCCTACCATAAACAACATGAATTAGCCATAGATACACACATGTCCCCTCCCTCCTGAACCTCTCTTACCTCCCACCCCATTCCACCTTTCTAGGTTGTCACAGAGTGCCAGGCTGAGCTCCTTGCACTATACGCTATATGGCAACTTCCCATTAGCTATTTCACACCTACTGCCTTGAGCTTTGAGGATAAAAAGACTTAGGTGATAAAGCCAGCCAGGCCCTTCACTGGCAGTGTAATCTTGAACAAGGAGGTTAATTTTTCTGAGCATCAGTCTCTTCATCTATCAAATGTAAATAAAACACATTTGATATACGAAAGGACTGAGGACCTGCCTGGCAGGGAAGTTGTAAAACAAAGTCTACATGGCACAGAATTTGGTTGGTGGTTACAGATATTTGTTATTACTAGTGCCGGGACCAGAGAAGGAAATGGCAACCCACTACAGTATTCTTGCCTGGAGAATCCCGTGGACAGGGGAGTCTGGTGGGCTGCTGTCCATGGGGTTGCACAGAGTTGGACACAACTGATGTGACTTAGCAGCAGCAGCAGCAGTGCCAGAGCCCCACTTCAAGGAATATGGGTGGTTGTTGGGAGGCCAGCCAGACTAATAAAATCTCATAAGGCTTTACTGAGATCATGGTGCCCTGTATAAAAGTGTGGCGTCAGACTGCTTTATCACTTACCAGCTGGGTGACTTCTTTCTGTGCTTTAGTATCTGCAACTTTGAAATATGAATTATAATCTTATTCATTTTATAGGATTATCCTTAGGATTTAGATGTTTATGTTTCTAAAGTGCTCAGTATAGTATCAGCATTATTAAATCTTATATGAGTGTAGTTGTTATTATTTGTATTTGTTAGACAAGACAGGTCATTTGCTGATATCTTTAGTCTAGTTTCAGAATGGACCTTCTGAATATGGCTTCTGTAAGAAAGAGGAGAAAAAGCTCTTAACTACCATACCATCATTTTTAGTCTAATCTCTTTAATCTGTGTAAGGATTCATATTGTATAGCAAGAGAGCATTAACTCACAGACATCTTTCTTAGGAGTCTTCTTTCCTGGAGCTCTCAGCACCTTGTGACCATTCAGTTCAGTCACTCAATCATGACTTAGCGACTCCAAGGGCTGCACATCAGGCCTCCCTGTCCATCACCAACTCCTGGAACCTACTCAAACTCATGTCTATCGCGTAGGTGATGCCATTCAACTATCTCATCCTCTGTCAACCCCTTCTCCTCCTACCTTCAGTCTTTCCCAGCATCAGGGTCTTTTCCAACGAGTTGGTTCTTCACATCAGGTGGACAAAGTGTTGGAGTTTCATTCTTTCCAATGAATATTCAGGACTGATTTCCTTTAGGACTGACTGGTTTGATCTTGCAGTCCAAGGGACTCTCAAGAGTATTCTCCAATACCACATTCAAAAACATCAATTCTTTGCCACTCAGCTTTCTTTATAGTCCAACTCTCATATCCATACATGTCTACTGGAAAAACCATAGCCTTGACTAGTTGGACCTTTGTTGGTAAAGTGATGTCTCTGCTTTTTAATATGCTGTCTAGGTTGGTCATAGCTTTTCTTCCAAGGGGCAAGCGTCTTTTAACTTCATGGCTTGCAGTCACCATCTGTGGTGATTTTGGAGCCCCCCAAAATAAAATCTCTCACTGTTTCCATTGTTTCCCCATCTATTTGCCGTGAAGTGATGGGACCAGATGCCATGGTCTTAGTTTTCTGAATGTTGAGTTTTAAGCCAGCTTTTTCACTCTCCTCTTTCACTTTCATTGAGAGGCTCTTTAGTTCTTAGATATGACCATTAGCCTCCAAAATTTGGGCCCTATTAGGATATCAGTCTTTAGGCCCCTCCTTCATGTCTGTCAGCCTTCAATCAGATAATTACCCATGCTGACAAACCCGTATCTCCACTGGAGCAATGCAAAACATTAAAAAAAATAAAAAAGAATGCAGGTAATAATTAATTCGGGGCTTCCCTGGTAGCTCAGTGTTTAACAAGCCATCTGCCAATGCAGGAGACATGGGTTTGATCTCTGGGTCAGGAAGATGCCCTGGAGAAGGAAATGGCAATCTACTCTAGTATTCATTCCTGGCGAAATCCCATGGACAGAGGAGCCTGGCAGGCTACAGTCCATGGGGTTGCAAAGAGTCAGACATGACTTACAGAGTAAACAATCATCAGACGGCCCATGTTAAGGGATGAATAAATACAAGAAATAAAGTTCTGTGACAGATTTTAGCCCAGGGAAACTAAGAATTTAATGCTCTGTAAATTAAGTGGGGAACCTAGAATACATTCCTAGTCTTGAGTTCAGACACACTAGCCATAGTTCCTGCTGCTTCCTCTCTTTTCTCCTTTAGTTTTGCCGAATACTATGACCTCATTTGTCTCTATATTGGACAGTGGGACACAGGCTTTCTCTTCCTAAAGATCAGTCTGGCTGAGAGAGAGCAGTCTCCTGTGACCAGAGTCAGGCTTAGATTCCTTCTGAGCCCACCAACATTTTCTATCAAGCTTTAGATTTTTCTATATTTAGGTCAATTTCCAATTAACAGTCAATTTTCTACAGATTTTCAATATTTTTAATGTATACTTAGCTAGATAATATATTCCACTTAGCCTTTGGTAATGATTTAATATATTATATATGTGCGTGTGTGTGTGTGTGTGTGTGTATCGAGAGAGAGAGAGAGAGAGAGAAATTCATGTCCTTTGATTTAGAAAGTCTAGTTTTAAGAAGGCATAAAAGGAAATAATCGGATAAGTATAAGGACACTCAGAGATGTTCACTGCAGTGCTGTTCACAGTAGCAAGAGGGAAATGAAAATAACTTTCCTAATACTTAACAGGGAAAAGGTATATCTGTTTAGAAGGACCAGCGTGTTATCCATGATAATCTTAGCAAAAGCTGACTCCTGTTGACTGCATACCCAGTGTCAGGCACCGTACTAAGTTCTTTATAGGTCAACACACTCAACCCTCATAAATGCCCTATCAAGTAGGCGTTATTATTTTATTATTATAGTTCACAGAAGGATTTACTGAGGTTCGTGAAGATGACTTGTTCAAAGCCAAACACTCTCAAAAAGGTGAAGCCAAGCTTTGAACTCTGATTAGCCACCTCCAGAAATGAAGTGAAAGTCACTCATTCATGTCTCACTCTATGCGACCTCATGGACTGTAGAGTACATGCAATTCTCCAGGCCAGAATAATGGAGTGGGTAGTTGTTCTCTTCTCCAGGGGATCTTCCTAGCTCTCCCGCATTGCAGGCAGATTCTTTACCAGCTGAGTCACTAGGGAGTTGTTGAGTTTCCTATAACAGCTTCTGCAAGAGTCTCTGGCCAGTTCAAAGCAGTCTCCACTGCCTCAGAAACTACTGTCTCCAGTGCAGGAGCACTGATGAAGTTTACTTCAAAAGAATCAAAATGTATAACCACCACAGAGCAACCAAGGGTGGGGAAGAAATTAATACATGGGCAATAAATAAGGCCCTGACATGGCCATTTCCTGGATGGCTACTGAAAGCACTGGCCAGAAAAATAACACTGGGAGCACAGTGGTTGGCAGAGGAGCAGTAATTAAGAATGGAATTATGGGAGAAGAGAGTATGGTGTGTCTCAGCTTAAAGCAAAGAAGAATGCATTTCACAGAAAACAGGACTTGAGCGCTTTAGACTCTATAGATGTGCTCTATAGAGATTGTGACTGGAGGCCCTGGAAGTTCTAAAACAAGATCCATTGTGTGTGTGTCTGTGTGTGTGTGTGTGTGTGTGTGCGCACTTTTCAGTTAAAATGGTTCCAAAAAACTATGCTGTGAAGAAACATTATTACCAAGAGCCCTATCTATTTTTGTTTTTAATAGTTAGCAAGCCTTTGCACATATACTAACAATTAGAAAAATATCCTTTGTGAGATCATATGCTCTGTTTTAGCTTAGACTGCTGTAGCAAAATACCACAGACTAAGTGGCTTACACAACAGACATTTACTTCTGGAGGCTGGGAATTCCAAGATCAAGGTACCAGCCAATATAGCTACTGGTGAAAGCTCTCCAGCTTGCGGACAGCACCTTCTATGTTTTTAAATGACAGAAGGAGAGACAGAGTTAATCTTTGTTAGTCCTTCCATGATGGGATACAGGTTTTAGGTTACTGTTTTGGATGGGGCAGGAATGTAATGTTAGGCACTTCTACCTGGTCTTCCTTACTTTTGTGAGCTGGGCTATTCTTAATTTTAAGTCCCATGCCTGATCCTTTGCTCTTTCCGCCCTCAGGTTGTAGAAGAGAAGAGTATCTTAACACATTGCCAAGAAGGTCTTCTGGCTTTTAGGCTCCTCCTTTTCATATTTAGCTGTTTCTCTCCCTCCTCATATTTGTGGTTCCCATTAACAGCTCTCTAGACCCAAAGTCCTTAGGATTACTACTTCCTGTGAAACTTGTGAGTGTGTGAGACACTTCTCCCACCAGCGCATTCCTTTCAAGTCATTCCTGAACAATGACTGCATCTACATGCCAGGGGCTTTCATGACTCTGCCCATCACCAGTGGCAGAGTCCTCATGGCTACCCTACTGTTCTGTTCGTAATCCAGCAACAACATTTCACTCTAGAATCTGCCCATGTGGATTATTTCTGCTTTCAACTGTGGTAGGTTAGGTAACCCAGGATATAGATGTTAAGATTCTCATATTCACATGCGATAGTATTGTTGGGGAATGCTTTCAGCAACAACACTTTGGTAGGGAAGGGAAACAAGAATAGGCAGAGGGAGAAGTTGAAATGTACACTGTGACCACACAGAGTACTGATTCTGTAAGGATATGTGAATCCGGTTGTCCTTTCAGAGCTGTCCCTCTTCAAAGCAAGGGGGCTGGCTTTTGTTACCTCGCCCCCGCCACCACCACTAAACAGTTATTGGGTGAGGGTTGTTTCTTGGTGAGGCAGCTCACGTTGTCTGAGATCAGTTTCTGGAGGGCCATCAGTAACCAACACCAAGTTCTGGCAGCTCGGTCATCTGGGTGGTGGACCACAGCAGCTGCCATGAGGTTAAATGAAAGAATGCATGTAATATGCTTGGTGGAGTTCCTGATACCAGTAAATGCTAAACATTATGATAATCACTGTCTTTTTTTTTCCTTGAAGATCTGCCCAACTCTGACATGTGAAATTTGTCAGGGGATTGGGTGAGTATAGCCTGGGTTGTGAATGGTATAGGATTTGGGTATGAATAAAGGTCAGAGGGCACTGAGTTCCTGTAGGAACTGGGCTGAAATAATTGCCATGGTGTCTGACCTGAGTTATTAGCTTCTGCAATTACAGACAAGAATTCTGCAGGAGACTTGACTCCTGATCTCTCCTCCACAGCACAGTGTGTTCTTCTCTTTCCTCCAAGAGTTCAGCTCTCCTAGGGCTTGAAATGGCTTCTACCTAAACATAGGAGAAAGCTGTGCCTATTCAGTAAAGGTTTCATTGATGTAGCCAAGTGAATTCATTAAATGTATCTTCCCTTTGTTTGGAATTAAGTGAACAACCCAGGGCTTTCTTTGCTTGTACACAGGTTGCTAATATAGTATTTGAGCTAAAATCAGTCACCTGCAGAGTTAATCATGATAAATCATGGTCTTCACATATTCTCAGGAAGGGATGTCATTAACAGCTCAGGTCGGAACAAATTCAAGTGCAAGCAGATGGCACCTTTGTCCCCCCAAAACAAAATGTTCCCAATGCAGAGCCAATAAACTCAACTTAGAAATGAGATTTTAAAGCTATTCCAAAAGACACTTTGGCAAAACCTTTCCTTCCCAGGTAGACCAGGGCAATTATGGTACTCTAAAGCTTTATAAAATATAATGACTTCTTTGCAAAGAACTGCTGGAGCAAAGTTCTCAAGATTCTGATGCTAGGATTTTTATTTGGTCTCTTCTACAGGGAGGCCTGCCAGGTTCTTTAATGAACTAACACGTGTAAACTCCTAACTGATTTTCCAGTCTCTGCCCTGTAAAAGTAAGTTTGAATCAACTCTGGGACATTTTTACATGGAGCCTGAAAAATTGAACATTGCAAAAGCCAACTTTACAAAACTCACAGGCTTTTCTTTCCCTATGAACAATATTGAAGTGAATGAGAGCTTTTGGAGTGAAACAGATTAAACATTCTTTCACATTGGAAGTCCTGGAAGATTTATAAGCATACATCTGAGCTTCTCCATGGACACATTATGATTTTGTATTTCATATTTTGCTTTTCCAATAGACTTCTTGGAATTTTTCATTGGGTTGGGTGAACACAGCACATTTACTGATGGGCTTTTTAAAGGGATTAAAACTGACCTCAAGGAGGCCAAAGGAGATGTGGCTTTTTTTTTTTTTTAAGACAAGATCTGATGCCTCTATGAAAGTTATAATTAATAAGAAAGAACATATATCCTGAGAGGACATGTATATACATACATAAAGTGATAACCATAACATAAGGTAATTTAAGATGTGTCTGAAGAAAGGTACCATTATTTACTCTCTAAGAAAGCAGACAGGCACAATTCCTGTGAGGTGAGGTATTCAGAGGAGTCTACATGGAATAAGTGCACCTTGAGGAGCAGATGGAATTCAGACCTGCAGAGAGGAGGCTGCCGGGTCCTGCGGTGCAATATGAATTCACGGCGCACCTGGGTTACCATCTCAACTGGTGCCCTGACCAGTGCATGCGCAGTGATGAGGGCAGAAAGGTTGCTGGAAGTGAAAAATAAAAACAGGACTCCTTTCAGAAAATGACAGTCATTTGCATTATTAAACAAGCTGAAATGCAGTTGAGACCTTTGGGGTGAGGATGCGGAGATGAAAGGAGGTGGGTGCTGGAGACACGGAGCCCTCAAATGGAGCCAAGGTTGTCTTCTGGGTACCAAGCCCTGCTCTCTAACTCCAGAGTGCTCTCCTTCCCACCTGCACTTTCTCTTAAAAGGCTGTTTCTGACTCTTGATTTTGTTGACTCACCAGGGAGAGCTACATTGATTCTACTCTCCCTTCCTTCTCAGAAGTGTTCCTACCCATTCTGGATAGTGATGGATTTGCTGAGCAATTTAGCCAGGCATTTGCACGCACATAGCAAGCCAAAGCTGCCTTGACAGAACTGTTAGTGTTAAAATGAGTTTCCCGACGACCAAATGTAATGAAAGTAAACTGGGGGCTAGAATCAGGTCCCATGACTAGGAACCGAGGGTGATTTTTGTGGGGCGCTTTAACTGAACATGTTCCTCTGAGTCTCCTGAGGCAACTGACTGATGAACATTTAGACTGCGCCTGAATCTCTCCAGTTCACCATCCTCCAATTACAGGCAGAGAAGTGCTTTCTACTGCTAGTTTATTGGAGTGACATTGCAATTTTTCATTCAGAAAACCCACAATCTGTATACCTAACAAGCGTTTCCAAAACTCTTCAGATTTTTTTCCTTCTCCCAGTAATGTTCTTCCCTGCAGAGGCCTTGGCCTTGGCAATCACCTGCCCAGAAGCCTGAATAAATGAATAAATGTGTGCTTTAAAAAGAAGCTATGTCTCAAAGAAAAACTGTAAACTAAATCACTACTTGGGTATAGTTAGAATCATATATCATAAGTTTGTGCACTTTTCTTCATGATTGAATTCAATAAATTGGTATAAAAATTCACCAAAAAGTTAAGCTCTAAACTCTAGACAAGTGGGCTTCTCAGGGATTGAGAGCCCAGAATTTACACAGGTAGTACTTCTGAGAATCTGTGGCCTTTCTCTCTGAACATTGGTTGGCAGGAGATAAAGATGTCATCTGTGCATGACATAGCCAGAGATGGAGACTGGTGTGACTAACTTGCCTGGGTGGCCCTTGTAAGCAAACCAACTCTCTTTCCTCAGAATTCTCATTCTGTGTCTAGAAAGCTCATACTTATAACCAAAGGATATATTCCACACCCCTAACTAAAGGTGTGTGAGAAAAAAAATGTAAACAAGATGTTAGCTAGAGCCCCTTGTCCATGGATATCTAGGTAGATGGCTTTGAACTCATGCCCTCGCTTAAAAAAACACACATAACAAGGAGAAGACAAGTCACAGACTGAGAAAAATATTTGCAACCATGCACATATAAACTTCCATGACTTGTGGAAGTCCAAATTTCTTCTTGCTATTTTTAAGAACACTCAGGAGACTGATAATCTTGTGACCTCCTCTGTATCATGGACTCTAGATTTGTCATTCAATATTCTCGTTCCTCACTCTGACCCAGACTTAAAATGCAATCCCTTCATTGAGTCCTCATCTACTTCCCACTTACAGCTCACATGAAACATGCATGGCTTCGCAGGGTGGGTGTCACACCCACATTCACATCACAGAGCAAACTAAATGGAAATTTCTCCTCTCCAAAGAACTTTTTGGCTACCTTGCACATAGGTGAAAATGAAAGAATTAGTCACTCAGTCGTATCCAACTCTTTGCGACCCCGTGGACTGTAGCCCATCAGGCTCCTCAGTCCATGGAATTCTCCAGGCAAGTATGCTGGAGTGGTTGCCATTTCCTTCTCCAGGGGATCTTCCTAGCCCAGGGATTGAACTTGGGTCTCCTACATTGCAAGCAGATTCTTTACCATCTGAGCCATCAGGAAAGCCCTCAGCCCCATTTTCTCCTTTAATTTCTTCTTTTGTTAATTCTCTTCCTGCCTGGGTCCAGAGGCACATGAGTCTTTTCTTTGAAATTCTTGTTGTCACCTGATGCCCAGGTCCTTGAGTCCCACTTTGCACCAAACACTTGATTTTCCACGTATGTATTTCCCTGCCTAAATGGAATCCTGGTTCCTGTTAGAATAAAATCTATTCCCCATGTTTCACACCAGCACTGCTGCACTGAGGGGATTAGGAGCCACCTCACAGCCCCTGTCATAATTCCAAACTGGGTTTACCACCATGATTCAGCCCTGACTGAAGGACTTGCCACAGGAGAGGCACAGCAGGTCCCGAGTTGTGCTGTTGTCTCGTCACATGCCAGCAGGGATCTGATTTTAGTCTGAGACGAATCATACCTTTAGAGTCAAGAGAGTAACAGGCAGGAAGGCAGGGGTCTCCAAACGGAGGAAATAGGCTGTAAGTGTCAGACATTTCTTATCTCTCTCTTAAGTGGCAGGAGGAAACAAACTAGTGTTATATTTTTTTCCCCTTCTCTATACGAATTTAAAAAGAGGTTTCTCTTAAAATTTTGTGTTGCAATAATGACATCTGGTTCCACCTGAAGTTAACTTTTCTCAGACCTTGAGCCAACCAATGCATTTTTCTTATGGAAATGTTTGTCTTAAGCTGTTATTTTACTATGTATTTACCCTAGACTCTGTTTTCAAGTAGGTTCCTCCTAAAGGCTCAAAAACAACTTGACAAACCAGTATGTCATACTCATACATTGTTCTCCTAATCTATGTTAACGAAACTGTATATTTGTTTGGAAATCTGCCTTTCTTCAAGATACATGTCAATTGTATTATGGCCTGGGTATAACTCCCCTGGTGCCAATGTTATCTTAAAATGCATGTTGTGGGTGAGGGGCCTGGTGCCGTTCTCTGAGTTTTGAGACATTTCCTTTCTTTAATTAGCAGACTGCTAGTAGCTATATAACATCTGGCTAAAGACTAGCAGGGGGGTACTCTTTCTGCCCCTTCTGATGTCTATGTCAGAAGCTTTCTCTATCTCTTTTATACTTTAATAAAGCTTTATTACACAAAAGCTCTGAGCAATCAAGCCTTGTCTCTGACCCCTGACTGAATTATTCTCCTTCAGAGGCCAAGAGTCCTGGCATCTTTTGTGGTTCAGCAACAACCTTTCAGTCTCATACATCACAGGCAGCACCATCCTTCCATTCAGAGAGACACCAGAGCCATTAGTGGTAAATGGGGACACACTGCAGTGGCTGGCTGCTTTTCCTCGAACACTGAGAGACTAGGAATGTGTGAAAATCAGCCATGCACAGATGGGGTAGTATGAACCTTCCTAGAGCAGACACAAATGAGCAGAAAGGAATATTTGTATTGTTGAAATCCAGGTATCAAGTGAAGAACTAAACAGCCTCTTGATGAAAGTGAAAGTGGAGAGTGAAAAAGTTGGCTTAAAGCTCAACATTCAGAAAACGAAGATCATGGCATCCGGTCCCATCATTTCATGGGAAATAGATGGGGAAACAGTAGAAACAGTGTCAGACTTTCTTTTTTTGGGCTCCAAAATAACTGCAGATGGTGATTGCAGCCATGAAATTAAAAGATGCTTACTCCTTGGAAGGAAAGTTATGACCAAGCTAGACAGCATGTTCAAAAGCAGAGACATTACTTTGCCAACAAAGGTCTGTCTAGTCAAGGATATGGTTTTTCCAGTGGTCATGTATGGATGTAAGAGTTGGACTATAAAGAAAGCTGAGTGCCGAAGAATTGATGCTTTTGAACTGTGGTGTTGGAGAAGACTCTTGAGAGTCCCTTGGACTGCAAGAGATCCAATCAGTCCATCCTAAAGGCAATCAGTCCTGGGTGTTCACTGGAAGGACTGATGTTGAAGCTGAAACTTTAATGGCCACCTCATGCAAAGAGTTGACTCATTGGAAAAGACCCTGATGCTGGGAAAGATTGAGGGCACGAGGAGAAGGGGATGACAGAGGATGAGATGGTAGGATGGCATCACTGACTCGATGGACATGGGTTTGGGTGAGCTCTGGGAGTTGGTGATGGACAGGGAGGCCTGGCGTGCTGCAATTCATGGGGTCGCAAAGAGTTGGACACGACTGAGCGACTGAACTGAACTGAGCTGAACTGAGCACTCAAATGTGCTCAAATGCACATCACGGTCATGCCAGCCCTCTTCCCACACAGAAATCACAAGTGCAGATGTTCTGCTCTCAGGAAAGCTTCTGTCTCAAACTGCGAAGATGGTGGAACTGAGAAAACTGTATTCAGATGACACAAAATTTCTTTTCTCTATAAAAGACTTTGTTCCTTTTTTCTCAAAATAAATTTTTTTGTATATATTAGAGATCATAACAAGATGCAATATAGCTATTTGACTCCATAGCCATGTAACATTAATATAATGTACAGACAATAATGTATTTAGACATATTATGTGCTAAACTCCTTGGAAGTACTTTGCAAGAAATGTTTCATTTACTATCCCAACTCATGAGCTAAGAGCTTCTATTAGCCCCGTATTTCAGATGTAGAAGCTGATTCTGAGAAGAGTTTAGATAAATTGTCCAAAGCCAAGCAGGCAAAGATTTGGCATTTGAACCTAGATCTGTCTGAGGCCAGAATCTAAGCCCTTAGCAGTGCATAAAATCCAAAGAATTTTGGATTTTTCAAGGACAGAGCTTTTGAATAAAGGCAGCCACTGGACAGAGTGAAGGGTACACCAGCTTAGGGATGTATGGAGGGTATGGAGCAGATATATGAGCAAGTAGAACTTCCCTCTCCATACTATATGAGAAAGCAAGTAGCACTTCCCTGCCCATAAATCCTTGTTAGCATGTAATACTTAAAGACAGGACAAATTTCTAAGATTTAGCTGAGAAAACAGTCAGCAGTCAATGAATATATGCTACTTGATGAGTTGATTCAGTGTGTCCCCCACCTTCCTTTACCCCGTCCACTATGACAGGGGGGTAACTATAAGAATATATAATATTTCAGCTGTTTTATAAAACTCCTAGAGGAAAACATAGGCAAAACAGTCTCTACATAAATCACAGCAGGATCTTCTATGACCCAATGGAAATAAAAGCAAAAATAAACAAATTGGACCTAATTAAACTTAAAAGCTTTTGCACAACCAAGGAAACTATAAGCAAGCTGAAAAGACAGCCTCCAGAATGGGAGAAAATAATAGCAACAAAGCAACTGACAAAGAATTAATCTCAAAAATATACAAGCAGCTCATGCAGCTCAATTCCAGAAAAATAAACGACCCAATCAAAAAATGGAACTATGGAAAATTCTGAAAGAGATGGGAATACCAGACCACCTGACCTGCCACTTGAGAAATCTGTATGCAGGTCAGGAGGCAACAGTTAGAACTGGACATGGAACAACAGACTGGTTTCAAATAGGAAAAGGAGTATGTCAACACTGTATATTGTCACCCTGCTTATTTAACTTCTATGCAGGGTGCATCATGAGAAACGCTGGGTTGGAAGAAGCACAAGCTGGAATCAAGATTGCTGGGAGAAATATCAATAACTTCAGATATGCAGATGACACCACCTTTATGGCAGAAAGTAAAGACCTAAAGAGCCTCTTGATGAAAGTGAAAGAGGAGAGTGAAAAAGTTGGCTTAAAGCTCAACATTCAGAAAACGAAGATCATGGCATCTGGTCCCAACACTTCATGGGAAATAGATGGGAGAACAGTGGAAACAGTGTCAAACCTTATTTTTTTGGGCTCCAAAATCACTGCAGATGGTAACTGCAGCCATGAAATTAAAAGATGCTTACTCTTTGGAAGGAAAGTTATGACCAACCTAGACACCGTATTAAAAAGCAGAGACATCACTTTGTCAACAAAGGTCTGTCTAGTCAAGGCTATGGTTTTTCCAGTGGTCATGTACGGATGTGAGAGTTGGACTATAAAGAAAGCTGAGTGCCAAAGAATTGATGCTTTTGAATTGTGGTGTTGGAGAAGACTCTTGAGAATCCCTTGGACTGCAAGGAGATCCAACCAGTCCATCTTAAAGGAGATCAGTCCTGGGTGTTCATTGGAAGGACTGATGTTGAAGCTGAAACTCCAATATTTTGGCCACCTCATGCAAAGAGCTGACTCATTTGAAAAGACCTTGATGCTGGGAAAGATTGAGGGCACGAGGAGAAGGGGATGACAGAGGATGAGATGGTTGGATGGCATCACTGACTCGATGGACATGGGTTTGGATGGACTCTGGGAGTTGGTGATGGACAGGGAGGCCTGGTGTGCTGCAGTTCATGGGTTTGCAAAGAGTTGGACATGACTGAGCAACTGAACTGAACTGAATAAAAAAATGGACCAAAGAACTAGACATTTCTCCAAAGAAGATATACAGATGGCTAACAAACACATGAAAAGATGCTCACCATCACTCATTATCAGGGAAATGCAAATCAAAACCACAGTGAGGTACCATCTCACACCAGTCAGAATGGTTGCTATCAAAAAGTCTACAAACAATAAATGCTGGAGAGGATGTGGAGAAAAGGGAACCCTCTCACACTGTTGGTGGGAATGCAAACTCGTATAGCCACTATGGAGAACAGTGTGGAGATTCCTTAAAAAACTGGAAATAGAACTGCCATATGACCCAGTAATCCCACTGCTGGGCACACACACTGAGGAAACCAGAATTGAAAGAGACATGTGTACCCCAATGTTCATCGCAGCACTGTTTACAATAGCCAGGACATGGAAACAATGTAATGTCCATTGGCAGACGAATGGATAAGAAAGCTGTGGTACATATACACAAAGGAATATTACTCAGCCATTAAAAATGCATTTGAATCAGTTCTAATTAGATGGATGAAACTGGAGCCTATTATACAGAATGAAGTTAAGTCAGAAAGAAAAACACCAATGACAGTATATTAACACATATATATGGAGTTTAGAAAGATGGTAATGATGACCCTATATGCAAGACAGCAAAAGAGACACAGATGTATAGAATAGTCTTTTGCACTCTGTGGGAGAAGGCAAGGGTGGGATGATTTGAGAGAATAGCATTGCAAAATGTATTATCATATCATATGTGAAGCAGATTGCCAGTCCAGGTTTGATGCATGAGACAGGGGGCTCAGGGCTGGTGCACTGGGATGACCCTGAGGGATGGGATGAGAGGGTTCAGGATGGGGAACACATGTACACCCATGGCTGATTCATGTCAATGTATGGCAAAACCCACTACAATATTGTAAAGTAATTAGCCTCCAATGAAAATAAATTAATTTAAAAAATTAAAATAAAACAAATCCTGGGGTGTAGGAGATGCAGGAGATTCTGGCTCGATCCCTCGGTTGAGAAGACGCCTTAGAGAAGGAAATGGTGACCCACTCCAGTGGGTTAGTCTTATGTTTTGTATTCATTATTCATAATTTAAATGATGAGCAAGATCTGCAAAAAATAGGACAATCATTTAAAACTCTGCCTATATCTTTGCTAAATATTGGAAGTCTAGCACTAACAGACAAACCATTCCTGACAGGCTTCTATATTTTAAAAAGGGCAACAGAAGTAAGGCCGATCTTTTGAAAGTTTTTTATATTAAATAGGTGAAGTCATCTTAATCAAAACAATAAGCATTAGCTCTTTTCCAAAATGGGTTTGTTAAGGTAGTAAAGCCTGGTAATTGTATAACACTTAAACCTTTCTATTCAGAGGGGCAATTCTTCTAAACAATATGTTCATTAGTAATGACTTATTATTAGCTGCCTGCGTGCTTGAGCATGCCTAGCTGCTCAGTCGTGACTAACTCTTTAAAACCCCATGGACTCTAGCCCTCCAGGCTCCTCTGTCCATGGTATTTTCCAGGCAAGAATACTGGAGTGGGTTGCCATTTCCTCCACCTGGGATCTTCCCAACCCTTGGATCAAACCTGTCTCCTGCCATCTCCTGCACTGTCAGGCAGATTCTTTACTATGGCACCACTTGGGAAGCCCTGTGACTAGCTACTCCTATTTAATTAACCATAGTATTCCCAATATTAATGGTACAAAAGTTTTAGGGTGTGATAACTTCAGGAAAAAAAATCTAGTTTATTGTCTTCTATGGAATACCTATACTAATTTCTGAAGTTCTAAGATTATTAAAGAATCATTATATCCATAAAAAAATAGTTCAGCTATTAGTCCTGAAAATAAAGACTTATAATTTGATGGTGGCTTCTGCACCCAGGGGCTTCCCTGGTGGCTCAGATGGTAAAGCACCTGCCTGCAATGCGAGAGACCTGGGTTTGAGCCTTGGGTCAGGAAGATCCCCTGGAGAAGGAAATGGAAACCCACTCCAGTACTCTTGCCTGGAAAATTCCATGGACAGAGGTGTCTAGTGGGCTATAGTCCATGGAGTTGCAAAGAGTTGAACATAACTGAGTGACTTCATTTTCTTTCTTTTCTTTTTCTTTTATAATTCAATGGATGAAGATCTTCAAAATTTAAGCACACTCACATACACTCATGAGTATAAAAACACTGGGGAAACCTGAAAAATCAGTCAATAAAATACTTGAATAGGACTGATGTCATTATCCTGGTGTGTTATTATGCTATACTTTTGCACATCACCCTTGGGGAAGCTAGGCAAAGTGTATAAGAATCTCTTTATAAAGTCTGAGAGCTACATGTGAATTTACAGTTATTTCAATGAAAGTTTCAGATAAAAAAATTTTAATGACAGCCCTGGAGGTTGGTTCCTTCAGCTCTATGGCACTGCAAGGTTACACAGATTCTAAAACTTTATTATACATCAGCAACTTGGATGATAGTTTGCCATACATATTTGTTGCTAGAAAACACCCAGACCACTAAGGTTGACTTCATCTCTCTGAAAAAGAAAGCTTCCCAATCATTAACAGTCCCTGTCTAAAGTGACTGACCATCCTCTGCTTACCCACCTTTGGGTGTCTATAGCCTCCACCCACACAGGCCTGCCCAAGCTGGGCCAATAGTCTTCCCTCCTAGGGTTTCATTCAGGGCGTATACATTGTATGTGGTCTGTTTGTATTTTTAATTTTTGGTTTTTATAACATGCTTCCCTAATGAAATAATGTATTTATTTATTATAAGAAACAGCTGGACAGATGGATGACTTGCAGATTTTTGTACCCAATGTGTCACCTGTAATTGAAAAATAATTAGATGATCCATCTGCTTCCTGTCATGCATGCCTCAATTTTCTTCGCTATCTGTGATATTTAAGAATAATTGGCATTTTTTTGTACTAATTAGTCACTAAGAAAAACTCCGTAGAGAAATTGATTGACCTTGCAGTATAATTTTGCCAACACTTAACATACTGTTGTTCTTTTTTTAATAGATTTAAGTCTGAAAATGATGAACTTTCTTCTTACTAATGATTTTCATTTTATCATGCCAATGCTATTTAGATAGTAGACACTGCTGAAAATAATATATCATATAATAGGTGGAACAATTATCTAATCTATTATCCCTGTAGTATTCTTGATAAGAAGACCAAAAGTTCACATAGGTTACATCTGTCTGCTAATTTTATTCAGAGGTAGAGGTTGAAATAGACAATAACCTTTGAAACTAATTAAATATAATTGTACCAATTTCTCTCCATGACTTGTAATTATCCCACCATGAGATAACACACATCATTGCAGAGAAAAGCTTAATTTTTATTTTTCAAGAATTTGTATTTTAATCCTTTCCTGCTCAGGAATATTTGGCTTTTCTTCAATCCCCTGATCCAGGACAATACTTCAACAGTTTGGGAAGGGAAAGGATAACATTTTTAAAAATTTTCTATATTGACTATCCTTTTAAAATTATACATCTGTTTTTACAGTTAAGTATAACACATAGATTAAAAATAACTACATTCATCACCTAAACATCACTAACACTTTGTTTTTCCTATCAGATTTTAAAAATATGCATTATACCAATTCAGTGTCATGCATTTTAAACCACTGCCATGTTATAATACTGTTTATTTTATTTCTTACTTCTTGTTTTCTCAACACTATATGGAGTGCAGCATCTCTCCATGTCAAAAACATAGATCATCATTGTCTTTTCTAGAGGCAGAATGTCCCATTGATATTTTCCTAGCCCATATTGTTGACATCTAAGTCATTTCAGTATTGCCAGAACTTTAGATTCGTGTTCAGTTTATTTTTGAGCACTTCCCTGAAGCCTAGAGGGCAGACATGTATGATCAGGTCATCCTTACCTGTAATGAGACCCTGGGGCACAATTGCTTTCTCCATTTCTGTAAGTCACTTTATTTTACATAGGAAAAAAAGCCTGCGATTTATCTAAGGCTTTAGAGTTTCTAGCTTGAATTCAGTTTCCTTCCCTCTGTGCTCTGTGTTTGCCATCATTGCATACATAGACCTTGACATTGGGGCTATTTTTGAAACTTTTATCTCAAAGTGGCCCCAGTGATGGGAGCAGCTGGCTCAGAAATTAAAGCAGCTCTCTCTCTCTTTCTTGGTACATCTTCTGTTATTTGTGGCTGACTCAGCATACAGTGGCAAATTTTAAGTACTCTTGTTATTTCATAGCTTGGGGGGAAAACAAACAAACCAAATCTTAGTAACAAAAGGAATTCCATTTTTCTCTTTCTTCTTCTTTTCACTGTGGTAAGAACATTTAGCATGACATCTATTCTCTTCATGACATTCTAAGTGTACATCACTCTAATGTTAACTGTGAACTCAGATCTTTAGAACTTACTCATCTTGCATAAATGAAACTTTACAAATGTTGAACCACTTTCCTTTCGCTTGCAAAGGATGTATAAAAAAGTGATATAATCATACAATGACTTATTATCCAGGTTTAAAAATAAGAAAATTCTGCCATATGAGACAATATGAAGGCATCTTGAGGATATTATACTGAGCAAGTCAGTTACAGAAAGATACGTATTGTGTGGTTCCACTTATACAAAGTATCTAAAATAGTTCACTTTCTTCTTAAGAATATGATAGAAAATCACACTGAAAGCTTAAATCTCTCATCTCTGTCTTCCTTCTCTCCCTTTAAGAATTCTTGGGGAAAAAAAAGACAAGACTAGGTAGTATGATTAAATTTCCCCACATTGAATGGTCATCCTGAAGTTAGAGGGCTCAGTGGACATGCCTATTCTTGGATGCCCCACTTGACCCCCAAGAAATGAGCCTGGAGACTCCCCATCAGTGATGATGTGCAGAGCTCCCCGCAGTTCCTTCATCTTTGTGCTGTCATTGCTTAAGTGGTCTGGCTTCCTGACCTTCTTCAGAAGGAAGGTGAGAGTCTCAAATTCATCAGTTCACATGGGAACACGAACCTGGGCTTGGTGGCCAGCTCTGAAGATGAACTACACCTCTGAAGCTGGGGACTTGGCTATGTTTTCAACAAGGCCCTTACTTTATAGCTCACTTCTGAGAATATGCTCTCTCAAAACCTGGCAGTGACCAACAGGCAAGTGTCAGTCCTATCTTCTTCCAGAATTTTCATCTCTTTCCCTGTTTCACCATAGCATGTGTCTCACTCCTGTGGCCTTGATTACACACCTGGACTTAAATACGTCATGAATCCCTTTGAACGTCCTGGATGACAATGGAAATGTTTTCTCGAACTTTCTGGACTTCATGCTTCACTTACCTGCTGCTGTGGAGTTCTTTCTTCTCGGAGGTTTCATCCATCAGCAACGGGGTAGAATAAAATTGAGATTCAGAGCCTTAGTTGTGAACCACAGGGGTTAAACACTTCTGCTCTAAAGGTATTCCTCTGGGGTATGTTTAACCAACAGCTCTGCTTTGCTGGCTGTTCTTTGTCTCTGGGTCACTTTCCCACTACCCTCTTGTGGCTGATTGCCTCCAAAACAAATTCCTAGGATTCAAATCCTCCTCTCAGTGTCTGTTTCTGGGAAACACAACCAAGACTACCCTTTAGCTCACATATACTTTCTGGATCTCTATTATCTGCAGAATAAAACCCAAACCTCCTTACTTAGAGTCCATTGTCAGTAAGGGCTCCTAACCTTCATTTCTAAGTGTCCTTTTCCCTACACCCCTTAGGGGGTTATTGGTCACAGCCAGATTAAGTCCCTGCTGTCTTCTCTCCACACTTTATCTTATTTCTGCACCAGGGCGAGCTCTCTCCTTTCTCTCTGACCTGGAAGACCCTATAGTAGGGCATGAGAAGCATAGAACCTAGAGGCAGAGAAGAGCAATAGAAAACCCTGAATTTAGGGCTCTATTCTATTTACAGGAAGTAAAACACAAGTTAGTACTATGAAAATTGAAAAACTTAAACAAGAGTTTAGTCCTGCCTCTTGAGAAACCTGTATGTAGGTCAGGAAGCAACAGTTAGAACTGGACATGGAACAACAGACTGGTTCCAAACAGGAAAAGGAGTACGTCAAGACTGTATATTGTCACCCTGCTTATTTAACTTATATGCAGAATGCATCATGAGAAATACTGGGCTGGAAGAAGCACAGGCTGAAATCAAGATTGCTGGGAGAAATATCAATAACCTCAGATATGCAGATGACACCACCCTTATGGCAGAAAGTGAAGAGGAACTAAAAAGCCTCTTGATGAAAGTGAAAGAGGAGAGTGAAAGAGTTGGCTTAAAGCTCAACATTCAGAAAACGAAGATCATGGCATCTGGTCACATCACTTCATGGGAAATAGATGGGGAAATAGTGGAAACAGTGTCAGACTTTCTTTTTTTGGGCTCCAAAATCACTGCAGATGGTGACTGCAGCCATGAAATTAAAAGATGCTTACTCCTTGGAAGAAAAGTTATGATCAACCTAGATAGCATATTCAAAAGCAGAGAGATTACTTTGCTAACAAAGGTCTGTCTATTCAAAGCTACGGTTTTTTCAGTGGTCATGTATGGATGTGAAAGTTGGACTGTGATGAAAGCTGAGCACCGAAAAATTGATGTTTTTGAACTGTGGTGTTGGAGAAGACTCTTGAGAGTCCCTTGGACTGCAAGGAGATCCAACCAGTCCATCCTAAAGGAGATCAGTCCTGGGTGTTCATTGGAAGGAATGATGCTAAAGCTGAAACTCCAGTACTTTGGCCACCTCATGCGAAGAGTTGACTCATTGGAAAAGACTCTGATGCTGGGAGGGATTGTGGGCAGGAGGAGAAGGGGACGACAGAGGATGAGATGGCTGGATGGCATCACCAACTCGATGGACATGAGTTTGAGTGAACTCCAGGAGTTGGTGATGGACAGGGAGGCCTGGCGTGCGGCAATTCATGGGGTCGCAAAGAGTCGGACAAGACTGAGTCACTGAACTGAACTGAACTATCCGGTGGCTCAGATGGTAAAGAATCTGCCTGCAGGGCAGAAGACCTAGGGTCAATCCCTTGGCTGGGAAGATTTCCTGGAGGAGGGCATGGCAACCGACTCCAGTATTCCTGCCCGGAGAATTCCATGGACAGAGGAGCCTGGCAAACTACAGTCCATGGTGTGGAAAAGAGTCGGACATGACTGAGCAACTAACACTTGATTCTTACTATTAAAAGTCAGGAGAGATTCCACTGTGGAGCTTCATATATAACACCAGAAAAAGAAAACATAATAAACGAGCAGACAAGGCCTCACTTTGTCCTTAAAAAACAAAAAATTTTCACAAACGCCTGAGTCAGAGTGTCTGCCAATTCAGCATGATGTTTATGAAACACATAGCAGCTGAAAGAAATTCAAATTCTCACAAAGGAGTATTTTCGTCATCTGAACACATGTTTCTCCCAGTTTCTTCTATGCTTGCAGATTTAAGAATCTGTTCAGGGCACACATACCCCCCCAAAAAAAATCACCACGTTAAGAGGGTAATTTGGAAGGTGTTCCACGGAACAGCCACGGCTGTATAATTGAAGATATGCTTCTTATCGTACACACACGTGGGGTCTCAGAGCTCCTAGTGCAAGTCACGACCAGTTTCTGAGAGGAGGTCTGGTAACGCTTCAAAGCAAAAGCTAGGATAATTTTCTAGCACAGAAATGAAGTGGGGTTACAAAATTTCCTCTCATTCCTGCATTTTCCCTTCTCTCCTCTGCTTCTGGGGATCATGCTCCCTGGAAGCACATTTCTCAGGGTTACTAGATCAGTCAGGCAATATTCATATGTTGCCTGAGGACCTACTGTGCACCCAGAGCTGCGCAGATAGGAGATGGAAGGGTCTGCTCCCACCTAAGGATCAGACTGGCAGATCTCTCAGACCTCTCAGGGAGACTTACATTTCCTTAAGGGCAAGCATGTTTTTGTTCTTGGGTATTGTTATTGAAATATAGTTGATTTACAATGTTGCAGGGCAGGAATAGAGATATAGATATAGAGAACAAACCTATGGACACAACAGGGGAAGGAGAGGGCGGGACAAACTCAGAGAGTAGTGTTGACATATACACCCTACCATGTGCAAAACAGATTGAGAAGCTGCCGTATAACACAGGGAGCTTAGCTCTGTGCTCTGTGATGACCTAGAGGGGTGGGATGGAGTGTGGGTGGGATACTCAAAAGGGAGGTGGGTATATGGATACTTAGAGCATAATGGTTTGAATCTTATTCTCTTGCTGCATTGCTGCAAGGATTTCACAGAGAACATTGTGCCCTGTGCAAAGGTTAAATCAAGACAAAGACTGACCAGGTGATCAATGTGCTCCCTCAGCTTAGGTCAGCCCCAAAACCTTTGTTGCACCTTGCTCCAGGAAAAACTTTATCCCTGTGATCTCCTGGATGTGCTTGGGGTTAGGGTTGCTACAAAAAACTGCCTGACTTTAACAATGAGCACATCTATCTTACATAGCAAGTCAGAGGTGGCTGGATCCAGGGTCCTTAAGCCACAGCTGCCTCCCACCATCCCAGCTGGACAATTTCATGCTTTCTCCTCCTGATATGGGGCCTGGTCCTTCCAGCTGTTCGCCACATTGATAGGATAGCATCTTTCCAAAGAAGTCAGATTTTCTCTTCTCATTCATTTCTTTTCAACAGTAGATGATTTTCTCAGTACACTCACCTTGTATCTTTGATCAACGCTATAGCAACCCCTGTAGTGACTGACTGATCGTAACCCCTGAGAGACTGAACTGAATTGAACAGCAATCCCTGGAAAGAAGGATTATGGTTATGCTATTTGGCTGAAGATAACCAGTATTCCACATGTCACATGTGGAAGGGATGAACACTCAAGACTGATTCTTGGGTTGGCAGACAACCATGCTGATGATTCTTTGGGACTCAGTTATACTACTTTTCCAACTGAGGAATAATATCTTACCTCTAAATATGGGGTGACTAGGAAATCTAATTTGATATGTATGACTATGCCTCTCCCATTATTGAACATTGTGCTAGATATCATAAAGTGTAAAGAGATGACTAAGACACTCCCAGTCTTTAGGTTACTTATGAGCTTACAGGGAGAGTAAGATAATTCATCTGATATGAGAAAAAGTTTATTATAATAAAAGCCACATGAGAGTATAAACTACTCTGGGCACTAGATTGTGTCAAGATTAGAATCTGCTCAGCTACAGTCCATGGGGTTGCAAAGAGTCGGACATGACTGAGTGACTATCACACACACACACACACACACACATCCCAGATTGGTCCTTCAAGCAGATCCCTGCTTCTAAGGGCAAGTTTAAATCTGGGCCATAACTGAGGGCCTGTAGCTAGGAGTGAGATAAAGGGCATGGTCAATCATTGGTCTGAATCAGTGGATTATTCTAGGACAACTGTCTGCTGGAGTTGTAGGAAGTACAAGTCCACAGAGGGAAATGAAACAGCATTTATTGAGAACCAGTTACAGGTCAGACTTTTTCATATGCTTTATCTCATATAATACTTGGCTTCCCTGGTGGCTCAGATAGTAAAGAATCTGCCTGCAATGTGGGAGACCAGGGTTTGACCCCTGGGTTTGGAAGATCTCCTGGAGGAGAGCATGGCAAGCTACTCCAATATTCTTGCCTGGAGAATACCCATGGGCAGAGGAGCCTGGTGGGCTATAGTCCATGGGGTCACAAAGACTTAGACACGACTGAGTACAGCTGAGTACAGCTACCTCATATAATAAAATTTAAGAGCATCCAACAAGGTTTGAGGTAGTTGTTATTCCTGTAACTGCAAAGAAGGCAGTTGACATTCAGAAGAGTTAAATAACTTCCCCAAATTGCCATGAGGCAATTATCATATCAAAGTAGCTGTAGTCACGATCTTTTGGGGGTCTTGAGTTTCCTAAGTCTTATAGATAGAGAGTAATTCAGGTCCCCACCAGAGTCACAGAAATCTACAGCAAGAAGCATACTGGTAGTTAGCAGGAATGTCCTAAAATAATCAGCCAGAATGCTAGACGGGATAATGGACATACTGATGGCTGTGAATTTAAATCATCTGCCTGAATCAGTCGACTATGAGACCCCAAGAAGTGAATGTGGGATTTGGGAGAGGAGATCTAACATGTTTTTATTTCTCTGCAGACTTTACTTTTGAGTTTTTATATTAAGTCACTGCTTTCTTTATTCATTTGAGTAGTCCTTTCCTTCAGTGAACTTATATGCTAGCTGTGATTTGAGGGCAAATAGTAAAAAGAGAGTGCAGAAAGAGGGTATGACTACGTGGAGGCAAGTACTGTGCTGGAGTACACAGTGGGAGCATCTGACCTCAGAAAGGAGGGGGCCAAGGAATCTTAGAAGAAGGGAATGAACATAGTTTACACATTCTTTGTTGGAGAGTCAGAGGAAAGAGCCAAGAAACAATGGTGTGAAGGGAAAGAGGGAGTCCTTAGAGAACATCATCACTAAAGAATTCTCTTCTTTACCTTTTTCTCTTTCTTTGCCTACGGAGGTTGGATTTGTTTTGTTTTAGTTGCTAAGTCATATCCGACTCTTGCCACACCATGGACTGTAGTCTGCCAGGCTTCTCTGTCCATGGGATTTCCCAGGCAAGAATACTGGAGTGGATTGCCATTTCCTTCTCCGGATCTTCCTGACCTAGGAGTGGAACTCTGGTCTCCTGTATTGATAGGCAGGTTCTTTACCACTGAGCCACTGATGAAGGTTGGATACCAAACTGAAATTCTGAAAAACTGTGGAATCTAGGACAGAGATATTCACACTCAGTGAGCAGGGAAGTGGAGGGGTACTAGTTAATCCTTAGAAACGCAACATCTGAATCAACCGCTCCATTCCCTAGTCATTCCCCAGCTAGTCTAACTAATTGCCTTTTGTTGTTGTTTACAAGTTGTGCTTTTCACTTTAACATTTGTTGTAAGCACAGAGTCATTACTGAAAATATGAGAATCATGAAAAAAGAGCAAGAAAATAAAATTAAATGAAAATAGGGAGTAATAGCTATTAAAAGTAATTGAAAAAATCTTTATAAAATTTAAAATCTTATTTCATTTTATTAATAAGTAGACTGGGAAAAATATTTCCAGTAAGTATGTGAAAAGATTATTATACTTTTATCACAACAGCTCACACAAACAAATAATAAGACATTTATAGAATGATTAAAAAATTAAAGAAAGGATATTAAATTGTAAAATAACCATGTGAAAGAATGTTCAATTTTTTAGACACACTAATTGAAGCAATCATGAAGATATCACTGTCACCTGTCAAATTGGGCAAGATTTTTAAAAAATGAGACTGGGCAGTGCTTGTAAGGATGCAGTTAACACTCATACACTGTTGGCAGTGTACGCCTCTTCAAGGAAGCTGTTAGACAATTTGAATTGAAGTGTTCAAAGTACTAACTTGATTGTTTACTAATTAAGACATCTATTTAAAAAAACCCTAAGTGTAGGATATCCTTAAGAACAGATATATTTCCAGCCCAAATTTTCAAATGTAGAAATCTGTTGAAGTAGAGGATACATAATAAATAACTGAAAAGATCTTCTGATGGAGCTTTTATGGCAGAAAATTCTTGGGAAATGCTGACCTGTGCTAATACAGATCAAAAACTTTAGATTGAAAAAAATATGTCTGTACTTGGTGATGATAAATGTTTAATTTTAACCTGGTTGTCACTGGAGAAACTACACTCTAATAGGAAGAGAGAAATTATTTGCCAATCCTGTTCCACTCCACTGCTCTAGCTCATCCACTTTCTCCCTCCCCTTTCCACTGTGAAGGAGCTGATCATCTATAAAATAGATGTTAAATGGACTCCCTAAAGAAGAGTTAGCATCTCTCTCTAAATCTACTTATATATATCTATCTATATATATATCTATTTATATATATATCTTCTTGCAGTAGTCAAGCATAAATTTTCATTTTAATATCCTTCCTCTCTAGTCCCTGCTGATCAAAAAGATTCTATTTCAGAGGGGTAGGAGGAGAGAATATTAATCAGATTATTGGAAAATTTCATCATATTTAGAAATCCAATTCATTTCATAGGCAAACAATAGGAATTACTGAATCTTTCTCCTCACTTAATGCCCTCAGTCTCAGTTTATTTAAAATGGAAACCTGATATTCCTTCTCTTTCAATATATAAATAATCACAGACCTAAATTAATTCACCACGGGCTGTATTTTATAATTATAGTTTGTTTCTTCCTCAGTATTTTGTTGGTTTGAGGTTAAAATCTAGGTTTTTTGTTTTTGCCTATTGTTTTGGGCCATGTTAATTAGTTTGCGTTTACCTTGGCAATAGCTCTCTAAAATCAGGTCGAGTCAGGTGGGAATAGAACTGGCGCAAACTCTGTGACTTTGCAGAACATGTGGGTGCTGGCAGGGAATGCACCTGGCTTCTGGGGGATGGGCACTACTATGAACACACCTGACCACTTGTCAGAGTAATTCGTGTTTATAGTATTTGAGTGCCTGTTGCCTTCAGTGACTGCGATAACATTTGCTCACTCTTGGAAATGCCTAACAAAAGAAATATAACCACTGCTCCTGTTCTTAGCACACTCTCCACTAAAGAGCAGCTCAGTCCTTGAAGCAGGCTTGTCCTTACTCTCATTCATAAATGCAGCTACTTTAAATCACAATGGATAGCTATGTCTCTCACATCAGCATTATCTTTCGCCCCAGATAAAGGCTTTCTCCCTACTTAAATAAGACATGCATGTTTTAACTTTACAATTGGCAGCTACCTGACATTAAAAACCAATTCTAAAGAGCTGCTTGTGGCTAATAAAGTGGTGCAGTAGATCATCTTAGATGCTGAAATGCATTAAAATTATAAAAAGGAGAGGGAGAGAGAAAGAGAGAAAGACTAGCTGCCTAGTGGCATCTGGGTCCCATGTTATAGCAGAGAGAGAGAAGATTCAAGCCATCCCACCAGTCCCAACTCCTGGACTGAGTTGGGCAGAGACTATGCCTTAGCCAGTGTGATGTGTGGACAGAAGAGGACAGAGCACCTACAAGATTAAGACAATTTTCATGCCCAACTTAATTTCTAAAATATACAAATAGCTTGTACAACTCAATGACAAAAATCCAACAACCCAATCTAAAAATGGGCAAAAGAACTAAATAGACCTTTCTCCAAAGAAGACATATAGATAGCCAACAGGTACATGAAAAGATGCTCAACACTGCTAATTATCAGAGAAATGCAAACCAAAAGTACAATGAGATATCACCTACAATGAGAAACCACCTCACACAAGTCAGGATGACCATTATCAAAAAGTCTACCAACAGTAAGCGCTGGAGAGGATATGGAGAAAAGGGAACCCTTCTACACTGTTGGTGGAAATGTAAATTGGTGCAGCCACTATTGGAGAACAGTATGGAGGGTCCTTAAGAAAACTAAAAGTATGTCCACTTTCACCACTACTATTCAACATAGTTCTGGAAGTTTTGGCCACAGCAATCAGAGCAGAAAAAGAAATAAAAGGAATCTAAATTGGAAAAGAAGAAGTAAAACTCTCACTGTTTGCAGATGACATGATCCTCTACATGGAAAACCCTAAAGACGCCACCAGAAAATTACTAGAGCTAATCAATGAATATAGTAAAGTTGCAGGATATAAAATCAACACACAGAAATCCCTTGCATTCCTATACATGAATAATGAGAAAGTACAAAAAGAAAGTAAGGAAACAATTCCATTCACCATTGCAAAGAAAAGAATAAAATACTTAGGAATATATCTACCTAAAGAAACTAAAGACCTATATATAGAAAACTATAAAACACTGATGAAAGAAATCAAAGAGGACACTAATAGATGGAGAAATCTACCATGTTCATGGATCGGAAGAATCAATATAGTGAAAATGAGTATACTACCCAAAGCAATTTACAAATTCAATGCAATCCCTATCAAGCTACCAGCCACATTTTTCACAGAACTAGAACAAATCATTTCAAGATTTGTATGGAAATACAAAAAACCTCGAATAGCCAAAGCAATCTTGAGAAAGAAGAATGGCACTGGAGGAATCAGCTTGCCTGACTTCAGGCTCTACTACAAAGCCACAGTCATCAAGACAGTATGGTACTGGCACAAAGACAGACATGTAGATCAATGGAACAAAATAGAAAGCCCAGAGATAAATCCACACACATATGGACACCTTATCTTTGACAAAGGAGGCAAGAATATACAAAGGAGTAAAGACAATCTCTTTAACAAGTGGTGCTGGGAAAACTGGTCAACCACTTGTAAAAGAATGAAACTAGATCACTTTCTAACACTGCACACAAAAATAAACTCAAAATGGATTAAAGATCTAAATGTAAGATCAGAAACTATAAAACTCCTAGAGGAGAACATAGGCAAAACACTCTCAGACATAAATCACAGCAGGACCCTCTATGATCCACCTCCCAGAATTCTGGAAATAAAAGCAAAAATAAACAAATGGGATCTAATTAAAATTAAAAGCTTCTGCACAACAAAGGAAAATATAAGCAAGGTGAAAAGACAGCCTTCTGAATGGGAGAAAATAATAGCAAATGAAGCAACTGACAAACAACTAATCTCAAAAATATACAAGCAACTTAGGCAGCTCAACTCCAGAAAAATAAACGACCCAATCAAAAAATGGGCCAAAGAACTAAACAGACAATTCTCCAAAGAAGACATACGGATGGCTAACAAACACATGAAAAGATGCTCAACATCACTCATTATCAGAGAAATGCAAATCAAAACCACAATGAGGTACCACTTCACACCAGTCAGAATGGCTGCGATCCAAAAATCTGCAAGCAATAAATGCTGGAGAGGGTGTGGAGAAAAGGGAACCCTCCTACACTGTTGGTGGGAATGCAAACTAGTACAGCCACTATAGAGAACAGTGTGGAGATTCCTTAAAAAATTGCAAATAGAACTACCTTATGACCCAGCAATCCCACTGCTGGGCATACATACCAAGGAAACCAGAATTGAAAGAGACACATGTACCCCAATGTTCATCGCAGCGTTGTTTATAATAGCCAGGACATGGAAACAACCTAGATGTCCATCAGCAGATGAATGGATAAGAAAGCTGTGGTACATATACACAATGGAGTATTACTCAGCTGTTAAAAAGAATTCATTTGAATCAGTTCTGATGAGATGGATGAAACTGGAGCCAATTATACAGAGTGAAGTAAGCCAGAAAGAAAAACACCAATACAGTATACTAACACATATATATGGAATTTAGGAAGATGGCAATGACGACCCTGTATGCAAGACAGGAAAAAAGACACAGATGTGTATAATGGACTTTTGGACTCAGAGGGAGAGGGAGAGGGTGGTATGATTTGGGAGAATGGCATTCTAACATGTATACTATCATGTAAGAATTGAATCGCCAGTCTATGTCTGACGCAGGGTGCAGCATGCTTGGGGCTGGTGCATGGGGATGACCCAGAGAGATGTTGTGGGGAGGGAGGTGGGAGGGGGGTTCATGTTTGGGAATGCATGTAAGAATTAAAGATTTTATAAATTAAAAAAAAAAAAGAAAAAGAAAAGAAAACTAAAAGTAGAGCAACCATATGATCCAGCAGTCTCACTCTTGGGCATATATCCAGACAAAGTGAAAGTGCAAGTTACTCAGTCATTTCTGACTCTTTGTGACCCCATGGACTATACAGTCCATGGAATTCTCCAGGCCAGAATACTGGAGTGGGGAGCCTTTTCCTTCTCCAGGCGATCTTGATCTTCCCAACCCAGGGATCAAACCCAGGTCTTCCGCATTGCGAGTGGATTCTTTACCAGCTGAGTCACAAGGGAAGTCCAAGAATACTGGAGTGGGTAGCCTATCCCTTTTCCAGTGGATCTTCCCAACCCAGGAATCGAACCAGAGTCTCCTGCATTGCAGGCGGATTCTTTACCAACTGAGCTATGACGGAAGCCTAACTGTAATTCAAAAAGATATATGTACCTTTATGTTCATAGCAGCACTATTCACATTAGCCAAGACATAGAAACAAGCTAAATGTTCATCAGTTGATGAATGGATAAAGAAGATATGGTACACACATACAACGGGACACTGCTCAGCCATTAAGAAATAATGAAACAATGCCATTTGCAGCAACATGGATGGAACTAGAGGTTACCATACTAAGTGAACTATGTCAGAGAAAGACAAATACGATATCTCTTATATTTAGAATCTAAAATATGACACAAATGAACTTCTCTACAGAACGGAAGCAGAATCACGGACACAGTGAACAGACTTGTGGCTGCCAAGGGAGCGGGTAAGGAAGGGATGGATTGGGAGTTTGAGATTAGAAGATGCAAACTGTTATATAGAAAATGGACAAACAACAAGGTCTTACTATATGGGAATCCCCAGAAATAAACCACAAAATTTTACTAGCTTGAGCAACACTACACCTTGGAGAGAAAGTCTTTCTAAGAATTCTTCATTATTTCCATGACCCCAAAGGGCTTAAAAAAATCAATGCTCTAAATTCAGTCACTGAGTGATGATCTTGAGCAAATTGCCTGATTATTTAGTACCTCAGTTTTTCCATCTGTCAAATCAGGATGATTTAATCCCTGTCTGACACACCTTAGAAAGGGTATTGGATGAGATAAAGTATGTGTAGTCCCTCCCCTTTTCCTCCTCTGAGAGAGTCTCTGCAATTTAGTCTGCAGACTCACAGGCATTCCTTTGGACCAGCTCTGTTTCCCTGTGTCATTAGATATTCTCTTCTGATGCCTTGTGTGTTTCCCCCATCTCAAATATTTAATATTCTATACTCACTGTTTCCTGAAAATTGTTATTTCTGTTTGCTCCCCAAAGCCAGTAAAATTTTAAATTAAGAGTAAATGAAAACAGTAAATATCGCACGTTTGCCAATCAACATGTGGATGGGAGAAGAAGACAGCAAGTGAACACGCGGAATGACACACAATTGCTTCCAAGTAGATTAGGAAACTGCAGCAGGGGATGTTTTTAAATCAGAGTCACTCTGAGGAAGACAGACAATTCTAGGTGGCTGATTGGGGCATATCTTCCAATATAAAAATATTTCGACTTCTTAGGAATCCCAAATGGCACAATTTTGTCTCTCAAAGGGGGAGAGCTGGGAGCCCAACTCCGAGAAGGCACTGAGGTACTTGCTGTTATTCCTGCTTTTAATGATTTTACTGATTCATGGGAAGAGCATCAGATATATAATACGTATGGGCTTCACCGGTGGCACTAGCGGTAAAGAACTCACCCCAGTGCAGGAGACATAAAAGATGTGGGTTCAATCCCTGGGTTAGGAAGATCCTCTGGAGGTGGTGTGGCAATCCACTGCAGTATTCTTGCCTGGAGAATCCCATGGATAGAGGAGCCTGGAGGGGTACAGTCCACAGGGTTGCAAAGAGTCAGACACGACTGAAGCAACTTAGTGTGCAAGCACACACACAGACACACACACACACTTATGCATCTCAGGACATGGCAGAGGTCAGATGGCTCTAAGGAGTGAGGCTCAAGGAATGTTCAGTAACATGACCCTTTTGGGTTCCAATCTCCTTGGTGAATTTCCTAAGGAAGTCTCACAAGTAGGTACCATATAGGAAGTACAATAACCTCCCAGGTAGTGAGGCTTCTCTCATGGCCTCAGCAACCAGCACCTTCTGAAATACAGGTAACGGGAAGGTTTGTTCAAGAAGGTGGTGATGTGATGAGGGGAATTAAGGAAAGGGTCATCAGATTTCCTGGAAATATAACAAGGAAATAGGAAAAAGCTCCTCATCCTCACCATGGGCCATGGAATTACATTTTTTTTCTTTGAGGAATGTTTTGTAGACAGGGAAAAAGATTTTGTAGATAGGGAAAAACTGTGCAAAAAGGCATAGAGGCAAAACAGATATTCTAAATTAATGGGAGCTTCAGTTCAGTTCAGTTTAGTCGCTCAGTCGTGTCCGACTCTTTGAGACCCCATGAATTGCAGCACGCTAGGCCTCCCTGTTCATCACCATCTCCCGGAGTTCACTCAGACTCATGTCCATCGAGTCCATGATGCCATCCAGCCATCTCATCCTCGGTCGTCCCTTTCTCCTACTGCCAAGACCAGAATTAAATCAAGCATCACATACTCTTTAGTCCAGCCCCTCTTTCATGGGCTTCCCTGATGTCTCAGCAGGGGAAGAATCTGCCTGCAATGGAGGAGACAGGAGATGTGGGCTTGATCCCTAGGTCAGGAAAGATCCCCTGGAGGAGGAAATGGCAACTCACTCCAGTACCCTTGTCAGGAAAATCCTATGGACAGAGGAACCTGGTGGGCTACAGTCCATAGGGTCACAGAGTTGGACATGGTTGAGCATGAGTGGACCTCCCTCATGCTCAGATTTTTGCTCTCATCCCACATGTGTCAGCAATGCTAGACCATCACTGGTGATGGAGAGCTCACTGCTTCCATGACTGCACAGCTCTAACCATCATGAAGTTATGCTCCTACTCAGATGCTTATTAAATCACTTTTTAGGCAGAGGAAACACAGTAGTGAATTAAAAAAAAAATGTGATCCTAACTTCAGGGACCTCAGAACTGTGGAAGATAAAATGCAACCAGCAGCTACAATATTGGATTCTTCTTTGTTGACCGCTCATGCCTGCAGACACCACTCATAGTTTAAGCACACAAGGTAAGTCTAATATATCTTCCATACAACTAACCCATCTAATATTTGAAGACAATGATCATGATTCCTTTGAAGAACTAAAAATGCTCATCTTCCTCTCTTCCTTCCTCCCTAAGGTGAACTCGATGAACCTTGTAAGTTAGGATGAGTAACACAAACTACACTCTTCAGTGTATGCTTTGCCAAGATATTACAGATTATATAAATAAAGCCATACCAGCCAATATTTGTTTTACTTTTTTAGCCTTCTTAAAGTAAAACAAAACTGAATTCATGAAGTGAGAGAGTGAAGTTCCTCTTGTATAAAAGCTTCTTACCTCTTCCAGTCTTCTTGGAGCATTTGGCTCCCTCTTCCACACCTCCCCTCAATCATCTATTATACTTTTTATATCCTTAAACTTTTCAATGGGAAACATAAAATCTAACAAAGAAACCTAAACAAATTAAATGGAGCCTAGTTTTTTTCACATGCAAAACAGACTTTAGTTTTGCCTTATGAAGATGTTTATTATTATTAAAAATGTCATGAATATTTTGCCTGCTGGGAGCACAGATTTTCTTCCTGTTTTTCAATCTTCCTCAAAATCCCTTATCGCATATTTTATGAGTTATAGCAGCTCTTAGTTGTCGCTTTTTAAAATTACAAACTTGAAAGCCTATGCTGGCATTCTGCTAATGGGGTTTGCATGTATGTGTTGTTGAGCATTTACAGAGAGAAATGTAGTAAGAGAAACATTTGTGGGATGAACATGTACTTGTAAAGAGTTGTGTCTCTTTATAAACAGAAATAGGGCTATATTGAGGGAGCAAGCTGAGTTTCTCCACATACCAGTGCATGAGACCTTCTTCCAACTTGAGTGGTTTAGATCACAGGCTAGTTGATTATCCTCTCACTCTTCCTCTCCCCTCAACAATTTTGGGACATCTACAATTAGGGCCATGTACTGAGCTGAAAGCTAGTTTGGGTGCCTTGAAGCCTCTTGTTTTCGCCTTGGCTTGCCTTGCCTTCGCCTTGCTTGCCTGTACTGTGAGCTTCTTGAACTTTCATGGCATGTCTGCAGTGTGAACAGTTCCCCTTGCAGTTGGAGAGAATTGAAGACGTTCATGGAAAATGGAACAAAATAGTTGGGAGAAGTGGTTAGGCTGGGGAACTCTGGGATTTTAGGAATGAATTTTTAAAGAGGCTTTTTTTTTCAAAAAGATATTTCTAGAAAGACTAAAGGGGAGTGATTATGAAAATTAAATGTTATAAGACCTAGGAAGTGCTGAGCACAGAGTCTGGCACCTGAAAAGTACTGAATAAATGTTTATTATTATTGTTGTTGTTGTTTTGTTTTTGTCATTAAGTTGTGGACACACTCATCTTGTATCTGGCTCATTGTAAACCCCTCAACTGGATTTGGAAAACAACTTTTTAAAGGGGCTTTAATTGTATCAGGAAAGAACACCTTACATGGCCTGCATTTAGGATCCAGGACCAACAACAAAGGAAGAACAAACAATGGTGGCCCAAGGTAACCTGGTGATGGTGTAGACAGTAGAGAGGAATGTGTGTTCCATGAGGATATGACGACTTCCTATTGTATCTTGGGATAGTCTTGCTCAAAAATGAAATTTGGAGGCTAGTAAGCCTCATGATGTTCAAGCTGGTTTTAGAAAAGGCAGAGGAACCAGAGATCAAATTGCCAACCTCTGCTGGATCATGGAAAAAGCAAGAGAGTTACAGAAAAACATCTATTTCTGCCTTATTGACTATGTCAAAGCCTTTGACTCTGTGGATCACAATAAACTGTGGAAAATTCTAAAAGAGATGGGAATACCAGACCATCTGACTGCCTCTTGAGAAACCTATATGCAGGTCAGGAAGCAACAGTTAGAACTGGACATGGAACCACAGACTGGTTCCAAATAGGAAAAGGAGTGTGTCAAGGCTGTATACTGTCACCTTGCTTGTTTAACTTATATGCAGAGTACATCATGAGAAATGCTGGACTGGAAGAAGCACAAGCTGGAATCTAGATTGCCGGGAGAAATATCAATAACCTCAGATATGCAGATGACACCACCCTTATGGCAGAAAGTGAAGAGGAGCTCAAAAGCTTCTTGATGAAAGTGAAAGAGGAGAGTCAAAAAGTTGGCTTAAAGCTCAACATTCAGAAAATGAAGATCATGGCATCCGGTCCCATCACTTCATGGGAAATAGATGGGGAAATAGTGGAAACAGGAAAGTGTCAGACTTTCTTTTTTGGGCTCCAAAATCACTGCAGATGGTGATTGCAGCCATGAAATTAAAAGACGCTTACTCTTTGGAAGGAAAGTTATGACCAGCCTAGATAGCATATTCAAAAGCAGAGACATTACTTTGCCGACTAAGGTCCGTCTAGTCAAGGCTATGGTTTTTCCTGTGGTCATGTATGGATGTGAGAGTTGGGTGGTGAAGAAGGCTGAGCACCGAAGAATTGATGCTTTTGAACTGTGGTGTTGGAGAAGACTCTTGAGAGTCCTTTGGACGGCAAGGAGATCCAACCAGTCCATTCTGAAGGAGATCAGCCCTGGGAGTTCTTTGGAAAGAAAGATGCTAAAGCTGAAACTCCAGTACTTTGGCCACCTCATGAGAAGAGTTGACTCATTGGAAAAGACTCTGATGCTGGGAGTTATTGGGGGCAGGAGGAGAAGGGGATGACAGAGGATGAGATGGCTGGATGGCATCACTGACTCGATGGACGTGAGTTTGAGTGAACTCCGAGAGTTGGTGATGGACAGGGAGGCCTGGCGTGCTGTGATTCACGGGGTTGAAATGAGTCAGACATGACTGAGCAACTGAACTGAGCTGAACTGAAGCCTCATGACCTCTCTAAGTCAATTTGGTTTTGGCCTCCCCCGAACAGAACACCACAGGGAAACTGATGCATCGCTATGAGGGTCAGAGTAGTGAAACTTCAGGGTCCAGAAGGAGGGCTAAAATGTTGTTCTAACAATGTCAGTATCTTTATTTTTCCCTTATCCCTCAGGACCACATCCCAGCGCCATGGTCTAGCCAAGTGTCTATTTTACACAAAGATAATAGCAATTATTCACTGAGCATCTACTGTATACTGGAGATGGTTCTTTATGTTTTCTATGCATTTATCTCATTAAATTCTCATACAAACCCTAATATTTATTTAATATAATTTAAAATAAATATATTTAATAAATATAAACATAATATTTACTATAACAATTATTTAATAGTATACCTCATTGCAGGAAGGAGTGACACAAAGGTCATTCCTACTATTGAAAGGTGAAATACAGGCTTAATTTTCTGCCTTCCTCTTGATACTATAAAGAGATACTGAGAGAGACTGTCCATCAGCAGATGACTGGCTTACTCATATTCACACAACACAGTGGAATATTACTCAGCCATTAAAAAGAATTAAATATTGCCATTTACAGCAATATTGATGGATCTAGAGAACACTAAGTTGGTGAAATAAGGCAGATAGGGAAACACAAATGCTATGTAATATCACTACATGTGTAATCTGAAAAATAATACAAATCAATCTACATACAAAGCAGAAACAGACTTATAAACAGAAAACACACTTATGGTTACCAAAGTAGGTGGGAGGGAGGGACAAATGAGGAGTATGGAGTTAACAGATGCATAAAATAGATACCTGAAATGAACACAATATTCAATTTGAAGTAAATCAATTATACTTCAATTTTAAAAAGGAGATACTGAGCCACTTATCAGGATTATACTGAACCATTGTAATATTTGCTCTTCTCTCTGATTCTATTTTTCCTGAAATGCCTACAGTCTAATAGAATGGACTATGGTTACTTGACTCATTGCATTTCTATCTAAACAGATCAAGGGTGAACAGCAGGCAAAAGAGAAGCAACATCTTAAAGATATCCCCTTGCCTATGATGTGAAGGCCAAGCTGGAGACATGTGAGAAATCAGAGCAGTAACCAGGCCAATACAATATGGAATTAAGAGGTAGGAAGTAAGTAAACTGAATCTGAACATGTGTTCTGGGCCCTCCAGAAGTCTAAACGTCAAAGCTGGTTACAACAAAGCCTTTTTAGCAGAGGCTCTGGCTACAGAGAATGATATGAAAAGATCAGGTGAACACCTACCAGACATCACAGCTACATCTGCTCACACAGATGGCAACCACATCAGCAGTATCAACCTATAACAGGAAGGCCAGTGACAAAACAGGAAGGCCGGTGACAGATGCAACACAAATGAGAATTATAAGAAGAGACCGATGGCTCTCTTACATTTACAGCAGAGAACAATGATGGGCAAATTTACTGGTCACACTTTTACTGGTCAAAATCATCCTTTTTAAAATCAAGCGTCTACTAGTAATTAAAGCTGCAAGTTTGTGTTATTGAATTAAAATGTGTGCGTATTCCTGCATTTATGTATTAGCCTCATACATTTTATCATTTCACAGCCAGAGCCCACTTAGGTTATATTTCTATAATTAACCCAAACACAGATGAATGAATTATGCTTCATGGCAAAAGTCAAAGCAGACCATTCATTCATGAGTTTACTTAATGTTTTCTCCTCCTCAGTTTATCAGTTTGCTGAATGTTCTACCCTTATATGTGCCATGGGCATGCTAAGTTGCCTCAGTTGTATCTGACTCTTTGTGACCTTATGGATTGTAGCCCACCAGAGTCTCCTCTGTCCATGGGATTCTCCAGGCAAGAATACTGGAGTGGGTTTCCTCCTCCAGGGGATCTTCCCAACCCAGGGACTGAACCCCCATCTCAATATGTCTCTTGCATTGGCAAGCAGGTTCTTTACCACTAGTTCCACCTGGGAAGCCTTGTATAGATATTATTAATTAGCCACCATTTCATCATTAGCTACAACATTTTTGTGAGCTCCAGACCAACGTCGAACAGGATAATCTATCTTTGAATCAAACTCTTGAAAGTTACTCAAACTGTCCATCCCCAGAAAAATACCAGAGTGGGTAGCCTTTCCCTTCTCCAGGGGATCTTCCCAACCCAGGGATCAAACCCAGGTCTCCTACATTGCAGGTGGATTCTTTACCAGCTGAGCCACAAGGATAGCCCTGAGGATGTTTAGATATATTCTATATGCTTATTAAGTAGCATTTAAAGTGCTTCAAGCAATGTTCACACCTAAGCCCTCTGGTACTTCTCTGTATTTTCAAAAGTAAAGGCTCCAGTTGCATCGCAGGCTGGAATTCCTTTGAAGCACAAACAAGGTGTTCACTATCTCTTACATAACGGCTGTCATCTCCACTCTTTGTGGAGAGGCATTTCTTTTTAGAGGCAAACACAACTACATATCCTTAGTTGAGTATTAGCAGTAATCAAAATGGAGAGGATCACAGAAATCTTGATAAGGACAGAGCCTGGTTCCTGAGGATGCTGAAGACTGTCACCTCACCAGGCTTTTCCCTTAGCATTGTTGTCACATATTCTGTGAGTGAAACTTCTCATCTGCCTTCATTCCCATGAGGCAAATATTGTCTAGGTTATGGTGCTGATGACTTAGTTCTGGCTTACATGCAGATACAAGGAATTAATCACTGTCATTGGACAGTGAGGCTGTGCTGAGGTTAAATTCAACCATCATCAAGGAGGAAACTCTACTCTCACCCTCACTGAACTCACTGCTAATTAGAGCCCCACTGCTTTGCATACAAATATAATACCTTGCTATTTTTGTGGGACAGAAATCCCAGTAAGATACTATATAATCTCTGTCTATCTATAAACTTTCCCATGGGACAACGCAAAAGTGTATAAAATTATATTTCTATATCCTTGTCTTTCCATTTTAGGGGTGAAATTTATATTCACTGTCAGAGAGAGAAGAAAACTTCCAGAACAACAGAAAAAATTGCCCTTTTTCTTCTTTTTCCTTTTTACAGCTTCATAGCATGCATAAAAATTAAGCCCTAGGTTATACTATTATTTCTTGGCTTTCATTGCCCTTATGATTTTTTTAGAACTTACATTTCTTAATATACTAAGATGGTAGTACAATCCTCTGATAGATACCGACCTGGCATATGAAACCATTGAGATGTTTGTTCTTCCCTTTAATTTTCTAAAATGCCTACAGTTCATTTTCATGGCAATAATCTTATAATGTGCTCATTGTTCAAACACCTATCTTCCAAGATCACATTTTCAAGGTAACAGTATTACTCAGAAGAGTTATTTGATTAGGGCCCAAGGCATTTATCTCAACCTCTGCAGCTCTTTCTGTTAAGTTTCCTCAAGTTTTGCTTCTGGTTACTCAGATCCATTCTGAGAGCTCACCATAAGTGGAGAAAGAACTGAGACAGGGTAGGCCATAATTTGGAACTATTTGTTTTAGTCAACTTGCCATGTCGTGCAACTATCACCATGAGTCAGTTTCAGAACATTTTCACCACCTCAATAATAGCTAATGTTGTTGTTCAGCCATTAAGTCATGTCCAACTCTTTGCGACTCCGTGGACTGCAGCGCACCAGGCTTCCCTGTCCTCCACTATCTCCCAGAGTTTTGTTGGTGATGCTATCTAAGCATCTCATCCTCTATCTCCCTCTTTTCCTTTGCCTTCAGTCTTTTCCAGCATCAGGGTCTTTACTCCATCCCATGAAAGACAGTTAAATATCTACAATTAATCCCCATTCCCACACCTTCTCCCTAGGCAAGTTGCCCCTGGGAAACTACTAATCTACTTTCTGTCTCTTATAGTTTTGCCTTTTCTTATTTCATTTGATATCATTATTTCAAACAAATGGAATTGTACAATATGTATTCTGTTGTGTCTGATTTCTTTCACTAAGCATCATTTTTAAAAACATAAATGGCTTTTAAAAGTAACGCTTCATTTCTTTATTTGTAATTGTGTTTATTTATTTATGGTTGTGCTGGGCTTTCGTGGCTGTGTGGCCTTTTCTCTAATTGAGGTGGACGGGGGCTACTCTCTAGTGGCAGCGTGCAGGTTCTTCACGGTGGCGGCTTCTCTTGTTGGGGAGCGTGGGCTCGAGGTATGCGGGTTTCAGTAGTTGCAGCACACAGGCTTAGCAGTGGCGGCTCATGGGCTTAGCTGCTCTGGTGCATGTGGGGTCTTCCCAGATCAGGGATTTGAATCCATGTCTCCTACACTGGCGAGTGGATTCTTTCCTGCTGAACCACTAGGGAAACCCTGAGAACAGTGTTTTTGAGGTTCATCCATGTCATAACATGTATCTGTAGCTCATTCCTTTTAATTGCTGAATTGTAGTCTATCATACGGACATACGACATTTTGTCTATTTGCCAATTGATGAACATTTTGGTTTTTCCCAAATTACTTAGTGATTTTGAATAATGCTGATTATGAATAATGCTACGAACACTTGTTTACAAGCCTTTGGATGGACATAATTTTTAATTTTTCTTGGGTAGATATAGTACTTTTTGAAGAACAGCTTTACTGCAGTATAACTGGCAAACAATAAACTGAATATAATTAAAGTATATAGCTTAATCTCTTTTGATGTATGTGTATACCTGTCAAGCCATCACCACAATCAAGGTAATGAGCATATCCTTCAACCCCAAATCATCCATCATGTTGCTTTGGAATCCTCTTTCTTATCCTTCCCCACCAACTCCCATCTTCTGACCTTTCTGTCCTTTTAGATTAGCTTTCATTTTCTCGATTTTATATAAGTGGACTTATAAAGCATGTACTATTTTTGTCTTACTCCACTCACTCGGCATAATTATTTGGTCATTTTTCCATGTTGCTGTATATATCCATAGCTCATCTCTTTCTTTAAACTGTTGAGCAATAATTTATCTGCATGTACCTCAGTTTATCATTGATCTGCTGATAGGTATTTGAGTTGTTTCCATTTTTTTTGCTATTACAAACAAAGCTACTTTGAACCTTTGTATGAAAATATACTTTCTTTTCTTTTGGGTAAAGATTCAGGAATAGAACAGCTTCATTATATTGTAGGCGTGCGATTAACTTTGTAGGCAATTGCCAAATCATTTTCCAAAGTGGTTGTCTTATTTTACACTCCCACTAGCAGTGCACTGAGAATTTCTGCTCCTCCAGATCCTTGCCACCTTGATATGGTCAGTCTTTCTTACTTTTAGAACTGGGATGGCATTGTGGCTTTAATTTGCATTTCCCTAATGACTAGTGATGCTGAATATTGTTTCATGTGCATATTTGCCATCTGTGTGTCTTCTCTGGTGAAGTATCTGTTAAAACTTTTCCTATTAAAAAAATTAGGCTGTCTGCTTTCTGTGTATTGAATTTTGAGAATTCTTTATAAATTCTAGATACAAGTCCTTTACCAGACATATGCATTGCAAATATTTTCTCCTAGTCTGTGGCCTGTCATGCCATGAATCAAAAGAAAGTTAGAACATATATATTAATATAGACAAAAATAGATTTCACAGCAAAGAATAGCAGGGATAAAGAAGTTCGTTTCATAATGGTAATAGGGTCAATTTATCAAGAAGACATTCCAATTCTAAACATTTATGCAGCTAATAACAGAGATTCAAAATACATGAAGCAAAAACTGTTAGAAAGGCAAGGATAAACAGGCACAATGGTATTTGGAGATTTTAATATCCCTAGCTCAATAATTCATACAAAAATTGGCAGAAAGTCATGAAGGATATAGTAGACTTGATGGACAGCATCAACCTACTTCACCTGAGTCCTATTTATAGAACACTTCACTTAACAATGTGTAGCAGGGTACACATTAGTTCTTTAAGTGTACATGAAACATTTGCCAGGATGGACCACATTTTGTCCCATAAAGATGTCAATACATTCCAAAGTATTTGAATGTATTTGAAGTATTTTTCTTTGCGCTCACAATGTTATATGCCCACAAAGCATGACTTAGACTAATCACCAACTCTCAGGGCCTGTGTGCTCTCTAAACCTGGTTTATATAATCTTTATGTGAACCCAGTTTATATAATCTATCTGCCCAGCTCACAGGAGACTCATAGGCATCCAACTGTATAATCCCAGAGCAACTGTGTGACATCTAGCTTAAACTCTCTCAACAAATAATCACACTTAGAATTTTTGTGGCCCTAAGAGGTGCTGGGGCTCCAGCTAAAAGAATTATGCTTCTCAGAAATTGAGAAGCTTGGCATATCTCTTTTTTCCCTGTGGGTACCAGGATATGAAAAAAATATAGTGGCAATACCAAAGGAGTTAGAAAGATATGGCATATTTTAAAGATTTATATCTAAAAAACTAATGCTTTTAACATAAATGGTTAATAAAAATAGTATTTAATAGTACACCATAGGCCATGTGTAATGTAAATAAGTTTATACTTATTTACCAAACATCTCTTATTTATTTTGAGAAATTTTTATATATATCACCTCATTATGATTTTGTATCAAAATGAAAGTATAAGAATACTACTGTGTTTTTATTTTCTACTCTTCCCCTCCCTGTGGTTCCAAAAGTCCCTTGTCGACCTTCATAAATAACATATATTCCTTAATGCCTGGACTGACCTCTGAATTATATTTATCTTTTGGAAAGGCTTATAAAGGTTTATAAAGATGGGCAATTATTTATACTGAAGTTTCTCTCCACCATCACTCTTCCTGGGTTGACATTTTCTGGTCATCTGTAGTGAGTCACAATAATTCTGTTTTGTGCTTCCAGAAACCTATGCCTGGCCTTTTTGGGAGGCATTATCTATAGGGCTTCCCTCATAGCTCAGTTGGGAAAGAATCTGCAGAATCTCCTGCAATGCAGGAGACCCCAGTTTGACTCCTGGGTCAGGAAGATCCCCTGGAGAAAGGATAGGCTACCCACTCCAGTATTCTTGGGCTTCCCTTGTGTCTCAGCTGGTAAAGAATCTGCCCGCAATGTGGGAGACCTGGGTTTGATCCCTGGGTTGGGAAGATCAAGATTCCCCTGGAGAAGGGAAAGGCTCCCCACTCCAGTATTCTGGCCTGGAGAATTGCATGGACTATGCAGTCCATGGGGTTGCAAAGAGTCGGACATGACTGAGTGACTTTCACGTACTCACTCTTCTATTTGTAGAGTTCACAGTATCATGTGTAAATACCAATTTGCACTATCCCTGGGAACATTATTTGGTGTTTCAGCATTAAAATGAAAGTTGTTTAGTCGTGTCTGACTCTTTGCAACCCCTGGACTATACAGTCCCTGGAATTCTCCAGGTCAGAACACTGGAATGGGTAGCCTTTCCCTTCTCCAGGGAATCTTCCCAACCCAGGGATTGAGCCCAGGTCTCCTGCATTGCAGGGAAATTCTTTCCCAGCTGAGCCACATGGGAAGCCCAGGAATACTGGAGTGGGTAGCCTAGCCTTTCTCCAGCGGATCTTCCCAACCCAGGAATCGAATTGGAGTCTCCTCCATTGCAGGTGGATTCTTTACCAACTGAGCTATCAGGGAAGCCCTGATAGCCTAAGGTAGTGTGATCCAAAAATGTATTCACAATTTGGTGGCCAACTTATCTTTTCACAATTTGGTTGCCAACTTATCTTTTCCTGTTCTGATGATTCAAGTCACAGAACCAGAGATAAACAGGCAGCTTGCACTTAGCATTCACTATTTCACTTCTGCAAAAATCATCACATCTAATAGTACCCCATCCCACAAAAACTCTCCCCTTTTGGGTTATTATAGAGGTCAGGAGGGACCATTTTCTTGTGGTCACCCATTAGGATGGCCACAAGATATTAGGATGCTTTGGAAGATGATGACAAAGCCGCAGCAAAATTGTGATGCTTCCATCAGAAAATACTGGATCAAGAATCCAAGAAAAAGGCTATGATCGGACCTCCATAGTAATAGAACCATTGGGATGTTCTTCCTCTCTCTTATTTTCCTCTTTGTGTCATGTCATTCTCTTTTCTTCTATTGCAGAGTAACTTGCTCCATGTGGCCAAAAACATGTCTACCAAGATCTCCCCAGATTTACACCATACAGATTCAGTACCAGAGAGAAACAGGACAAATACTCCTCTTGCTTCCAAGCCCAGATATCCAGGGGGAAAAGACTCATTGAGCCAGCTTGGGCCAGGCACTCATTTCTGGACCAATGAATGTGGCCAGGAGGACAGGGTATCGGGTATCTGTTTAGCAAATGATATCTGTTTACAAAACATGAATTTAAGGATGTGGAGAGAGAAAGGCTTCAAGAGTAGACTTTTCCTTGGAGAAAGTAGTTTGGAATCAGACCTCACAATAAGTGCTGATTATAACAACATAAAAACAAGAAGGACCTACATCACTTACATAATTGAGTTTACCTCCAAGCAAAGAAAAAATAAGAGCAGCAAACTACATATACTCAGCCAAAGTCATGAAAAAAATTTGTTCCTATAGCTACCTTCCTCAAGCCCAATCTGAACAGTGTTCTTTTTATATTTTATTGTATTTAAATCCTACTCACCTTATAGGGCTTACCTCTTGTCTCACTTTCCCCAAGTGTCATGTTCTTTTCTGATCTATTTCTTCCTCCCACTGCATCTCCTGATTATATACTGTCTTATTTTTATTACTGGTTTTGTAAGTAGAGCTCATCTCTCCTTCTATATTCTAAGCTTCAAAAATATCTTTATTATAACTTATTATTAGCATGAATAATTGACAGTTACCTTTCTTCTGTCCCCTGCAACTTCCAATCCAATCCCACATACACTCTAAGTAATTGCATGTTTGGGAAGAGATTTTGGAAGATGAGGTTTCATATTACTTAAATAAAGTACACTGGATATTTATAGAGGAAGAAGACTGGATGCATGGCAGGCTTACTGATTCTTTTCCTGACACATAATTACACTTCCTGACATTGAGTAATTGTTACTGAAAGATCTCAAGATGAAAACTCAAATCCAAAGTGGAGAATCATGCATTTTGCTATGAAAAGCAGTGAACTCATGAGTAAGGGCACAGTTATCCCAACCTTCTCTACTTGGAGAAGACTCCAGAAAAAAAGAAGTTCAGAAGATGTATATCGAGAATGTTATTTCTAAAAGGTGGTGGAAACATTTGCTTAATACAGATTTCCAAATTTGGGGCTTGCCAACTTAAAGATGATTAATTTGAATTTGTGAAAAGGATCACATGTATGTGATTTACTGGTATAATTAAAAGGCAAAACACTGACTAACAAAGTGTTATCAAAAATGTCCCATTGAGAGCACATCCTTTAGTGAAAGAGTCGTGAAAACTTTTCATTTTTGGATATATATATTTTCTACATGTTCTCGTTGAATTAAACCCCACATGAGTTGCTGACATCTTAGTGATACGTTCAGTCTAAAAGTCATTTAATTGTCTTGACTTCATGAGGTAAACAGATTTCCAGGCTTGCCAGACAAAGGTAGGGAGACCATGGAGCGGTGGGATGAATTAAAAACCAATATACTTGATTTCTAATACACCAGGCAACTAATAACCACAGATTTAAATTGGACAAGTTCTAAATCACTAAATTTTAAGTTTTTTTTTTTTTTTTTTTTTGCTATAGGGCAAAAGTTACAAGGAAAATAACCTTTCTATGGCATTTAGGCTCTTAGGGACAATGTTTATGAGCAGTTGGGTACAAGAAACAGTGATCTCAACCTGATTTTGGGTTAGTTCAACTCAGAGGTAAAATTTATATCTTTATCTTTGACTGTTTCAATCAGAAAAGTGTTTATCTATCCATCTACTTATCTATCTTACAAACAGACATACACACAGATATAGTTAAGTAAATTATTATGTTCTGTTGTGTTTGTCTAGTAAGAACAGATAACTGTACTAAACTGATTTAAAGTTCTACTCAGAATTCTCCCAACTTCCCTTCCATTTGCACTGCTTCTGCAAAAAGAATGTTTTTGGAGTAAATTAGACTCATTGTATGTTTAAACCAGGGCATCTTTCCCACCCAGGGATTGAACCTGTGTCTCTTATGTCTCCTGCATTGGCAGGTGGGTTCTTTACCACTAGCACCACCTGAAAAGCCCATTATAGAATTTACTATTATTTCCTCAGTTGTGATTTCCCCTCCAAAGTAATTATATGTTTATGAAGGAAATTCTTAAGCTGTAATTTGGTTCAAAGAAAATCTAAAGAGTGTAATCAGTGTACCAAGTGCTTAAAGACTCTTCAAGTGATCTAAGAACATTACTTTAAATGTCTCCAGACTGCAGTTGTCAAGAACATGCAAAGCCCTCTTAATGGTCTTCTTTAAATGCTCTCTGCATCAACGAGGCCACGGAACTCTGGCATTTGTGTGAGTCCTATCCCAGGCTTCTTGTCAGGTACCCTTTCAGTTAAAGACCCAGCAGCAGATAAGGAAAGTCTTTAAAAAGTCCCCTTTCTAAACGTAGCTGTTTATGTTGTCTACCTTGGATGGGAGGATATGGATTTCAACTAAGAATCACCACTTTTGATAGCTGGTCATTTTTCTTTGCAGAAGTTTCATCTGGATTTTTTTTCCTTCTGGGACTTAAGATGTCATTGCCTTGTGAGGGACACCAGTGGCTGAACCAAGGAGGTCAGAGGTTCATTGTCCTTTGTCATCGTGATCCTCCCTATTCAGGTGAAATTAGTCCTACCCTCTCTGATGAAAGGCCTCAGGAACAAAAGTCATTTCAACATACTTCATGAAATTAGGGTTGTGGATGATTGGGGATGCTCATGACTACAAATAAGCGATTGACTGGGGGCAATAAGATGGGCCCTCTTTTGCAGAAATCATCCATGCAGGGCCTCAGTGGGAACAGACATTGTGGGTTATTTCACGACCAGATTTGCTCTGCTGATCCAGGCTCTGGTCTAACACTGTCACTTAGGCTCTGTCAGGCTCACTGAAAAAAAAACAGCTTTCGTAAGGGCAGCCCTTAACCCTGGGGAAATCTTGGCTCGATTTTGGTGGTTCTACTTATATTAAATTAGGCATGCCAGGAGAAAATAAATAGGGTAAGCAATGGTCATGGTGGAAGCTACCCATCCTGGACAGACATCTACTTTTAACTATTTTAGATAAACATTATATCATAGTAATGAATTAGTAATAATATGATTATATTAGCCATAGTTTGGGGCTTCCCAGGAGGCGCAGTGGTAAAGAATCTGCCTGCCAAGAGACGTGGGTTCGATACCCAGGTCAGGAAGATTCCTTGGAGAAGGAAATGACAACCTGCTCCAGTATTGTTGCCTGGAAAATTCCATGGACAAAGGAGTCTAGTGGGCTACATTCCACGGAGTTGTAAAGAGTTGGACACTGAGGGACTGAGCACACACACAGAGCCGTAGTTGGGGTTACATACCATGCACCAGGCTTTGTGGTGAGTATGCTGTATCTCATTTAATCTTCACATTAACCTTGTTAGGTAGATATTACTACTGTCCCCAGCCCCCATCTTCCTTTCCTTTTTTTTGTTTATATTTCTGATTTTTTTTTTTGGATGAGGGAGATAAGGGTTACAGTTTGTAAATGATTTGATCAAAGCCATAAAACACATGGACAAGGTAGTAAGATTTAAGCTCTAGTTTGTCTTTATTCTAAGTAAAAAAATTGCATGCAAGGGCACACACACACACTCTTACATTTATTTATGACTATGTCTGTCTGTCTATTAAATAGCATGAGTCCTGATATACTGATATCAACAATTCCAACCCTACAGCACAGGGCACATGCTAATCTTCCCTCTCTCCACATTCATAACTCCACCTTGTGCAACATTCATGCAGATTAAATATAACGGTGTATATAACACCACCAGCAGTGACTCATGTAAACTGGGGAAAGATGTACCTTCCTTAGGGGCTTCCCAGCTGGTGCTAGTGGTAAAGAACCCACCTGCCAATGCAGGAGACATAAGAGATGCAGGTTCGATCTCTGAGTTGGGAAGATCTCCTGAAGGAGAGGTAAGGCAATCTTGACTGGTAAGGCAACCCACTCCAGTATTCTTGCCTGGAGAATCCCATGGACACAGGAGCCTGGCGGGCTATAATCCATAGGGTTGCACAAAGTCGGACATGACTGAAGTGACTTAGCAGGTACACATGCCCCTTCCCCAAGGTGGACAACTTGGCAAGTGGAGTGTGTGTGTGGGATTCTAGTTCCTACTCGTCCCTCAGCTGAGCATCTCTGTGTCACTACAGAGCCAGAGAGAATAAGATGGGGTGGAGGTCTTGCACAGTCAGCATGCAATGTGGCAAATTATTTACACTTACGGTCAAGTCTTTCAAGAAAAAGGCATAGATAGATTTAAAGAACTTATGAATAAAATAATTTTTACCTTGGAGAATTTTTCATAACTAACAAGATAGTGGGATGAAAAAGAAAAGTGTTCCAAGGTTTTCCATTCTGATGGGAAAATCAATGCAATCCAGTGGGTTGTCAATATCACCAATTATATGCCGTTGAGTATAATTCAAAGTGGGTTGGTTGACCTACAACAGATTATTTTTTTAACCTGATACTGACTATATGTCACCCTACAATCTGAATCAGAAACAGGTTGATAGAAAAATAAAATGTATTCCTGTCTTCCAGAAGCCTGGCTAGCAGCCAAGAAGAAGCTGGTCTCTCCATAATGCAGAGTACATAATTCAAAATGACACTGGAGGTAAGGGGAAAAAAAGCTTCGCCCAATTTCCTGTATATGGTCAGTAAAGTTTGCTGACAGATTTATGAGCTTCCACCTGCTAAACACTCCTCTGTTGAATTTTTTCACTAACTTGTCTTTGAGGAGAGGCAAATGAGCTCATCTTCTGGCTCTTCGGATGATCTTTCCCCAGGACCTGATGGACTTTAAATCTGTCACAGAGAAACCAATTAAATTTGACTCCCTGCTACAAATGTCTGATGCTACAAAAATCTGAGGCCCTGAGATGGAGGCTCTGAAAGTATCACAGACCTCCCTAACTGGTGTTTTCCATGAAGGACAGCAACTTGCCAATGATGATCCCATCTGCACTAAGGATAGGGTGCAGACAATGTGGGCAGTCCCATTCTTCTTCAAGGGTCCACATTGCATAGTGTTACAGTGACTCAAACTCCAGGCTTCTGTGGCACTTGCCCAGCCACACTGTGTTCTTAAGTATTCAGAGGGGGAACAGTTGGAAGCAGAAACGAACTGCTATTTATTAAAAAGCAGAGACATTACTTTATCAACAAAGGTCCATATAGGCAAAGCTATGGTTTTTCCAGTAATCATGTATAGATGGGAGAGATGAACCACAAAGAAGGCTGAGCATCAAAGAATTAATGCTTTTGAAATGTTATGTTGAAGAAGACTCTTGAGAGTTCCTTGGACAGCAAGGAGATCCAACCAGCCAATCCTAAAGGAAATCAACCCTGAATATTCATTGGAAGGACTGATGCTGATGCTGAAACTCCAATCCTTTGGCCACCTGATGCGAAGAACTGACTCATTGGTAAAGACCCTGATGCTGGGAAAGGTTGAAGGCAGGAAGAGAAGTGGATGACAGAGGATGAGATGGTTGGATGGTATCACCGACTCAATGGACATGAGTTTGCGCGAGCTCCGGGAGTTGGTGATGGACAGGGAAGCCTGGTGTGCTGTACTCCATGAGGTCACAAAGAGTCAGACATGACTGAGCAACTGGACTGAACTGAACTGACAGTTGGAAGAACTCAGAACCATCCAGCCTCTCACTTCCAGAGCAGGGTGACAGTGACAACTAACAGGTGCCCAAGGGGTGCTGGGAACTAAAGAATAACACCCCAGAGACAAAGCAGACTGTTGCTTCCAGGGTTGGCAGCTCCCATCTGAGAGCTTTTGAAAGCTGCAAAATTCTCAGGCTGAAACAGACAGCACATTATAGATATAGATTAAATGGATAAACAATTTGTTTATAAGGAATTTGTCCAAGTTATTGTGGAATCTGAAATCTATAGGGCAGGCTGGAAAACTCAAGCAGGAGTTGATACTGAAGTCTTGAAGCAGAATTTCTTCTCTGGGAAATCTCAGCTTTTGTTTTTAATGCCTTCAACTGATTGGACAAGGCCCACCCACATTATTAAGGTTCAGTTTAGTCTCTCAGTCATGTCTGACTCTTTGTGACCCCATGAATCGCCGCATGCCAGGCCTCCCTGTTCATCACCATCTCCCGAAGTTCACTCAGACTCACGTCCATTGAGTCAGTGATGCCATCCAGCCATCTCATTCTCTGTCGTCCCCTTCTCCTCCTGCTCCCAATCCCTCCCAGCATCAGAGTCTTTTCCAATGTGTCAACTCTTCTCATGAGGTGGCCAAAGTACTGGAGTTTCAGCTTTAGCATCATTCCTTCCAAAGAAATCCCAGGGCTGATCTCCTTCAGAATGGACTGGTTGGATCTCCTTGCAGTCCAAAGGACTCTCAAGAGTCTTCTCCAACACCACAGTTCAAAAGCATCAATTCTTCGGTGCTCAGCCTTCTTCACAGTCCAACTCTCACATTCATACATGACTAATGGAAAAACCATAGCCTTGACTAGACGGACCTTAGTCGGCAAAGTAATGTCTCTGCTTTTGATTGTAACTTTTCTTCCAAGGAGTAAGCATCTTTTAATTTCATGGCTACAGTCACCATCTGCAGTGACTCTGGAGCCCCCCAAAATAAAGTCTGACACTCAAAATCAGCATAGTGTAAATGTTAATTACATCTATAACATACCTTCAGTGCAACATCTGATAGTGTTTGAGTTAATAATAGTATTATAGCTCAGCCAAGCTAGCATATAAAAACAACCAAATCTGAAAGAGCCAAGTGCAGAGTCTGCATCCAGTAGGTGGTCAATAAATGAGTCCTCTTGCCTTCCTTGTGCAAGATCCCCTCCGCTCCTACTGAGCATGGAAGAAGGAAAGAGATTAATTCCGTCCAAAGGAGAGCCAGGTCTGAGGATTCCCTGGGCTGATTCCTCAGTCACAGCCAGGATTCAGGAATCATGCTCACTGTCACCCTCCCTGTCACCTGATAAACGCCCACAACAGATGGAAGGGAAACAGCATCTCTGTGGGTATGAGAGGGGATCCCAGCTACTCCTTTGTCAGGATCAGCCTGTGTGCAGGCAGAATGGCTGGTGCTTCTATCTGAGCATCATAGGGAAGGGTTTCCAGCTCACAACTACGGCCTTCACCTGGGTGGACCACAGAGGTTAGGTGTAGTTTCAGAATGAAACAGACCAGCATTTGAATTCATTTCTCCCATTTACTAGCTGTGACACAGAAGGCAAACTCTCTAGCTCCACTAGTAAGGTGGAGTCATGTGTCATACACTGACACACGAATGAAATGGGAAGATCATGGTAGAACTAAGTAAGAACACGATACCTGTTAGCTGTTATTGTTTCAACTTTAAAATTTACCCCTTGAGAAACATTACAGTCCTATGTTTTAGTGCTGACAGAGGGACCACATCATGTTACCAACACCCAGTGTGGGCCAATATCCCTGGTCACTTTCCTACATGAGAAGAGTGATCTGGGGACACTGGAAAGGCCAGAGGTGAGAGGACACAAGAAGTATAAGTAAACTTTGTTATATTTTGCACAATTTCCCTGGCCTCAGAGACTTATATTTCTTAAGAAGAAAAACTGGGTCTCTTGGCCAGATGCTAATTTGTTGTCATCAACTTGAGGCCCAATAACAATCCCCACAGCCCACGATACTGCTGTTAGGACATGGAGTAGGAGGAGTTTGGTTGTAAAATGAAGAAAATTCAATTATATTATAAAAAAGAGAACCACAGAGCTGAGACTCAGACCATCATTCTAGAAGGGGAAAAATAAAGAGGAGAGGGAACACAGAGGAGACTGAAGGGCCGAGAATAATTCTCTGACTTTGAGCTTTCAACACAAGGCAATGATAGTACACAAAAGATTCCTAAACAAGCCGTAGGTGGACTAAGATGGACTAAGATGGACAACAGTTAAAAAAACCCAGCATAGCACTCTCAGTTAGCATGGCTCAAGAGATCTGGAGCAAATGAGGGTTGTACAAGCATTATCATGGTTTCAGTGCATGGGTAAGAGTCAAGCGACATGGGTGTGAACATCAGGTTCACCGGCTGGGTATGTGAACTGGGCCTTAGCTCCTGCCTCTATAAAATGGGAATGATAATAATAGTAATAGTAATAATACCTCACAGGTTTCTTGTGAGGGGTAAATGTGAACGTGTAAATGAAGTACTTAATTAAGCACTTGATATCTAAGTACTCAATGAATTCTCTTTTTGATTATCATCATCACCATCATCTTCTCATTCATAAAACAGGAGAAGCAGTAGGAGATACGGACCTACAGTGGAAAATAGTGGATAAATATTATCTATAGCAAATTATAATTTACTGTGCCCCCCGGTTCAGCCTTGGGAAGCCTAGTCAGGATTTGGTGAATGAAAGCTCAAGTATCTTAAGACTGAACTTACTTAAAGGCACTGAACTATGGAAACAGAGTCAAGAAAAGGATCTGCAGCTAATAGAAACAGAGTCTCAAGCAGAAGATATTTCAGTGAGCCAGGATATCAGTAAAGTCTTCACTGACAGAAGACAACTGGTTCTAGGGCTCATGACCCCAGACAGCCTGCAGAAGACAGTGATGGTCAAGAAGATTTGGGTGTTGGGTCCTTGGCTGGGAAGGCATGTGTTCTATGAATGGATGAAGCATCCATCCACATTGGGCTTCCATGAGCACTGATTTAATCACAAATGTTTAAATGCTGCAAAAGCCTGACAAATGGGAATGCACAAAATATTAGGATTATAATATGTGTCTGAGGAAGCCATCAAACACTCTCTGCAAATAAAGGGCTATCTAAATACTGTATAATTCCACCCCTTATTACTATCAATAATATGTCATTTGGCTGAAGCAATTTTTAAAGTATTTTATGTTCCCTGATGGAATCAAATCTTTAATTCCATTTGTATAGTTAATGTGAAAGCCCTGACTCCAAATTAGGTTCCTGAGAAGATGTACTAGTATTACAGGCAAGAAGAGATCCTTTATCCTTTTTACCCCTCTCTGGAAATGTAGTGTTGCTTTTTTTTATCCTTTAACTCAACTTTGAATATTGAATAACATCCTGGAAAGAAGTGGCTATTATGCTCATGATGGCTTTGAGTTGGAGATGACCCATGCTTTCCTAGGACCTCAGAATAACCCTGTTCCATTAATAAGCCTCTTCTCCAGCACTTATGTTCCAATCAGCCCAAGCAATCAGGTTTCTCTGTGTGCCATTAAAATAAGACAGAGAGGGAGAATTCCCGTGATGGGCCTTCTCAGGTTCTGCAAGGCAATTAGCCCAGGACCCTCTTTCAAAACAGGAGGCAGTAAAGCAAGATGGCTAAGAATGTGGGCTCGAGTCAGACTGACCTCCTTCCTACCCCAACTCACAGATGATTATCTGAATCACCACTGGTTAAATTGTTTAATATCTTTCAGACCAAGTTGTCTCCTCTTTTTAAAAAATTTAGCCTTTAAAATGGCTAGTAGCAAATCCTTTAGGTTTATTATATGTGTTTGTATTAGAAAAGGAAGGAAAGAAGGAAAATAGGAAGGAAGGGAGGGAGGGAGGAAGGAACACCGAGAGAGGGGTCTCCTTGACAAGTCATGGGTTCACTCAAGAGACTTGGGAGAGGACAGGCTAGAGGGACCCTCCTCAAGCTCAGGGTCTCTCCCCACAGAGTCTGTCCTTGTTCTCTGTCACTGAAAGGGTCAGGAACAAGAAAGCTGTGAACCTGAATGGAGCAGCAGCCTCCTTCAAGGAGCCTGTGAGTAACCATGAGGTTTTGCTCTCTGCTGGGCGTGGTGGGGTATGTTCCATGAGCATGTTTAAAGAATACAACAGAGGGAGGCACTGAGTCCATGTTATGGCTGGGCTCCCAGTAGAGGATGTCTTGGCTGAATCAATTTGTCCTTGCTCTGCAATTACAAGCCTAATTAGAGGAGTAGGTTACAGCCAAGAAGCCTAATACAGCTTAAATGACTGTCAACCACTCTGGCTACAATATAAACAAATATGTAGTCCCAGCTGGGAACACATTCAAAGCTACATGAAGGCGGTATCATCTTTTGGTTTCAGGCAGCCCATTTCAGGAAAATAATAGAAGTTTCCATGGGACTCTTGGAAGAGATTCCAAGTCTCTACAGAAACTGATCTAAACAAGCCAATAGGGTTATTCAATATGTTTCTTATCAAATGCTTCCAGATTATTCTATATGAGAGGTTTCAAACCAGGAGAAGGTCATTATACATCAACAACAACACATTTGGGCCTCCCAGGTGCCTCAGTGGTAAAGAATCCACCTGCCAGTGCAGGAGACTCAACAGCCGCAAGTTCCATCCTTGGGTTGGGAAGATCCTCTGGGGTAGGAAATGCCAACCCACTCCAGTATTCTTGCTTGGAAAATTCCATGGGCAGAGGAGCCTGGAGGGCTACATTCCATGGGGCCGCAGAGTCAGACATAACTAAGCACACAGACACAACAACATAATTATTCGGGTCTTTTCGAAATGCCAGGTACAGGTGTTAAATATAATTTAAACATTTAAATATATTTAATCTCACTTTTAGGTAAGTAAACTGGGTTTCCCTGGTGGCTCAGACAATAAAGAATCTGCCTACAATGTGGGAAATCTGGGTTCGATCCCTGGATTGGGAAGATCTCCTGGAGAAAGGAATGGCTATCCACTTCAGTATTCTTGCTTGGAGAATTCCGTAGATAGAGGAGCCTGGCGAGCTACAATCTATGAGATCACAAAGAGTCAGATGCAACTGAGTGACTAACACTTTCAAACTGGACTAGATATATCAAGTAATCTTTCAAGGCCATGTTGATAAGTACCAAACTCAGATTTGAACCCACATTTGTGCAAACTTTAAGTCTTATACTTTTAAAGCACTATGTTCTATTTTCTTTTACAAGCAAGAACACCTACAGGGCACACACACACACACACACTTACTGACCTCTACTCTGAGAAGATTGATAGGAAGACAGAGGTCTTGGTGATGTCTGCTGCTGCTGCTGCTGCTGCTGCTGCTAAGTCACTTCAGTTGTGTCCGACTCTGTGTGATCCCATAGATGGCAGCCCACCAGGCTCCCCCGTCCCTGGGATTCTCCAGGCAGGAACACTGGAGTGGGTTGCCACTCCTTCTCCAATGCATGAAAGTGAAAAGTGAAAGTGAAGTCGCTCAGTCGTTTTCGACCCTCAGCGACTCCAAGGACTGCAGCCTTCCAAGCTCCTCCATCCATGGGATTTTCCAGGCAAGAGTACTGGAGTGGGGTGCCATTGCCTTCTCCATTGGTGATGTCTGGAAGGGATGAAAGAGGCAACTCCTGAGCTGCTGATGGTCATCTTCTAGTTAGACATGATTTGACACAAAATGGAAGATTTGTTAGAACGAGGGAGCCCTTGGCTCTCCAGGTAAATGCCCACTGGACTCCGGTACTAGCCAGTGCTAGATTCCCTGCTCCTTTCTGCCAGGAGGGCTGGGCACAGGGCACAGGCCATGACAGACACAGTGTCTCAGTCACTGAGCACATCCCATAGCCTCCCTTGAGGCACAAGTTTTGCTGCAGGAGAAGGCAGCTCTGCCTGATCACGGAGAGCAGGGATTAGATTCTCCGGAGGGGATCTGAATGAATAAAGCCTGGCAAGTGGCCCTGCTCTGCATGGGAGCTCCTGGTCTGCACTCTCCTCCCACAGGAGTCTCACGTTGAGCTGCGAATCAGAGCCCAGCCTCACGAACAATGGAAGCCCCTGAGGAATGTGTTCTGCTCACTGGCATCTGATAAAATACTTAACATGTTGACTAGGTAATGCCCTCACATATTTAAAATATGATTAAGGATCAGAATGAAGAGATTCATTCCCCTCCTGTCTTTCCTCCCTCAAATTTATACCCATCTTCCTTGGATAAATACTTTTCAGTAGATTTTTAAAAATACATCCCTCTTTTTAAAATGCAAATAAAATATGAATAGATAGAGTTCTTTGTTCTTTATACAGAAAGCAGCAGATTCTACTGCACCATTTTTCCTAATGAGCAGTCTCCTATTTTTTTCAAAGAACATAAAAAGATTCCTCATTCTTTTTATACATGCATAATGTCTCATGGCATGGATATACAGTGATTGATTTCATCAATTTCCTATTGGGCACTTGGGTTTTTTCCAATTTTTTGTTATTTCAGAGGATGCTGCAGGGAACCATGTGCACACACATCACCTTATACATGTACTTCTGAAGCTAAAATTTCCGGATTTCGGTGGCTCTGTCAAGGGTATGTGCATTTATCATTTTGAAAAATATTGTCATTCAAAGGGTATTCTGAGGATCTGAGTCCAAACTTTAAAAGTCATCCTCGAGAGGTGACTTGGAGTACATTAGGTCACATATGTCTTCTTCATTTTTTAGGGGAGGGATCTTTTCATTTGAAGATCCTTTCTGAGCTGTGGGTGTTGACCTATCTCATTTCTTAGAAATTAAGAAACTTTATGGCCAGATTAATCCTCTAGGACTTGGCTCTGTCCATCACACTTCCCTGTTCAGGTATTTTCAAGCAAGTCCCCAGTGACCACAGTCTGGAAATCCAGGCCTTTCACTCTCAGACTCCGGGGACGTCTCCACTGCACCTCTGTGAGCTCTATGCTACTTGCCTGTCCACCTATAGGCACAGGTCCCTGCTTCTTCTCCTCTCAGACACCACGTCTCACTTGTCCCCTTTGTTGCTCATTCTGGTTGCACTGTGTTCTGGGTACACACGTCTCCTTCCAGACATGAGATCTTCTGGTGCAGGAGTCATTCTACATTCTCCAGGCAGTACTTTCACACCAGTAACTTGTTAACAGCTTTGCACACAGTCAGTGCTCAGTATCTTTGGGGTGAAGCTCCCAAACTTCCCATTTGCAGGGAGGAAACTGGAAATGAAGTCTCAGGAACCACTTATTAAGCCTGGAGCTGACTTTGTCAGAGATGCACAGCAAGTTCTAACCATGGCTCCGACGTTAGGCAGGGAGGAGGTGATTCAATCCATTTGCTCCTTTATCAATATCCTCAAAGTATGGTCCAAGCTCCATTGTGTCAGGACCATCATGGTGATTCTGATGCTGATTAAAATTCGAGAAAATTTGATCTGATTTTTGGAGATGATTGATGAAAAACCCAGGAAAAGGAGAGGAACTAAGATTCATGATCTATAAGTTGTAGCCCGCCTCTTAGACACACTAATTGTGGATTATTCAGTGGGAACTCCATCAGTCATCAGTCATTTGCACTAGAGAAACTGAGTCCAGGAAATTTCTCCAGTTTATAAACTATGTAAACCAAGGGTCCTAACTTGGGGGTGGTGGTTTCGTCACTAAGTTGTGTCTGACTCTTGTGACCCCATGGACTATATAGCCTGCCAGTCTCCTCTGCCCAGGGGATTTCTAGGCAAGAACACTGGAGTGGGTTGCCATTTCCTTCTCCAGGGAATCTAAATCCAGGAATCAAACCCCGGGTCTCCTGCACTGCAAGCAGATTCTTTAGAATCTGCTACTAGACTGAGCTACAAGTAGGGAAGTCCCTACTTGGGGGTATGCAGATATATTAAAATCTGCCTATAAAACCCTCAGTTGTTTTGTGTGATTGGAGTATCACTCAGGATTCTTCCTTTTGAAAGTTATCCAAAATCCCAACTAAGTTTGGTTTAAGCAAAAAAAAATCTTTTTTACTCTTGCAAATGAAGGTTTCACAATACAGGCAGAGCTGTGTCTAGAGGCTTGGGTGGTGTTGCATTCCTGGGTGCCAGCTTCAATCCCAGGCAGGCTTTTTCTCATCACAGCTTCATGGCCCTAGTCTCAGACTCTCCCCACTTCATGTCCAGCATAAGAGATGATATCCCCTTTACAGAAGTGTTGGCTGGGCCAACTGGGGTTAAGTGTTCAGTTCTGAACCACTCTGACCAGAGTTTATGCTATTCCTACGCACAAAACGCACACACACAAAGGCTGACACAGAAAACAGGAGGGAAATAGACTTGAAAAGGAGATTCTTGTTGCCATTACTCAAAACATAAATGGATACTGTGCCAGCAAAGCAATAACTTGCACCATAGTCCATGTATTAAAAAACAACAAAGAAACTGATTGATAACCCATGTAAGGTTGTGGTGCTTCATACACTTTAAAGGTAATTGTGGTTTTGTAAGAATCCTAAATTTAGAGTCAAAGAGACAAATTCTTGCTCTTACGTTTGTCTAAGAGCCTCTTGGGAGCATTCCGTTTTCTTGCTCAGAAAACAGAAGTAATGGCTGCCCTATACAGCTCCCCTTTCATTTGTCTATGGCATCCATTAGATTATAAAACCACAGGGCTGAGCCCATGGTTGTCTCATTCAGTGCTGTATTCTCAGGGGCCCTCAGAACTTGACATTCAATAGATATTCAATAAACGTTTAAAATACAAATTAAATGAGTTAATACATGGTACTTCCCTGGTGGCTCAGACTGTAAAGAGTGTGCCTGCAGGAGACCCAGTTTCGATCTCTGGGTCGGGAAGATCCCCTGGAGAAGGAAAAGGCAACTCAATTCAGTATCCTTGTCTGGAAAATTCCATGGATAGAGGAGATTGGCAGGCTACAGTCCATGGGGTCACAAAGAGTCAGAAATGACTAAGAGAGTCCATGCCTGCATGCAAAAATAGAATTGGAGGAAAAGTTGATAAATCAGAATGTTACGGGTCTTGATCTCTAGGTTCCTATTTTGCTAATGGAAAATCAGATTTGTGATTAAATGTTGTGTAGAAGAGAATGTCAGAAAACTCAGATTCTAACCCCAGCTCTGCTGTTAATTAGCGCTATGACCTTAGATGACCATTAAATTTCTCTGAGCCTCAATTTTTGACTCTGTTAAATATGTTAAATAGGGGGGCTAAATATAAGAGAAGTAAAATTGCTTCACCACAACCAAGTTCTGTAGTTAAGATAGCTGGCAAAGCTGAGTATGAGCCCCTAGATATAATTAATTTATATTTAATTTAAAATCTTAATCTAAAACAATTGCTCTAAACTAGAATCATAGGGTGGGGGTACGAGCTCCGACCACAGAGACTACCAATTTCATCCTCCCTTCTTTTTCTTTCAATTTTGTCATACATTCAAATAATTATTAAGCACTTGTTCTGTGTATTTGGGCTCTGTTGATGATTAAAACTAATTTCATCAATCTATATCTCCGCCTAATAAGGCACTCCTACTTATGCCCTGAAGGTTCTGTCTTTGATGATGATCAAAGTCTAACCATCAAAGATCTACCATGTTTAATTCCATAAAGTGATTAAGAGACATTCCTTTCTAAACTTGGTGTTTTGTGGAAATGACAAGGGCTAATTCCCCCCGAAGTATAATCTTCAGAGAATACAACTTGGGTCTCAAAACACAGCCAAGTCCATATGGGAGAAGGATTTTCCCACACCACCCTTGTCTACTTTGTGACTTCCCTTTTCCAAGATGAATTAAGAGGGTGGCATTCAGTTTCCCAATAAATTCTCTAGTCCTCAACCATATATCACTGCCATTCTTGCCAAACTGACTTCCCTGAAGACACTCTGGGAAAGGACATTGCAAATCTTGAGATGAGTATATACCTTATATCACCTTTTTACTGTAGGTCTGCAGGTACTGTAGCTTTCATATGCTTATTAGTTCAATCTATTAAGAGAACAATGATCAAATATAAATACCCCAGGCAGAAACATGGCAAAGGCAAGGAAACAGATGAATACTGGCACTCATTCACAACATAATAAATGATATTCCAGTATGCTGTAAGTTTTTGACCTGAAGCAAGAGAAACTTGACGACTTTAATAGAGTTTTCTTCATAAACCATTTCCTTTCTGCTTCAAAACTGCTAATATATATATGTGTGTGTGTGTGTGTGTGTATATATATATATATATATATATATATATATATATATAAAATTTATTTTATCCCTATCTCTTTTACAATTGTTTTGTAGTTTATGTCTCTAAATTTCAAAACCAGGGAGGATGTGTTCATTGTATGGGCACTCTCAGCTGACTGCAGGCAAGCAGAGGCTCTTAGAGACTTGATAAAGCACAGAATGGGAATGCTGTTCCCTGCTTTCTGCAGAAGTTTCACGCAAGAGACACTGATTGGCTTCAACTATTTAAGCATTTAGCTTAATAAAAATACTCTCTTAGATGTACAGCAAAGAATCATGAGATTTTTAGTCATTTTTAGAAACCACTCTATAGATTGAAATTTGAGGCACTGACTTCACTGTTCTAAGTTTCAGTTTATTCATCTGTAGGATGTAAATGACAATAGTGCTTGTGTCACAGGTCAGCGGTGAAAATTAAATAACACTGGGTTTGTATAAGACTTAGTAGGGGCCTGGCACACACCACATGTTCTGTGAATGGTGGTTATGGATGTGTGGATGTCTGTTTTTGTTCTCCTCCTCATGCCTGCCTCTTGTTGCTGTGTAAGCAAAGACATGCCTTTAGCTCTAGAGGCAAACCCAGTTGAATCAGGGGAATCCTGCTGAATACCATATGATAGGCTCTGTGACCACTCCAGCCCTTCCCTGATCAGTCTGTCTCATAAGCATCTTCTTTATACTGTTGATATCTTCTCACCACATGTCCTTTCAGGGGACTCCTGCGTTTGCTTGTTAAATAAAATTTCTGTTTCTTTTCTTCTGTGATCTTCCCTGGCCCCTTTCCTCTGTACCCAGGGTCGATTCAAAACTACCCTGCCTCTATCAAATTCTGATGTTTTATTCAGTCTCAGAAAATAGCAGTCTTTATATATATATATACACACATGCACATAAAATCTTGATGTGGAAGAGGCCCTCTAAGTAGAATTTATTTTACATAAAATCAAAATCAAAAGACAATGGTCAAACTAAAAATTAAATTGTAACATATTGGAAATAGCTGATTTTCCTAATATGTAAAGAACCCTACAAATCAATAAGATAACATACCAACAGTCTAGTAAAAATTTGGGAAAAGATTGTTTACAGAAAACAAATCACATATATGTAAAACTGGTTAGTTGCTGATAAAAGAGAAATGCAATTTAAACATATATTACTATTTTTATATACCAGGTTGGAAAAATATAACAAAGTCAAATGTACAGTTTGAAAATAGTCAGATGAAAGAAACACTCATGTATTACAGACAGCAGTTTTTAAAGGAGAAAATGTTGTAACATTGGGTTGGCCAAAAGTTCATTCAGGTTTTCTGTAAGATGTGAAGGAGAAACCTGAATGAACTTTTTGACCAAGCCAATATTTGTCAAAATTTTAAGTACGTTTACCTTTTGACCTAGGAATTTCATTTTAGCCTAGAGATACTTTCCCACATGTATGAAATGATACAAGTATACAACTTTATCTTGTATCACTATTTGTAACAGCAAATCATTAGATACAAACCAAATGTCTATCAATACTAAGATTGGTTAAGTTTGATAAAATCCCCAAAAGAGTGAGAAAAATGTTTATGACCTGATATTTGTTCTCAAAAATGTAAAGAATAATCTGTTTTTCAAACTATAGCACAATTGCACTCATTTCACAAGCTAGTAAAGTAATGCTTAAAATTCTCCAAGCCAGGCTTCAGCAATATGTGAACTGTGAACTTCCAGATGTTTAAGCTGGTTTTAGAAAAGGCAGAGGAACCAGAGATCAAATTGCCAACCTCTGCTGGATCATCGAAAAAGCAAGAGACTTCCAGAAAACATCTATTTCTGCTTTAATTGACTATTCCAAAGCCTTTGACTATGTGGATTACAATAAACTGTGGAAAATTCTGAAAGAGATGGGAATACCAGACCACCTGACCTGCCTCTTGAGAAACCTGTATGCAGGCCAAGAAGCAACAGTTAGAACTGGACATGGAACAACAGACTGGTTCCAAATAGGAAAAGGAGTACGTCAAGGCTGTAAATTGTCACCCTGCTTCTTTAACTTATATGCAGCGTACATCATGAGAAACGCTGGGCTGGAAGAAGCACAAGCTGGAATCAAGATTGCTGGGAGAAATATCAATAACCTGATATGCAGATGACACCACCCTTATGGCAGAAAGTGAAGAAGAACTAAAGAGCCTCTTGATGAAAGTGAAAGAGGAGAGTGAAAAAGTTGGCTTAAAGCTCAACATTCAGAAAACGAAGATCATGGCATCTAGTCCCATCACTTCATGGCAAATAGATGGGGAAACAATGGAAACAGTGACAGACTTTATTTTGGAGGCTCCAAAATCACTGCAGATGGCGACTGCAGCCATGAAATTAAAAGATGCTTACTCCTTGGAAGGAAAGTTATGACCAACCTAGATAGCATATTCAAAAGCAGAGACATTTCTTTGCCAACAAAGGTCTGTCTAGTCAAGGCTATGGTTTCTCCAGTGGTCATGTATGGATATGAGAGTTGGACTGTGAAGAAACTGAGCGCTGAAGAATTGATGCTTTTGAACTGTGGTGTTGGAGAAGACTGTTGAGAGTCCCTTGGACTGCAAGGAGATCCAACCAGATCATCCTAAAAGAGATCAGTCCTGAGTGTTCTTTGGAAGGACTGATGTTGAAGCGGAAACTCCAATACTTTGGCCACCTGATGCAAAGAGCTGACTCATTTGAAAAGACCCTGATGCTGGGAAAGATTGAAGGCAAGAGGAGAAGGGGATGACAGAGGATGAGATGGCTAGATGGCATCTCTGACTCAATGGACATGGGTTTTGATGGACTCCGGGAGTTGGTGAAGGACAGGGAGGCCTGGCATGCTGCAGTTCACGGAGTCATAAAGAGTCGGACACGACGGAGCAACTGAACTGAAATGAACTGAATCGAATCTCTTTTGTTAATATAGCTTAACTGAATAAAGCAAGATAGAAATCAAAGCTTATTTGTTTAAAGATGAGTAAAAGGAAATATATGTTTATGTATTTTTTGATTTTGCACAGAATATTTTGAAAGAAAACACAAGAAAATGACAAAGCTTTTTGCCTCTGGGGAGGAGATGGGGTGGCTGGTTATTGGGATTAGGAGGAGCATTTTTACCAAACTCTGCGTACGTTTTGAAATTTCAACTCAGTTCAGTTCAGTTGCTCAGTAGTGTCTGACTCTTGTGACCCCATGGACTGCAGCATGCCAGGCCTCCCTATTTATCACCAACTCCTGGAGTTTACTCAAACTCATGTTTGAACTAAATAAATTTGAACTAAGTACATACAATTATAATTAAATAATCTTTTGTTTTCATCCCTCTTTTAGATCAATGCTTCTCTAAGTGGGACCTACAGTTATGTCCCAAATGAGTCAGTAAAAAGGCAGGAACAAAGAATGCTGCTGATATTTCCAGCCAGTCCTGGAAGGAGAGAGGAGGACTTATCCTCATAAACTTAACAGAATTCGCTTCTGGGAACTTCTCCACTGCAGCTTAGAGGCCAAAGGTCAGCTGGGACAGAATGTGTTCCTAGAAAGTGTCCCAAGAGAGCTCACATCTACTAATTGGCCTGGATTTCTCATTTTCTTGCAACCTGTGCTTCTGCCTCAGCCAGAGATGGTGTTTGGCCTAATCACCAGGTGAGCCTTTTTCTGTTTTTGTTACAAGTAGTGATTGGGGAAACTGTGATCTTTGAAAAGTTTGAAAAACCAGTAGTTTTGCTTTTTGGCTTGGTATGGATTTGAAGAAAGGCCCTTCACTGATTTTCTCTTAGGGAAGATTCCTTAACTCCCAGTAGCCTAGATTTTGTTGTCTTGAAGGATCTAAGGTAAATTCATGCAAATCAGTAGGGCCCCAGGTAAGTAGAGATTAGCAGGAAGTTTAGAGAAAAATAAGAAAAAGTTTTGCATCAAAAACTAGGGTAAATTATATGGCCTCCACAATCCCCTCCTTTGCCTTTTAAAAATCCACAGCACATATCTAAAAAGAAGTAACTACAATAACAACAGTTAAATATTTTTAGGGATACCTTTAAAAAAGAAGGAAGCTCTTTGGAATTTGCTTGAATAAGCTTTAATCATGCATTGGGAGCCACCAAACAACTAATCAGGAAGTATATTGATGTATTTAAACACATTCCCATCAATGCACTTTCATAAGTTGTTTTGATTTAAGAAGATCATATTTTGACTTGAATTGCAGCTTTAATCTTTGTTAATAGAGTGAACAGTAATGGAGGAGTGTGGAGAAGAAAAAAATGGAAGTAAATGTTTTATGGCAAAGCCTCAAAAATACAAATAAAACATCATCAGTCTTAACTGTGTCAGTAAACTGACAAAATTCAGATTTGTCTAAAAGCTGTCAGGATGGCCCCTACCTGCTCTTCCTGCTAGGCGATGTTTTCAAACTCATCAGTTCCCATTTACCAGGAAAGAATAGCATTTTCACTGGAATAAAAGCCCTAGAAGCTATAAAGGACTTGGCATGGATATGATATTCTGCTCGCAACTGAGTATATGACTCCAGAGTCTCTCTATTATAAACCTGTTTAACTGAATTTGAAGCAAAAAACCATTTGAAAGGAATAATTTTATTTCCACTTTAACATTTTCAGGGTGGCTGCAGCTGTTTTTTCTCATACAATCACAGCTACCTCACTTCAGACTCTAAAGAGATCGTATACTATAAATATAGTTTGGGTTTAAATATGAACTTCAACACATTCTAGGTATTCTAGGTATTTAGAGGAGTGACTAACAGTGACCCGATACAATTGTCAAAGTTGATAACAAAGCACATAGTAGAAGTAATTGTCTCTAACATTTATTAAGTGTTTAATGCATGCGAAACGCTGTGCACTGGGATTTACGTAGAATATTTTGTTAAATCATTTCTACTGCACTAAGAAATAAATATTATCACTAACAAAATCTTTATTTTGATTAGAACTGAAACTCTCAAAACTCTATTCTTTTCTTCGAAAAGACTTTTCTTTCTTCGAAAGACACTTTTCTTCGAAAGTGTCTTCATCAAAAATATTGACAAATCCTTCCATGGGGCTACCCCCAGGCAGTTGCCAAAAATAACTGACCCAAAGCATTTCCTCCTCAGGCTAAAAAAGCACTAGTCTATCCACAGGGGACCTGGTCTTCATATGCTTGCCTGCTTGCTGCTTGGAGGTTTATGCCTGCCCTCAATAACAGGAAGCATATATGATCAGAGAGCTCCTAATCAGTGGGGGAAGGGTTTTCTGAATTCTTAGGACTAGGTGGCTATTGTCTACTATGTCCCTGCTCCTTTACAAATGGCTAGCCTGCCCATAAACTGTGCTATAAGGACTAGGAAGAGACAGTTCCAGATTATAAAGTCTACTTCCTGGTAGGTACCCAGCAGTGCTTGCCAGCATCACCTGGTGCCCATCATCTTGCCTCTGTGCCTTTCTGACTCGGAGCTCATGCTCCCAGAGTTTGGCCCACTGAATTCTGGTGACCACGGTGAACTTATTTTCATAGCTTTCAGTTCATAGGCTCCCCTGTTGCTGAGATCTTTCATGTTCTCAAGAGATCTCAAGATGGCAGACTGACCCCATGGTTCTACTTTCCTTATCATTCTAAACCTCATGAAATAAAAGGAGATTTTTCTTTTTTCAAAAACATTTCAATGGCACTGTAAAATAAAAGAATTGCTACCAGTAGTTGGAAAATGAAAGAATTTCTGAAAATCAGAAACAAAATGACATCATGTCTAGCTTCAGTCACCCCCCATTCCCATTCAGTTCAGTTCAGTTTAGTTCAGTTCGGTCGCTCAGTCGTGTCCGACTATTTGAGACCCCATGAATCGCAGCATGCCAGGCCTCCCTGTCCATCATCAACTCCTGGAGTTCACTCAGACTCACGTCCATCGAGTCAGTGATGCCATCCAGCCATCTCATCCTCTGTCATCCCCTTCTCCTCCTGCCCACAATCTCTCCCAGCATCAGAGTCTTTTCCAATGAGTCAACTCTTCTCATGAGGTGGCCAAAGTACTGGAGCTTCAGCTTTAGCATCATTCCTTCCAAAGAAATCCCAGGGTTGATCTCCTTCAGAATGGACTGGCTGGATCTCCTTGCAGTCCAAAGGACTCTCAAGAGTCTTCTCCAACAACACAGTCCAAAAGCATCAATTCTTCAGCACTCAGCTTTCTTCAGAGTCCAACTCTCATATCCATACATGACCACAGGAAAAACCATAGCCTTGACTAGATGGACCTTAGTCGGCAAAGTAATGTCTCTGCTTTTGAATATGCTATCTAGGTTGGTCATAACTTTTCTTCCAAAGAGTAAGCGTCTTTTAATTCTGGTCCTCAAAATATAACAAAAAAGAGAAGTGTGCGAAAGAGTACTGTTCAGAAATCATCAAACATCAAGGGAAGTTAGAATTAGTACAGAGAAGTACCAGTAATATCAAACAGAAGAACTATTCCCTAAGGAAACAAACACAGCAGAATCAATGGATGAAGTATATAAGTAATATAATTATAGTCTCAGAAAATACTTAAAAGGTAATTAATTGTATCATTTAATACCAAGTAAAGATCTTGCTAAAACCAAGTAGAGATCTTGGTATCTTGGTATCTACAGTTTTGTCTGCCAAAGTTAGTAAGTGAGGAAATTAATGGAGAAAGTACATAAAGTTGGAAAAATAAGCCAAAATCTGTGGTAAGGTTGAAATTAATTTGAAAAGCACATGAAAAAATATTATATACATGTTTAGATTGACTGCATATTGGATTTAGAGCTGCCTGGAAGCCAAAGTGAAGAGGGAAATAAGAGCTATAATTATAAAATGAAATCAATATATGTTCTGGAGAAATAGAAGCAAGGTTCATAACAAAATTGAAGAGATGTTTCTTTAGTAAATCTTCATAAAGCAAATATGTTCACAAATATTTCTATAGTACATACAACTATTTTAATAGGATTTACTGCTATCATGTTCCTCAATATTAAATAGTACCCTTTTTCTATTTAGGGGTAACATATATAAAGTTCACAAAGTGCATTAATCTTAAGTGTGCAGCTCGGCAAATTTTAATATGTAAATACAGAATAATTTTCACTCAGATCAAGAAACAGGATATTTCCATCATCTAAGGAGCTTCCTTGTGCCTCTTTTCAGTCAGTAACCTCCACTGAAATAAAGACATTTCTGACTTTGATCGTCAAAAAACATTATTAACAGGGAAATGATGATTTAACATCCTTTATTAATTCTTTTGCTCAAAGTATAACTTGAAAATATATATGCAGCCCATTATTCACCTCAGCACTATTTACAATAGCCAAGATATGGAAGTAACCTAAATGTCTGTTGACAGCTGAATGGATAAAGAAGATGTGGTACACATATACAGTAGAATACTACTCAGTTGTAAAAAGAATGAAATAATGCCATTTACAGTAACATGGATGGACTTAAGAGACTGTACTAAGTGAAGTAAGCTGCACAGAAAAAGATAAATAACACATGATATCACATGATATTGCTTATATGTGGGATCTTAAAAAAGAATACAAATAAACTTATATACCAAATAGAAATAGACCCACAGACATAGAAAGCAAACTTATGGTTGCCAAAGGGGAAAGGTAGGGATGCGATCAATTAGGAGTTTTGGATTAACATACACACATTACTACATATAAAATAGATAACCAACAAGGGCCAACTGTACAGCATGGGGAATTATACTTAATAGTTTTTAACCTGTCAGGGAAAAGAACCACACACACACACGTGTACACACGCATACCACACACACACACATCAAATTATATCATATATTGCTGTACACCTGTATACTCTGCTGTATATCTGAAACACAACATTGTAAATCAACTATACTTTAATTAAAAATAAAGAAAAAATACACTCATACATACATAAAAAATAATTTAAAAACATTCTGTCACTTGGCTAAGTGCCTGCTGGCTGCTTAATCATTGATCCAAGGCAGGAGAGGAGGTGTAACTCTATACAAGGAAACTGACCAGGCCCTACTGTGTTCAACTGAATGCCTTGGTGGCATTCTAGTCCTTTATGTCTAAAGATCTGGCAACAGAGGTCAAAGTGCAGGCATTAGTAAGAGCTAGATAACTAACCCCATACATCACACATCTAAACTGAATTTATTTCTTTGATAAATAACTTCTGACAGCAATGATTTATTAACTTAGTGTGGGACAGTTCTACAACAGCAAGGTACTAGCCCTGTTTCACAATTTTTAAAGATTTTCCACTTAGGCTGGAAGGAGAGTTTAAGGGAGTATATTTTATTTCCAAGAAGAGGTTAAGGGAAAAAATGGGTTTGTTTTAAGTCAGTAGTGTGTGATTTAAAAAGGTGAACTAAGAATCATAAAAGGCAATAAAAACACAACAATTTTACTTAAACTTGAAATTGTGGAAATTAACTCTGTCTAGTGAAGAAATGACAGGAAATCTTTAGAGTTAACTAAGTGCCTTAAACTATAAATCACAAAAGGCTTCTCATATTATAAAGTCTTTCTCAGTGATCACAGATTAACAGGCTTCAGTGGGGTTTGGGAAGTAGGAAAGATAGCCAAAAATAACATGGAGTAATGTATCTGAAACCACAAACAGTAGTAACTGAGTGGTAAAATACAAATCCTATGGTAGATTAGATAAAAGTAGCAAAGGAGTGATCAGGGTTAAGGATGACATCTGGGTTTCTAGTTTGCCAAATAGAATGTGCCATTCCTCAAGATATGGAAGAGGGACTATTTGGGGTAAATAACCTTGATTTTATTTCTCATCCTTCATGGATTTGATAAGCATTTTAAACATTTAAGTAGAAATACTTGGTAGGGGGTTATGCCAATTTAGAACTTGGAAGAGGGTTTTGGGTTGGGAATATAAATCTCAGAGTCTTATGAAGATGAAATTACCTGTGGAAAAATATAGACTATAAAGACAGCATAGGTTGAGCCCTGGAAAGCTCTAGTCTTTAAAAGGCAGATAGGTAAGGACTTCCCTGGTGGCTCAGAAGTAAAGCATCTGCCTATAATGTTGGAGACTCTGGGTTGGGGAGATCCTCTGGAGAAGGCAATAGCAACCCACTCCAGTACTCTTGTCTGGAAAATCCCATGGATGGAGGAGCCTGGTAGGCTACAGTCCATGGGGTCGAGAAGAGTCAGACGTGACTGAATGACTTCACTTTCACTTTTTCAAGCAAGGAAGAGCTGGAAAACACGTAGAAGGAGCAGCTGTCAAAGGAGAAGAAATAGTAAGAGAGGGTATGTAGGAGAACAGAAGGCCAGGGAGATGAGAGTTTCAGAAAGAAGGGAATTCTCCACCATGTCGAATGTTTCTGAGAAGTCAAGTAAGATGAGGACCTAGAAGTGCTCACTGGATGTAAAGAGAAGGTCAGTTGCTCTAAGAGCATTCTGATGAAGCAGAACAAGTCAGAGTCATATCAGAGTAAAGGGAGTAATGAATGGTAGGTGAAGAAGTGAAGGTAGTTGTGTGTCTTCTTTGCCCATCTAGATGGAAATTTTGTTACCCAAGATGAAGATGTACAGGTTGGATCCTCTTTTGACATAACTGGTTTGAGCAGTAGCTGGAGGAGAATATGTGATTCATGTAAGTTATTTTAAATTTTATTTGTTTCAAAGAAAGAAATGATTTCAGCATATTTGAATGGTACTGAGAAATGTTGCAGAGAGAGGAAGTTACAGATATAGGTGAGGAGATATATATATCTCAAGATTTTAATAAAGCAAAAGGTGCTAGAATTCAGAGTGCAGGGGAAAATATTGCACAAAGGCACAATAGTTTTTTTAATATATTTTTTTAAACTTTGCGTCAGATATGTGTATTGCTTACTGAAAAATATAATAAAATTCATAGCATTAAAATATAGTAATGATGAAGGTCATTTCAATTTGTATAATGACAAAAAGTAAAAAGGGAATCCTTCAGGGTAAAGGCGATCAAAAAGAAAATATATGATTAGATGGTTCTTAAAATATAGGATCTATGATGCAAGATGCCTTTATGATGAGGTGGAACAGATAGGTCTCACCTTTCAAGGTCAAGAGGTTCTATAACATCCAGATAGTGACTGAGAAAGATAGAGCATGTTATTAAAATATTTTGAATTTAGTTCTAGAATAACTGGAGAGTAGAACCCATGGAAACTTGCAGTGCAGATGGTTTGAAGTGTGGACTTTGGTGTCTCACAGACCTGTGTGTTTAATTAATGTAAATGAATTTGTTATAAAATAATGCCATGCTCCATGGGGTCACAGAGAGTTGGATACAACTGAGCGACTGAGTACTCACATATGCTGGCCCAAAGTGTTATTGTATGGATTCCCTCCTTTGGGTTGTCTGTTGGACTTATTGAGTCAACTCATACTAACAACGGAGAAGGCAATGGCACCCCACTCCAGTACTCTTGCCTGGGAAATCCCATGGACGGAGGAGCCTCGTAGGCTACAGTCCATGGGGTCACTAAGAGTCGGACATGACTGAGCGGCTTCACTTTCACTTTTCACTTTTCACTTTCATGCATTGGAGAAGGAAATGGCAACCCACTCCAGTGTTCTTGCCTGGAGAATCCCAGGGACGGGGGAGCCTGGTGGGCTGCCGTCTATGGGGTCGCACAGAGTCTGACACGACTGATGCGACTTAGCAGCAGCATACTAACAAAATGCGGCAAAAATGATGGGATATTACTTCACAGATTTAGTTACAAAAAGACTGTGATTTCTAGTTTGCTTGACACCTTCCTGCCTCCTTCTCCTATTTCTCTCTCTCTGCTTTTCTGTCTCTATGTGGCTCTGTCTGTCTTTCTATGTTTAAGGAAGCAAGCTGCCATATGGGAAGAAGCTCTATGGAAAAGCCTGTGTGGAAAGGGTCTGGTGTCTCCACTATTGGGTTTCCCTGGTGGCTCAGCTGGTAAAAAATCTGCCTGCAATGCAGAAGACTTGGGTTCAATTCCTGGGTCAGGAAGATCCTCTGGAGAAGGGATAGGCTACCTACTTCAGTATTCTGGCCTGGAGAATACCATGGACTGTATAGTCCATGGGGTTACAAAGAGTCAGCTAACAACGAACCAGCAAGGACCCAAGGCTGGCAATAACCATGGGAATGATTTTGGAAGAGGATCTTCCTAGGTTGAGCCTCGAGGTGACTGCAACCCTGGCTGATAGCTTATGACTTGTGAAAGACTGAACAGGAAGCACCCAAATATTTGATCCATAGAATGTGACATAATAAATATTTGTTGTTTTAAAATGTCAAGTTTTAAAGTAGTTTGCCATGCAGCAACAGAAAGGCAATATATTTAAGAAACTGTTGAATAAGGAATAATTGAAGGAAAAATGCTTGTTAATGATGGGCTAGCATAGTAAGTCTATCAGTATCAAATGATAGCCAGGAGATATAACATATTGACTTTTTTGGTGTTAGTCTAGAACCAAAGTAAGTGATTATATATGAAGACATTATAGATGTCACAAGGAAGCTCAGCAAGCTGAATAGTTGTTAGAGCAGTGTTTTGCAATTCTGCTTACTCATTAAGTCACCTCAGGAAACTGTCAAAAATAATATCAATATGAGGACTACACCACAAACCCATAAAATAAGAAATTCAATATATTGGCCCTAGAAATTGACCAATATTAAAAAATCTCTTAAACAATAGTAATGTGTAGCCTGTTTTGCAAAGAACCACTGAACTAACCAATTTCATCCTTCTATCAAGAATCATATATCTGTATCCATTCCCCCAATTTATAAGAAACTGTGGCAATATCCAATTTTTGATAATCAATTTGTGTTTATTATTGTCTCATTTTAGACTTGAGTCCCTGTCAGATCAGTTGCTCAGTCATGTCCAACTCTTTGCGACCCCATGGAATGCAGCACACCAGGCTTCCCAGTCCATCACCAACTCCTGGAGCTTGCTCAAACTCATGTCCATTGAGTCAGTGATGCCATGCAACCATCTCATCCTCTGTCATCCCCTTCTCCTCCTGCCCTCAATCTTTCCAAGCATCAGGGTTGTTTCCAATGAATTAGTTCTTCACATCAGGTGGCCAAAGGATTGGAGTTTCAGCTTTAGCATCAGTCCTTCCAATGAATATTTAGGGGGGAGGGAGGGAAAGATGGCGGAGGAATAGGACGGGAAGATCACGTTCTCCCTCACAAATTCCTCAAAAGAACATTTCAACGCCGAGCAAACTCCACAAAACAACTTCTGTAGGCTGGCAGAGGACATCAGGCAACCAGAAAAGCAGACCATTGTCTTCAAAAACAGGTAGGAAAAAAATATAAAAGACGAAAAAGGAGACAAAGGAGGTGGGGAGGGAGCTCCGTCCCGGGAAGGGAAGCCCGTCCCGGGAAGGGAATTTTAAGAAGAGAGGTTTCCAAACACCAGGGAACACTCTCCCTGCCGAGTCTGTGGTGAGCCTTGGAGACACAGAGGGCAACATAACAGGAAGGAAAAATAGATAAATAATTAAAACCAAGAGATTACAAGCCCACCAGTAACTCCCCCAGCGGAAAAGCAGCACAGACGCCTGCATCCACCTTTGGGAAGCGGGGGCAGGGCAGGGACGCGCGGGAGGCGCGGGCTGCAGAGCTTTGTAAGAATCGGGCAGGAACGCCCCACGCGCAACCAGAACGATCTAACTTGGGCTAGCAAACCAGACTGTGGGATAGCTACCACGCAAAAAGCTCGAACATAAGACACCGCCAGGACCGAGCACAGAACAAAGGACGGAGCGGAAAAAGCCGGCTGCAGACCATTCCCCACCGGGGACAGGCAGCCAGAGCCGTAAGGACTGGAAAGGGGCAATTGCAGACCCGGAGAGACTTTACTTACCTAACTGCAAGCAGGCTCCTTTGCTAAGACTTCTGGGGGTGCTGGACAGTCACAGTCTGCCTCACGGGGTGCGCCAGCGGTCCACCCAGAGAGCTGAGCGGCAGCGGCGGAAAAGGTGACAAGCCGCGGCGATCGCGCTCGCCAAACTCCTGAGCTACTCGGACCTGGGAAGGGCACAAAGCGCAGTCCCAGCCGCATTTGTGCCTCTGAGGGCTGCCTGAGGGCCGAACCTGAGCGGCTTGGACCGGGGAAGTGGACGCAGCCTAGGGCCGGCCCCAGACGGTTCCCGGCTGAGCATCGTAGAGCCGGAGCGGTTTGTGCGCCGTGAGAAAGGACAGGTCAAGCGGGGCAGAGATACTGTGTGCACACGACAGTGCTATTTGTTTGCAGCATCCCCCCTCCCCACAGCGCGACTGAACTAGTGAGCCTAAAAACCAGCAAACAGAAGAAGTTAAACAAAGGGAACCACCTTGGAAGTGAGCCCACACGGCCCATAACATCAGAGAAGAGCCAGATATATTTTTAATTTTTTAATATTTTAAAAATCATTCTTTTTTTTTTTTGCTTTTTGCTTTTTTTTTTCATTTTTTCCGAGCTTTTTTTAAATTGTTAAGTCTTCTATTTCTCCCCTAATTTTTATTTCTATAACCTAGTATTACTATTTAAAAAAAAAAAGACTTTTTTTTTTTTTTTTAAGGCAAACACCATATATACTCTTTGGATGGTTGTTGGTGTTTTGTTTTTGTGTTTTTTTTTTTTTTGTTTATTTGTTTTTTAATAATTCTTTTTTTTTTCTCTTTCTTCCTTTTTCCTTCTGCTTTTCTTTAATAATGTATCTTTGAAAATCCAACCTCTACTCCAGATTTTGAATCTTTGCTCTTAGGTTGTTGTTGTCAATTTTGTACATTTAAAAACCCAAACTTCACTACCCAAGTTTACCTGAGAGCGAGATTACTGGCTTGACCACTCTCTCCTCCTCTGGCCTCTCCTTTTTCTCCACCAGGTGGCCTCTGTCTCTTTTCTCCCCCATCTCTTCTCTATCCAACTCTGTGAATCTCTGTGTGTTCCAGACGGTAGAGAACACCTAAGGAACTGGTTACTGGCAGGATTTGTCTCTCTCGTACTCATTCCTCTCTCTTATCCTCCTGGTCACCTCTGTCTACTTCCTCCCTCTCCTCTTCCCCGTATAACTCTGTAAATACCTCTGAGCGGTCCAGACTATAGAGCGCACATAAGGAAGTGACTACTGGCTAGCTTGCTCTCTCCTCTCTTGATCTCACCGCATCTCATTCTAGTTACCTCTAACTACCCCCTCCATCTTCTCTTCTCCTTGTAACTCAGTGAACCTCTCTGAGTGTCCCTCAATGTGGAGAAACTTTTCATCTTTAACCTAGATGTTTTATCATCAGTGCTGTATAGATGGAGAAGTCTAGAGGCTACTGTAAAAATAAAACTGAAAACCAGAAGCAGGAAGCTTAAACCCAAAGCCTGAAAACATTAGAGAACTCTTGAATTCAGGGAACATTAAGCAATAGGAGCTCATCAAATGCCTTCATACCTACACTGAAACCAAGCTCCATCCAAGGGCCAACAAGTTCCAAAACAAGACATACCATCCAAATTCTCCAGCAACACAGGAACACTCCCCTGAGCCTCAATATACAGGCAGCTCAAAATTATCCCAAAACCTTTGATGTCTCATAACCCATTACGGGTCACTCCACTGCACTCCAGAGAGAAGAAACCCAGCTCCAACCACCAAAACTCCAACACAAGCCTCCCTAACCAGGAAACCTTGACAAGCCACTGATAGAACCCCACCCAAAGTGAGGAAGCTCCATAATAAAGAGAACTCCACAAATTATCAGAATATAAAAAGGCCACCCCAAACGCAGCAATATAACCAAGATGAAGAGACAGAGGAATACTCAGCAGGTAAAGGAACAGGAGAGTTGCTCACCAAACCAAACAAAAGAGGAAGAAGTAGGGAATCTACCGGAGAAGGAATTCCGAATATTGATAGTGAAAATGATCCAAAATCTTGAAATCAAAATGGAAACACAGATAAATAGCCTAGAGACAAGGATTGAGAAGATGCAAGAAAGGTTTAACAAGGACCTAGAAGAAATAAAAAAGAGTCAAAATATAATGAATAACACAATAAATGAGATCAGAAACACTCTGGAGGCAACAAATAGTAGAATAACGGAGGCAGAAGATAGGATTAGTGAAATAGAAGATAGAATGGTAGAAATAAATGAATCAGAGAGGAAACAAGAAAAACGAATTAAAAGAAACGAGGACAATCTCAGAGACCTCCAGGACAATATGAAACGCTCCAACATTCGAATTATAGGAGTCCCAGAAGAAGAAGACAGAAAGAAAGATCATGAGAAAATCCTTGAGGAGATAATAGTTGAAAACTTCCCCAAAATGGGGAAGGAAATAATCACCCAAGTCCAAGAAACACAGAGAGTCCCAAATAGGATAAACCCAAGGCGAAACACCCCAAGACACATATTAATCAAATTAACAAAGATCAAACACAAAGAACAAATATTAAAAGCAGCAAGGGAAAAACAACAAATAACACACAAGGGGATTCCCATAAGGATAACAGCTGATCTGTCAATAGAAACTCTTCAGGCCAGGAGGGAATGGCAAGACATACTTAAAGTGATGAAAGACATTAACCTACAGCCCAGATTACTGTACCCAGCAAGGATCTCATTCAAATACGAAGGAGAAATCAAAAGCTTTACAGACAAGCAAAAGCTGAGAGAATTCAGCACCACCAAACCAGCTCTCCAACAAATTCTAAAGGATATCCTCTAGACAGGACACACGAAAAGGGTGTATAAACCCGAACCCAAAACAATAAAGTAAATGGCAACGGGATCATACTTATCAATAATTACCTTAAACGTAAATGGGTTGAACGCCTCAACCAAAAGACAAAGACTGGCAGAATGGATACAAAAACAAGACCCCTCTATATGCTGCTTACAAGAGACCCACCTCAAAACAAGGGACACATACAGACTGAAAGTGAAGGGCTGGAAAAAGATATACCACGCGAATAGAGACCAAAAGAAAGCAGGAGTGGCAATACTCATGTCAGATAAAATAGACTTTAAAACAAAGGCTGTGAAAAGAGACAAAGAAGGCCACTACATAATGATCAAAGGAACAATCCAAGAAGAAGATATAACAATTATAAATATATATGCACCCAATATAGGAGCACCACAATATGTAAGACAAATGCTAACAAGTATGAAAGGGGAAATCAACAATAACACAATAATAGTGGGAGACTTTAATACCCCACTCACACCTATGGACAGATCAACTAAACAGAAAATTAACAAAGAAACGCAAACTTTAAATGATACATTAGATCAGTTAGACCTAATTGATATCTATAGGACATTTCACCCCAAAACAACGAATTTCACCTTTTTTTCAAGTGCTCATGGAACCTTCTCCAGGATAGATCACATCCTGGGCCATAAATCTAAACTTGATAAATTCAAGAAAATCGAAATCATTCCAAGCATCTTTTCTGACCATAATGCATTAAGATTAGATCTCAATTACAGGAGAAAAACTATTAAAAATTCCAACATATGGAGGTTGAACAACACACTTCTGAATAACCAACAAATCACAGAAGAAATCAAAAAAGAAATCAAAATATGCATAGAAACTAATGAAAATGAAAACACAACAACCCAAAACCTGTGGGACACTATAAAAGCAGTGCTAAGAGGAAAGTTCATAGCAATACAGGCATACCTCAAGAAACAAGAAAAAAGTCAAATAAATAACCTAACTCTACAACTAAAGCAACTAGAAAAGGAAGAGTTGGAGAACCCCAGAGTTAGTAGAAGGAAAGAAATCTTAAAAATTAGGGCAGAAATAAATGCAAAAGAAACAAAAGAGACCATAGTAAAAATCAACAAAGCCAAAAGCTGGTTCTTTGAAAGGATAAATAAAATTGACAAACCATTAGCCAGACTCATCAAGAAGCAAAGAGAGAAAAATCAAATCAATAAAATTAGAAATGAAAATGGAGAGATCACAACAGACAACACAGAAATACAAAGGATCATAAGAGACTACTATCAGCAGTTGTATGCCAATAAAATGGACAACGTGGAAGAAATGGACAAATTCTTAGAAAAGTACAATTTTCCAAAACTGAACCAGGAAGAAATAGAAAATCTTAACAGACCCATCACAAGCACGGAAATTGATACTGTAATCAGAAATCTTCCAGCAAACAAAAGCCCAGGTCCAGATGGCTTCACAGCTGAATTCTACCAAAAATTTCGAGAAGAGCTAACACCTATCCTACTCAAACTCTTCCAGAAAATTGCAGAGGAAGGTAAACTTCCAAACTCATTCTATGAGGCCACCATCACCCTAATACCAAAACCTGACAAAGATGTCACAAAAAGAGAAAACTACAGGCCAATATCTCTGATGAACATAGATGCAAAAATCCTCAACAAAATTCTAGCAATCAGAATCCAACAACACATTAAAAAGATCATACACCATGACCAAGTGGGCTTTATCCCAGGGATGCAAGGATTCTTCAATATCCGCAAATCAATCAATGTAATTCACCACATTAACAAATTGAAAAATAAAAACCATATGATTATCTCAATAGATGCAGAGAAGGCCTTTGACAAAATTCAACATCCATTTATGATAAAAACTCTCCAGAAAGCAGGAATAGAAGGAACATACCTCAACATAATAAAAGCTATCTATGACAAACCCACAGCAAACATTATCCTCAATGGTGAAAAATTGAAAGCATTTCCCCTAAAGTCAGGAACAAGACAAGGGTGTCCACTTTCACCGCTACTATTCAACATAGTTCTGGAAGTTTTGGCCACAGCAATCAGAGCAGAAAAAGAAATAAAAGGAATCCAAATTGGAAAAGAAGAAGTAAAACTCTCACTGTTTGCAGATGACATGATCCTCTACATGGAAAACCCTAAAGACTCCACCAGAAAATTACTAGAGCTCATCAATGAATATAGTAAAGTTGCAGGATATAAAATCAACACACAGAAATCCCTTGCATTCCTATACACGAATAATGAGAAAGTAGAAAAAGAAATTAAGGAAACAATTCCATTCACCATTGCAACGAAAAGAATAAAATACTTAGGAATATATCTTCCTAAAGAAACTAAAGACCTATATATAGAAAACTATAAAACACTGATGAAAGAAATCAAAGAGGACACTAATAGATGGAGAAATATACCATGTTCATGGATTGGAAGAATCAATATAGTGAAAATGAGTATACTACCCAAAGCAATTTACAAATTCAATGCAATCCCTATCAAGCTACCAGCCACATTTTTCACAGAACTAGAACAAATAATTTCAAGATTTGTATGGAAATACAAAAAACCTCGAATAGCCAAAGCAATCTTGAGAAAGAAGAATGGAACTGGAGGAATCAACTTGCCTGACTTCAGGCTCTACTACAAAGCCACAGTCATCAAGACAGTATGGTACTGGCACAAAGACAGACATATAGATCAATGGAACAAAATAGAAAGCCCAGAGATAAATCCACACACATATGGACACCTTATCTTTGACAAAGGAGGCAAGAATATACAATGGAGTAAAGACAATCTCTTTAACAAGTGGTGCTGGGAAAACTGGTCAACCACTTGTAAAAGAATGAAACTAGATTACTTCCTAACACCGCACACAAAAATAAACTCAAAATGGATTAAAGATCTAAATGTAAGATCAGAAACTATAAAACTCCTAGAGGAGAACATAGGCAAAACACTCTCAGACATAAATCACAGCAGGATCCTCTATGATCCACCTCCCAGAATTCTGGAAATAAAAGCAAAAATAAACAAATGGGATCTAATTAAAATTAAAAGCTTCTGCACAACAAAGGAAAATATAAGCAAGGTGAAAAGACAGCCTTCTGAATGGGAGAAAATAATAGCAAATGAAGCAACTGACAAACAACTAATCTCAAAAATATACAAGCAACTTATGCAGCTCAACTCCAGAAAAATAAACGACCCAATCAAAAAATGGGCCAAAGAACTAAACAGACATTTCTCCAAAGAAGACATACGGATGGCTAACAAACACATGAAAAGATGCTCAACATCACTCATTATTAGAGAAATGCAAATCAAAACCACAATGAGGTACCACTTCACACCAGTCAGAATGGCTGCGATCCAAAAATATGCAAGCAATAAATGCTGGAGAGGGTGTGGAGAAAAGGGAACCCTCCTACACTGTTGGTGGGAATGCAAACTAGTACAGCCACTATGGAGAACAGTGTGGAGATTCCTTAAAAAATTGCAAATAGAACTACCTTATGACCCAGCAATCCCACTTCTGGGCATACACACCGAGGAAACCAGAATTGAAAGAGACACATGTACCCCAATGTTCATCGCAGCACTGTTTATAATAGCCAGGACATGGAAACAACCTAGATGTCCATCAGCAGATGAATGGATAAGAAAGCTGTGGTACATATACACAATGGAGTATTACTCAGCCGTTAAAAAGAATTCATTTGAATCAGTTCTGTTGAGATGGATGAAACTGGAGCCGATTATACAGAGTGAAGTAAGCCAGAAAGAAAAACACCAATACAGTATACTAACACATATATATGGAATTTAGGAAGATGGCAATGACGACCCTGTATGCAAGACAGGGAAAGAGACACAGATGTGTATAACGGACTTTTGGACTCAGAGGGAGAGGGAGAGGGTAGGATGATTTGGGAGAATGCCATTCTAACATGTATACTATCATGTGAATTGAATCGCCAGTCTATGTCTGACGCAGGATGCAGCATGCTTGGCGCTGGTGCATGGGGATGACCCAGAAAGATGTTATGGGGAGGGAGGTGGGAGGGGGGTTCATGTTTGGGAATGCATGTAAGAATTAAAGATTTTAAAATTTAAAAAAAAAAATAAATAAAATAAAATGTTAATACTCATAAAGAAAAAAAAATAAACAAATACTAAAAAAAAAAAAAAAAGAATATTTAGGACTAATTTCCTTTAGGATGGACTGGTTGGATCTCCCTGAAGTCCAAGGGACTCTCAAGAGTCTTCTCCAACACTGCAGTTCAAAAGCATCAATTCTTCAGCACTCAGCTTTCTTTGCACAGTCGAGTCTCTGTGGACTAGACTAATCAAGATGAGACCTTAGACAGTAATTTAATTTCTTTGGCCTCAGTGTCTTTAGTAATAAAATGAATGTATAGATTAAATTATCTCCTAAATGCCTGCTATATTAGTTTTCTAAAAATTTAAAAAATAAAAAACTTAAATAAATAAATAAAATAAAATAAAAATCAAAATAAAATAAAATAAAATGCTTATACAACCCCTGGTTAAAAAAAAAAAAAGTAACCAAAACTTAGTGGCTTAAAACAATACACATTTATCATCTTAAAGTTCTGGAAGTCAGTAGTCTGGTACAGCTCTTACCTGGCTAAAATCAAGATATTGGCACGGCTGTGTTCCTCTCTAGGGATCAAGGGGAAAATCTATTTCCTTGCTCATTCAGGTGTTATAATTTAGTTCTATCTGGTTGTAGGACTGAGGTTTCTGTTTCATTGTTGGTTGTCAGTTGGGGGCCACCTCTAATTCCTAGAAACTTTCCTCTAGTCCTTGTACATAACCGTTAACATCTCAGAACCAATAAAGGGATAAACAATCTTTTTCACACTGCTGTCTTCAGATCTTCTGCGTTCCATCTGGCTGTAGCTGGGAAAAATTCTTCACTTTTGATGATTCATGTGGTTAGATTGGGCTGACTTGGATAATTCAGAATAATCTAATATCAAGGTCCTTAGCTTTAATTTCTCTGCAAAGTCTCTTGCCATGTAAAGTAATATTCAAAGGTTCTGGGGATTAGGGTGTAGTTATCTTTGGAGACCATCCTTCTGCCTTGCATACATTCCATATACACCTAAGAACCTTAGACCAGTAGCATCATCTAGGGCAGAAGGCGGGGGTCTATCACCTTCGTCTGGAGAATTTTTTCCACTGCCACACACCTATACCCCCCAAAATCATAAAGTGCCACCCTGACCACCTCTGCTACCACCACCATACTCCAGAAACTTCAGAAAAGCACAAGTTGCCCTAAATCAGGAATCACAGTCTATTTTTAATGCTTTAAGAATACCTGTTACAAATTTGCACAGTGGGTACCCAAGTGAGAATGTTGTCAGTCCTGTAAGCCAAGTTTCCAGAGATGACAGATGACAGGTGGATTCATTCACTAAGTACTGTATAGTGATTAAGTCTCTGGAGTTTAAAATCAGACAGTTTGAGTTTTAATCTTAGCTTTTTGTGTGTTTTAAGACAAACTGTGCTCTGGGCAAGCAATCTCCTAAGTCTTAGTTTCCTGATGTGTAAAACAAGGTTGATGATAATCCTTAGAGGGCTGTGTGCTATAAATAAGAGAGTTGGTATAAAGCTAATAGCACATAGCCTGACACAGGGCCAGCCTCTCACTGTTATCAAAAAATGTTTCTTATGTGTACTGTGCTAAGTGATATGTAGGTGACTGTGAAGGATTATTGGGTGGGGATACCGTGCTCCTGAATCATATATTTAATAATTCTGCATGTTCTGTGGTTGAGAAGAGGGAGAATTTCCTTTCTCCTAGACTCATGAAAAGCCTCATGGAGACAAAGCTTTCAAGGCTGGGTGGGTAGTGACAGATGGAGGTGGGGAGATGAACATGGGTGACTTCCTGCTTTTATGGAAAAGTGTGATGATTTCACCAATAATATGGATGGTATTGCTTGTCCACATATTAACACCAGGTGGTGTACCAAGTATGAAGGAAAGAAATCAGTAAAGTGTCACTATCCTTGTCCTTGGAAGGCTGATCGTCTGTTAGTAATGATGTTTGTTAATATTTGTTGAATAATTACCTATTGCCATGTACTATTCTGGGGCTTCCCAGATGGCTTGGCAATAAAGAATCTGCCTGCAATGCAGGAAACTCAAGAGACATGGGTTTGATCCCTGGGTTAGGAAGATCCCCTGTGGGAGGAAATGGCGACCCACTCCAGTGTTCTTGCCTGGAAAATTCCACGGACAGAGGAGCCTGGTGGGCTACAGTCCATAGAGTTGCAAAGGGTAGGACACAATTGAGCACTCATGCATGTACTATTCAAGTCCTTTATATGTATTAACTTTTAAAATATGTCTGATAGCATTGTATTATCTCTATTTTATGGTTAATAAAACTAAGACACATTGTATGCCCAAGTTCACGCAGGTTTAAGTAGAACTAGATTTAATGCTAATGCAAACCAGCTCAAGTGGCTCTGCATTTATCTACTACACTACACTGTCTCTGCCTATTAAAACTCTAAGAATTGATAGAACCAAGTACAGATTTCATAGAAGGGATGATATTGAGACAAAGTCTGATAGAAGAATGGAAGCTTACCAGCCACAGTATAGAAAATATCAATGGCATTCGCCAATGAATGCGTCAACGGAATTATTGATTATTGAACATGTGGCTCAGTTTTCAAGGACCCTGACTTAGTAATTACTCTGGGATAAAAGAGACAAATACAAATGGAATTACCGAACATGAAGGAAGTAGGCATTATTTATCAGCTCACCATCATGGCAGGAGCCACAGACTACAGCAATGTGATAGACAAAAGTTCTTTGACTCTTTGGTTTCTTCTGTGATGGCTTCATGCTTAGCCAGGCTTTTGGGACATTTGTAAAAAACTGACCACCAGGCACCCCAGGACCTCATCCTATGACAGTAGCCACCCCATAGAGAAAATGCTGCAGCAGAAGTAATGGAAGGCACGCTGGCACCATTTCTTCTTTCTGGGCTCCTAGTAAGACTGCATTTCCCAGCCTCGATTACAGCTGCTGCTGCCTCTGCTTAGTCACTCAGTCATGTCTGACTCTTTGCTATCCCACAGACTGTAGCCTGCCAGGCTCCTCTGTCCATGGGGATTCTCCAGGCAAGAATACTGGAGTGGGTTGCCATGCCCTGCTCCAGGTTAAGTTGAAGGCAGATGGCTGAATTTTAGCCAAGAAAAATGGGTTGGAGCAATTACAGACAGTTCAAGACTTGGATCTTGGACACAACTCTCAGTATCTTTTAGATCCCTCTCTTCCCTTTGTCACAGAGCCTGAGAGGTCCCATGTGTCTGATGGAGGAGCTACAACAAAGTGAAGGGCTGCCCAACATGAATTGGACATTTTGTGAAGAAGAAATAAAACTTTATTACCGTACACCACTGATATGTCAGGTTTTATTTGTTCCCACGGCATGGTCTAGCTTATCCAGATTAATGTGAAGACTACTTTCCCAATTTCCACTTAGTCTACTCATCTGGCTCTTGTACCCGTCTTTAGAATAGCTCCAGCAGAGCTAATCCCGTGTGAAGGAGAGTCATTTTTCATAAGGAGATGGCAAAAGACAAAAATTGTACTATGTTTTCCCATGACCATTATGGATCTTTTGGAACAAAAATACTGTATATCACGGCCAATTTCTTGGATCATTGCTACGACACATGCTTATAGGTCCACCAAGAGCTGCAAGGATAATCATTCTGAATGTAAGAATTTGGTCACTTTTGTTAACACACATTCATTGGAACTTTTTTACTCCAGTAACCAAATATTTTTCAGCCTTTGAATTTGCCTCTTATTCACTCCTTTTTCATGTCTAGGACATCATGCTACTCAATTTAGTGTATTTGTTCAAATATAAAATGACTTTATATAAATTCCTTATTTTTCACTAACCCTGTAATTGGACTTTGTTTTTATTAAATATTAATACATTTATCTTGGGGAAAATTTACTTTTTTTCCTTGCAAATCCTGCAGAATTGGAAAGTTAAACTCCAGAGATTATGGTTGGTATTGTATTTGGGCAATTTCGTCTGTATTAATCCTATTCTGGGAGCAAGTTTCATTATAGAAAATCTTTCTTACACTGAGGAAGTAGGTCAGGGTATGCTGGCGTATTCAGAACACAGGCAAACCCGTTCACTCTGCATATGATGGTTTTTATGGTAAAAACAGGGATCTTTAATGACACAGATTTTATCTACTTATGAATTTCAGATCTCTCTGGAACATTCTGCTTCCGCTATTGGACAAAATCTAAAACAGTCTCTGTCTAGATGATTACTTGTGTAAGCAATTATGTACTTTTATTATGTACTTTTATGTGGGTACCTTACCAGTGCTGCAAAGAATAAAAAAACATGAGACACAAGTGTGCAGAATTAAATGTCCACATTAGTAATGTGGGCAATAAGCTAATATTGGAAATATCAAACTCATAGGAATTTTAAAAAAGAATATAATAGATACTTGTACACCTCTTATGTAGATTTCCTATACTTAACCTTTCCAAATAGCTCTATCTCTGTGTGTGTGTACATGTGTGTGTAAACACAAATACATCTCTGTGTGGATACATATAACTTAATAAATCTCTTTTCTCAAATCTTCTAAAAGTAGCATAAATACATATTGACAGTTCTCCACTAAATACTTCTTGGTCACACATAATCCAAGGACAAGCAACCCCCACCCCCCACACAATATCATTGCCACACCTGGGAAGATCAACTAAGTCAATAACATCATCAAACATGAAGTCCATGTACCATTTTTCAATATTGTCCCCCAAACATCCTTTATGGCTTAACTTTGAAAATAAGAATCCTATTAAGATATATACATAACATTGTTGTTGAGTCCCTTTCCTCTTACCCTTTTTCTTTACGATGTTGCATCTTCCCCGGCCACATGTCCTGCGTAACATTACACCTTTTGGATTTGTCTGACTGCTATATCTTGGTTAAATTCAGATCACACATTTCCAGCAAGAGGTGATCCCAACAAAGGTGATGAGTACATCACAACATTCATGTCAGGGGACAGAATATCTGGATATCCTTATTATTGGTGATGGCAAGCTTGATCACTTGGTTAAGGTAGCAAATGTCAGATCACTCAGTTTTACAATTTTCCCTTTGTGATTAGCAATCACAAAGATACTTTGAGATTATATGAATGTATCTTCTAATGCCTTTAATCCAATGGCTTTTGCATTTACTGATGATTCTTGCTTGAATCATTATTATAATGGGGGTAACAGAATATCAATTTTCCAATTCCATTATTCCTTCCTTTTGCTTTTACTATCTGAATTCTTTCATTTTTTATTTTTTTATTCTTTCTTTTTTTTTTAGTTTTTTATTTTTTTAATTTTAAAATCTTTAATTTTTACATGCGTTCCCAAACATGAACCCCCCTCCCACCTCCCTCCCCATAACATCTCTGTGGGTCATCCCCATGCACCAGCCCCAAGCATGCTGTATCCTGCATCAGACATAGACTGGCGATTCAATTCTTACATGATAGTATACATGTTAGAATGCCATTCTCCCAAAGCATCCCACCCTCTCTGAATTCTTTTATAAAGAAGAGTTTTTCTTTGATGTATCTTTTCTTTCTATGCATTATACATATATATATTTATGTAACATTCATGTTTAATATTACTATAGATTTATAGATTATTTAAATATAGTATTTCCTATTCAGTATGTTTTTATTGTTCTTGTTCAAATTGTTTTAAACTTGGTCAGTGGTCACCCCTTCAAGCCAATTCTGCATTTATTTGATACAAACACATTAATATTTGAGCATTTACTTGTTTTTGGTCCAACAAAATATTCAGTACTTACAGTAGCCTTCCTGCTAAGCCATGGACTCAGCCATATCTCCCCCAAATTTAAGAAAAACCAAAATCCAAAACAAAAAACAAAAGCTATTTATTGAGATATAATTCCTATATAATTTATCCATTTAGAGTGCACAATTCAATTAAGGGTATTCACAGTGCTACGCAACCATCACCACAATCTAATTATAGAATATTCTGGTCCTGCCCTAAAGAACCCTGTTAAAGAACCCACCTGCCAGTGAAGGAGACATAAGATTTGTGGGTTCATTCCCTGGGTTAGGAAGACCCCCTGGAAGAGGACATGGCAACCCACTCCATCATTCTTGCTTGGAAAATCCTATGGACAGAGGAGCCTGACTGGCCACAGTCCATAGTGTCACAAAGAGTCAGACACGACTGAAGGAACTTAGCAAAAAACCCTGTGCCTGTCAGCAGAGATCTTCTTTCCACTTCAACCCCTAATCCCCTCAGCCCTAAGTCATCACCAATCTCATTTTTTGTCTATACAAGCATAACCTATTTAGACATTCATGTAAATAAAAGGATATATGCAGTCTTTCATGATGGGTTCTTTCACTTAACATCAAGGTTCATGTATGTTGTATCAGTGCTTCATAATCTTCATTATATGGATAGTCCACATTTTATTTACTATTCATTTATTAATATAGTATATTAAATCAACAGATTTTCAGATATTAAACCAACCTTGCTCTGTTGTTAGGTGTATCTATGATAATGATATCCAAGGCATTTCAGTTTTTCCTCTGTGACAGCCTTCTCATAGAAGAAAAAAACTCTTTTAAAGCCTCTACCCCTTTCCCCTACCGTATATATAATGCGCACTGCTCAGAGTTTAGCCCAACCAGCACATTCCTTTCTCTACTGCCTGGTGATTTCTCTCACTTCATCACTTAGACATTCCAGCAAATGTCTCCATTACAGGATTATTTTCACATCACCAAATCTCAAGTCTGATTTTTCTCTTGCTGGACAGGGTAAAAATATCATACTTAGAAAAAACTCAAGACTCTTTGTTCTTTAACATGCAAGGGCTTCATTTATATTTTTGAATTCTTTTCTCACTTGAATTAAAAAAAATTTGCCAGGCTCATAATGGATACATTTAAGGTGAGAAACAATGTTTAGCTTTAATTCAAACATCTTAATCATCAACTCTCTCTTTTCATTCTTATTTCTCTTGCTGTTTGTTTGTTGTTGTTGTTCTTCAGTCACTCAGTCATGTCAAACTATTTGTGACCCCATGGACTGCAGCACGCCAGGCATCCTGTCCTTCACCATTCCCTAGAACTTGCCTAAACTTATGTCCATTGAATTGGTGATGCCATCCAACAATCTTGTCCTCTGTTGTCCCCTTCTCCTGCCTTCAATCTTTTCCAGCATCAGGGTTATTTCTAATGAAACAGCTCTATGCATCAAGTGGCCAAGTATTGGAGTGTCAGCATCAGCATCAGTCCTACCAATGGATATTCAGGACTGATTTCCTTTAGGATTGACTGGTTTGATCTTCCTGCAGTCCAAGGAACTCTCAAGAATCTTCTGCAACATAGCAGTTCAAAAGCATCAATTCTTCAGTGCTCAGCTTTCATTATAGTTCAACTCTCACATCCACACATGGCTACTGGGAAAACCATAGCTGTGACTAGGGACTTTTGTTGGCAAAGTAATGTCTCTGCTTTTTAATATACTGTCTAGGTTGGTCATAGCTTTTCTTCCAAGGAGCAAGTGTCTTTTAATTTCATGGTAATTTCATCACAATCTGCAGTGATTTTGGAGCCCAAGAAATAACGTCTGTCACTGTTTCTATTGTTTCCTCATCTATTTGCCAAGAAGCGATGGGACAGATGCCATAATCTTCATTTTTTGAATGTTGAGGTTTAAGCCAGCTTTTTCACTCTCCTCTTTCACTTTCATCAAGAGGCTTTTTAGTTCCTCTTCACATTCTGCCATAAGGGTGGTGTCATCTGCATATCTGAGGTTATTGATATTTCTCCCGGCAATCTTGATTCCAGCTTGTGCTTTTCCAGCCCAGTGTTTCTCATGATGTACTCTGCATAGCAGTTAAATAAGCATGGTCACAATATACAGCCTCGATGTACTCCTTTTCCTATTTGAAACCAGTCCATTGTTCCATATCCAGTTCTAACTGTTCCTTCTTGACCTGCATACAGATTTCTCAAGAGACAGGTCAGGTGGTCTGGTATTCCTATCTCTTGAAGAATTTTTCACGGTTTGTTGTGATCCACACAGTCAAAGGCTTTAGCATAGTCAATGAAGCAGAAGTAGATGTTTTTCTGGAATTCTGTTGCTTTTTTGATGATCCAACAGATGCTGGCAATTTGATCTCTGGTTCCTCTGTGTTTTCTAAATCCAGCTTGAACGTCAGGAACTTCTCAGCTCATGCATTGTTAAAGCCTAGCTTGGAGAATTTTCAGCACTATTTTGTTTGCATATGAAATGAGTGCAATTGTGCAGCAGTTTGAACATTCTTTGGCATTGCCCTTTTTTGGAGCTGGAATGAAAATGGAACTTTTCCAGTCCTGTGGCCACTGCTGAGTTTTCCATAATTTGCTGGCATATTAGAAGATATTAAGAAGAGGTCGCAAGAATATACAGAAGAACTGTACAAAAAAGATCTTCATGACCCAGATAATCACGATGGTGTGATCACTCATCTAGAGCCAGACATCCTGGAATGTAAAGTCAAGTGGGCCTTAGAAAGCATCACTACAAACAAAGCTAGTGGAGGTGACGGAACTCCGGTAGAGCTATTTCAAATCCTGAAGATGATGCTGTGAAATTGCTACACTCAATATGCCAGCAAATTTGGAAAACTCAGCAGTGGCCACAGGACTGGAAAAGGTCAGTTCTCATTCCAATCCCAAAGAAAGGCAATGCCAAAGAATGCTCAGAGTACCACACAATTGCGCTTGTCTCACACGCTAGTAAAGTAATGCTCAAAATTCTCCAAGCCAGGCTTCAGCAATACATGAACTGTGAACTCCCTGATGTTCAAGCTGGTTTTAGAAAAGGCAGAGGAACCAGAGATCAAATTGCCAACATCCACTGGATCATGGAGAAAGCAAGAAAGTTCCAGAAAAACATCTATTTCTGCTTTATTTACTATGCCAAAGCCTTTGACTGTGTGGATCACAGTCAACTGTGGAAAATTCTGAAAGAGATGGGAATACCAGACCACCTAACCTGTCTGTTGAGAAATCTGTATGCAGGTCAGGAAGCAACAGTTAGAACTGGACATGGAACAACAGACTGGTTCCAAATAGGAAAAGGAGTGTGTCAAGGCTGTATATTGTCACTCTGCTTATTTAACTTATATGCAGAGTACATCATGAGAAATGCTGGACTGGAAGAAACACAAGCTGGAATCAAGATTGCCGGGAGAAAGATCACTAACCTCAGATATGCAGATGACACCACCCTTATGGCAAAAAGTGAAGAGGAACTAAAAAGCTTCTTGATGAAAGTGAAAGAGGAGAGTGAAAAAGTTGGCTTAAAGCCCAACATTCAGAAAACGAAGATCATGGCATCTGGTCCCATCACTTCATGGGAAATAGATGGGGAAACAGTGGAAACAGTGTCAGATTTTATTTTTTTGGGCTCCAAAATCACTGCAGATGGTGATGAAATTACCATGAAATTGAAAGACGCTTACTCCTTGGAAGAAAAGTTATGACCAACCTAGACAGTATATTCAAAAGCAGAGACATTACTTTGCTCACTAAGGTCCATCTAGTCAAGGCTATGGTTTTTCCAGTGGTCATGTATGGATGTGAGAGCTGGACTGTGAAGAAAGCTGAGCACCGAACAATTGATGCTTTTGAACTGTGGTGTTGGAGAAGACTGTTGAGAGTCCCTTGGACTGCAAGGAGATCCGAGCAATCCATCCTGAAGGAGATCAGCCTTGGGATTTCTTCGGAAGGAATGATGCTAAAGCTGAAGCTCCAGTACTTTGGCCACCTCATGTGAAGAGTTGAATATGTAGAGTTCCAAAGAACAGCAGGGAGAGATAAGAGAGCCTTCCTAAGTGAACAATGCAAAGAAATAGAGGAAAACAATAGAATGGGAAAGACTAGAGATCTCTTCAAGAAAATTAGAGATACCGAGGGAACATTTCATGAAATAATGGGCACAATAAAGGATAGAAATTGTATGGACCTAATAAAAGCAGAAGGTATTAAGAAGAGGCGGCAAGAATGCACAGAAGAGCTATACAAAAAAGATTTTAATGATGCAGATGAGCATCATCAAGTGGGTGTACCTTTCCTTTCTCCTTTGTCTTTCATTTCTCTTTTCTCAGCTATCTGTAAGGCCTCCTCAGACAACCTTTTTACCTGTTTGAATTTCTTTTTCTTGGGCATGATTTTGATCACCTCCTGTACAGTGTTACAAGCCTCCATCCATAGTTTTTCAGGCACTGTGTCAATCAGATCTAATCCCTCAAATCTATTTGTCACTTATACTGTATAACTGTAAGGGATTTGACTTAGGTCTTATCTGAATGACCTAGTGGTTTTCCCCCATTTCTTCAACTTAAGTCTGAATTTTGCTGTTTACATCAATAGAAATCTCTGCTTTCTACCAGAAGAACTTCCTCTAAGGAAACAATTTATTTTGCTTCTTAAGAGCTCAACTCCATGAATGGGGTATATACACAACATGGTTTATGCAAACATACCAGCTCAGAATATTTGAAGATTCTCACTTCTTTTTAGAGATAGCTAAGCCCGCGAAGAGTTGTACATGACTGAGTGACTTCACTTTCACTTTTCACTTTCATGCATTGGAGAAGGAAATGGTAACCCACTCCAGTGTTCTTGCCTGGAGAATCCCAGGGACGGCAGAGCCTGGTGGGCTGCTGTCTATGGGGTCGCACAGAGTCAGACACGACTGGAGTGACTTAGCAGCAGCAGCAGCAAGCCCTGCCAGAGTCAACTGAAGATGATACCAGGCGAATTTAATCCTTTGTTCTGACAGTGGACATAAATTCCCAAGAGAAGGAACTGCACTGTTTTATAAACTTCTTTAAGAAATAGAAGTTAGGATGAAGCTAAAGGGAAATGGGGCTGGGGAGAATAATTAACTTATTATCTGTAGGCTCCATTATACTTTCATCACTAATCTTCACTAGTTGTTTAAGTTGAAGTCTTTTTCTTTATAGTAATTTGAGAGAGCCATGAATGATAATGTCTAGATTGTTTTATTATTTGACAAAAATCCAACAAATCTAGCCTAATTCACTATTTACAGCTACATTTCTGAAGGTAAATATAAAGAGAAATTATGACCAAAAATTTTCCTAACAGTGTTTACTGACTATGGACAGTAGCCTCTTTTGTCTATTGCCATAAAATATAGTTCTTTCACTCTTATTGCAAGCTATGCAATTTTCAGTAAGCCATTTACTCTCACCAAATATTAGTCTTTTTATCCGTAGAAGTAGGATAATAATATAATTCACTTGTCAGGATTAGTTAAACTGACACATATCAGAGTTGAATGTATGTTAGCTAAAATTATTATTTTTTAATCAATATATGAAGAGTTATTGGACATCCACTTAATGGCTAACATAAAGCTAAGATCATTGGCAAAGAAACAAGAGACATGGTTCCAATTTTCAAGGAGTTAAACCTTCTGTGAAAGAGTAAAGATTAATTATTAATAGAATAATCTGAGACCAGATATATTGAAGCCTAGAACTCTCTGCTGGTGCTTTAGTTGTTGAGAGATGGGACAGATCAGCATGAGCTGGAGTAGAAAGAGTGACAGATGGAGACTTCCACATACCTCCCATAGAGTGTAAGAGTCTAAAACTCCTAGTCCATTTAATAAATTTATAGAAGTAAATTATAGTATATATAGCAGAGAAGGCAGACCTAATGTTACTGCCAAGACAAGAGAGAAGAAAATATTTAACATGAAGTGATGATTTTTCTATTGATCCTTTACTCACAGTACCTGTCCAGTGTCTTTGCAAGCTCAGTCCTTTCCAACTTGGCTATGAAATTTACTAAATTTTAGAATAACATTAGTGGATATTTTATGGAGAAAGAATTAAGGGAAGCTGCTATTGTAGTTTCTCCTTGTATACACTGAAAAATCCACTTCAACTGTATTAGAGCTATTTTAATTTTCTAAACCTATCATTTGCACAGTGATTGTAAGCTGTCAATAAGAGCTTTCCAGAAAGATTGTTCTCAGCAGGAAGAAAAGAAGTAGGAGTATATTTGTAATTATGGAAACACACACCCTACATTTTTTACACTGAAGAGATGCATGCTTTCAATCTATGTGGTAAGGGAAATGTTGGCATAATCATCTATTTCTTATGAATAATCACCATTTTTACAAGAAAGACAGAGATACTTATATGCAAGCAATAAGCTAGATTAAAACCAGATATGAAATTACATTTGAAGTCTGGATGCAATTGTAGGTGATGTGGCAAGGCTTTTTCTATCATAATAAGATTTTAGAAGTGAATGCAGAAGAATAATAGGCTCCATTACAGACAGGTCACTTGACTCAGTCCTGGAGACAATGTGAAATTGTTCCCTAGAATAATGTCTTTACAATCGTTTGTTCAGACCAATACGAAATAAATACTCAGGAAAATGCACAGGTCTTCCCGTCTTAGTTTTAGCTTGAAAAGCTATTTCATAATGATAGTAATGACCACTACAACCTAGACTAATGACTAGTCTTCCAGCCTACTAACCATCCACTAAGATGGAAAAGAAGCAATATCTTGGGACTACCATGCAACAGAGGAGAGTTACTCACTGATCCTAGGTGATAACCAGATGGTAGCTGAGTTTTCAACAGTGTTCTGGAGTCTCTGATGCTATAAACATTATTCTAAAAGGGGGCTGGGAAAGTAAGTCTTTGATAATTTTTTAATGGGCAGTTTTGTGAGTGATGCAGTTATCCTGGAGTTGCAGAGGTGTGTATCTCTCCTTGGATGTTACTTGTGGAGAAGACCATTGATCTTTGAGGAGGAAGTGAAATTCTGTTTGCTATATTATCCATTACGACTTCCAGATGTCAAGCAAATTAGTGCTAAGATTCACTCATAAATTATAACACTGGCATACACAGAGACAAGTAGATTAATGGAACAAAAGTGCCTAGAAATGATCACAAACACATTTAGCACGGAAATAAAAGTTTTTTTGACAAATGGTTCTGGAGTATCTAGAAAGCTGGACAGAAAACAATGAACCTTGTCTCCTATCTTACATGAAAATTTAGACTTGTGACAGTAAGAATTCTGAAGGGGAAATAGGAGGAATGATAAACAGGGAATTTGAGGACAAAGAAGATACTCTACTAAGTTGTTTCCAGTTCTTAAAGAGAGGATTTAAAGTCCAGAAAAGTGCATTGAAGAGATTAACCATTCTTAGTCCTTGAATGGTGGTTTAGAGTTAAGTAAGTCCAGGAAAAGTACATTCTGCAGCTTTCAGTTTATCAAGAAAGCTTTCAGTTTAGGTCCATCAGTGAAATGCACATTTTCTTGTGTTTTTGCTACACAAGAGTTGCAAACAGTGTAATTCTTCACACTCCTATCAAATTTTAGTTTTTGACTCATTTCTCCACTTTTTTTCTATCCCAGTGTTTTCCTTTTTTCCTTTCTTATATTCTCAAATGAACATTAGAGTCTCTTTTTATGTTCTACAACTTCCATAGGCTCTGTTCATTTTTTAAAATCTTTTTCTCTGTATTTTAGATTAGAAAATTCCTATTGTTACATCTTAAAGTTCAATAACTCATTCCTTTTTCAGTTAATATTTTATGTCAGATACTGTTATTTTCAGTATTGAAATTCCAATTTGGTTCCTTTTTAGTTTCTGTTTAGTTTAGTTCTGCAGAGAACTCAGATATCTTTCCACTAATTCCAAGCATTTTTACTTTTATTCCTGAAGCTGATTATAATAACTGCTTTTGAAAGCCTTTGATAATTTCAACATCTGGGGCATCATGGATTAGCATCTGTTGATTATCTTCTCCCTTGAGAATTAAGCATATTGGGGGTTCTTTAAAAAGTAATTTGGATTATATTCTGGACATTGTGAATATTATGTTAGATTCTTGGTATTATATCAGTCTACCTGAAGACTGCTGATTTTGTTTATTTATTTATTTATTTAGGCTGCACTCTGTGACTTGTGGGATTTTGGTTTCCTGACCAGGGATTAAACCTGGGCCAAGGCAGTGAAAGACTCAGTCTTAACCCAATGACTACCAGCGAACTCCCTATTTGTTTTATAAGGAAATAATTCAATTATGGTCAACCATGAGTTCTGCTTAATGTTGTGTGTAGAGATTCCAATGTCAGTTCAGTTTTCAAAGCCTTTTCTATGCTTCTTGGGGTCTATCCTAAGCATGTGTACCTTGGGGGTCGAGCCTGGAATTTGTTCATGACAGAAATAGGGGATCCTCTTTTCCAGTTTTCCCTTCTGGGATTTCCCTCACATTCTCTTGCTCCTAGTTTCCTAGTCATCTCTTTTGTTTCCCAATCATCTTACTAGAAACACAGGACTCATTTTTGGAATTTCACCCACCCTTAATTTCTACACTGTTCCATGTGGTTGGGGTTACCCTGGAGTCAAAGCAGAGAGAGAAAAGGGAGAGAAAAAGAACGGGATTTCTCCACACTCTTTGAACCACAGGTCACTTTTTCTAAATTCTTGTGGATAGAGAGAAATAAGCTTTTCTCTTGGGGTATTAGGTGACTATTCTGCTTCCAGAGCTCTTGCTGTTTCTAGGGCTGCTTCTGGACAAGTGACGGGGAAAAAAAAAGGAGAGAAAGAAAACAAAAATATTAATCCCAGCTCTCCCGTGCTCTAAGATTTACAGGGGCTCCTTTTCCTGGTCCTCTGTCCAGAAAGACAGTTTCTCTCAGAGATTTTGCTGTGCTCCCTTACGACACACTTAAGCACTGAGGTAGCCCTTAGGCTAACCTGGGAAATAGAGGAAAAACTTGAGAAACTCACCTCTTCCCAGTTGTCCCTAAAGTTTTGTCTCCATTCCTCAATTTTCTTATTATTAACTTCCCTGGGTTCTCAAATAGTTGCTTTTTGTATTGTCCCAGAATTTTTATCTGAAATTAATATGAGATACAAGATTCCCAGGCGGTACAGTGGTAAAGAATCCACCTGCCAATGCAGGAGATGCAGGAAATGTGGGCTCAATCCTTGGTTTGGGAAGATCCCCTGGAGCAGGAAATGGCAACCCGCTCTAGGATTCTTGCCTGGAAAACTCCATGGACAGAGGAGCTTGGTGGGCTATACAGTCCATAGGGTTGGAAAAGAGTCGGAGGCAACTGAGAGACTAGGCACTCACATGTGCCCAGGAGGCACTGGAAATCTCAAAAGGGATGATAATATATATAAAATTCAATCAAACTTGACATTTGTTGTGGTTCAGTTGCTAAGTCATGTCTGACTCTTTGTGACCCCATGGACTGCAGCGTGCCAGGCTTCCCTAGCCTTCATCACCATCTTCTGGAGTTTGCTCAAAGTGTGTCCATTGAGTCAGTGATGTTATCCAACCACTTCATCCTCTGTCATCCTCTTCTCTTCCTGCCCTCAACTGTTCCCATCATCGGAGTCTTTTCCAGTGAGTTGGCTCTTTACATCAGGTGGTCGAAGTATTGGAACTTGAGCTTCAGCATCAGTCCTTCCAATGAATATTCAGTTTATTTCCTTTAGGATTGACTGGTTTGATGTCTGTGCTGTCCAAGGTAGTCTCAAGAATCTTCTCTAGCACCACAATTCAGAAGCATCAATTCTCTGACGCTCAGCCTTCTTTATGGTCCAACTCTCACATCCATACATGATTACTGGAAAAACCATAGCTTTAACTATAAGGACCTTTGTCAGCAAAGTGATTTCTCTGATATTGGTAGACTGTTCCTATTTGAAATGTGTATAATTCCACAGTAGATGACTCAAGTAATTCTTACTCTACACAAAATACAACATTTGTAACATTCTCTTCTTTACTTACTGCTTTTCTGAAATTTCAGTCTGACATGTTTTTCCAAATTCAAAGGAGTAATACACCCCTCCCCATCATTACTCCACTTTTGGAAGTGGTCATTATATCTTTGCCCTATAAACCAGTCATGTTTATACACTTTAAAATATTTTGGCTACCGATATGAATATTGGGACTTCCTCTCCATTCTTTTCTATGAATCAGTGCCTGAAACATTTAGATTCTTGGTATTACTTTTTCATACCAAAAATTACCTAAAATATCCAACGTTAGTCTTATAATTCTGCCTGTCTAAGAAGCCATGTTTTCAAAAGTAAGGCTCTTGGAAGAGAAGGCCTTATTTTAATCATAGTTTAATATAATCCCAGGGTACCTAATACACACTAAGCAATCATATATATTATTATCAGAGTAAGTGAATGAATGATTGAGAGAAACACTAGCAAATCAAGAGGCATGAACTGCCTAACTGACACCTATTTTCTGCAGACATGTTAGAGGGCAAATCCATACCCAGATTTCTTTTGCTCTGGTTCTAGTACTGCCCAGTGTTTTCCTATAAGGAACAGGAAATAATTAGTTGTGAAACTCCTAAAGGAGAGGATTGAGTTAAGACTCAAAGACTTTTGGAACCCAGATGCATACAGTTTCATTTCATGGCAATGACTGAAGAGCATCCCATAATAATTTCCAATGAGTGCATTTGAATCTCATACATGAAGTCCTCAGTCGAGGGTATTGATCCCATCTGTGACAATGGCAAAGAGCCCACAGGCAAGATCAGCAGTCTGGCTCAAGTAGGAGGAGGTGGCTTGGTAGAGTGCAGTTGGCATAAACACTGCAGTGGAAAGCCGCCAAGTTATTTCATAGCAGCCTGACCTGGCATTCACAGTCATTAATAATGATAATAATAATATCAATAACAATAATGATTAGAAAAGGAAACATCATTAAAACATGGAATTAAGAGGCATGGATAAGATGGCCGAGTGACAGTTTGAAGCAGGAAATGTAAAGATAAATTAATGACTTGAATTTCATGGACATAGAGGTTTGAGAGCTTAAAGCCCACTTAATAGTGCAAAATCCATACTCTATATTTGAAGAAATGAAGGCTGAGAGAGAGAAGTAACTTTTCTATTTCTCACTCAGGATTATACAGATAAATGATTAAGATCTCACACAAATCTGTAAGAACATTTACTTTTCTCTTTTCTAGACTGTAAGCTCCATGAAGGCATGGTTTTTGTTCCGTTCATTCAGTATATGTTCCCTGTTACCTAGAACAATGCCTGATACACATCGGCAGACGCTCAATTCTTTGAGTCTTAAAGTGTGGTTAAGATTTGGAGTTTGGAATCACACAGATATGAATTGAAATATTGATTAACACCTACTAGATATGTTACTCTGGACCACTTATTAAACTTTTACAAACTGTAAATAAGATATTAAATAAAATAATGCATACAAATAAACTTGATCAGCCTAGTACTACCTAGTAAGCACTCAATGAATGATAAACATAGTGCTAGTATCAGCCATATTTTACATAGCTGTTGATAACATTATTATTTCTAACAGATACTATTTCAGTCAACTTTTTTCCAAAGTACAGGATTTTGACACTGCTTTCATAAAAGAAATCTTGGGTCATTCTCATACTCAGTCATTCTTAACATGCTTTAATCTTCTTCATGATCATACATTAAGAAGTGTGTTGAGAATTAGCATTCATATTATGACCCAATTTAACTTGCTGAGCAGCCTGTCAATTGCTGTTTTCTTTTTTTAATCATAATTACTCCCCAATTGTTCATATGTTTAAACAACCAGTGTCATTAAATCAGAGAACATTCTTAGCTGAGGATATCAAGATAAAAATTATCTGATGGGAGAAGCAATATTGAGTACTATTTTCAGTTGTATAATGGGTGTGCAGCAATTTAAAATAATGTCCCCCAGTGTTTATGTTTATTAACTGAAAGAAAAATAAGAAAGCTCCAGAGTTCTCTTTACCTAGAAATCACTATAGCACTAACAAACAAGGGGAAACAGTTCCAGGCCAGGATTGCCAGAAACTACATATGGAATGAATGATGAAAAGATCTGCTGGGGTAATTAACAAAAACTGTTAGATCCTTGTAATGCAAGGTGTTGTTCTTCATTCAGCAGCTTTGGTATCACCTGGGAGCTTGTTTAAATGCAGACTCTGGCCTCAACTCAGACCCTGAATAGTCAGTAGAGTCAGAATTTGCATTTTATCAGGGTTTCCAGGTGATTAAGTTTGAGAAAGCACTAGTGTAGGTCATCTTAAAAGATACACAGAATAAAAACTGTTCTCTTGTTTTAAAGCATTTTGTTTCATATAACAAATTCTTAGAGGCAATTGAAATGATATTGAATCAAGGACACAGACAAAAGTAAAAAAAAATAATCGTAATCCCATCATCTAGCAAAAATCATGAATGTAAGTGTGCAATTTCATGTGTATCAGGCCATGCTATACAAGCTATTTTGTAAATACAGCTTTTTTTTCCCTCAAATAATACATCATGCTCCTCTACCTAGGATAATAAACAGAGCTCTGTGTTATGATTTTGAATGGCTAGGGAGGATTTTTAATGTACTTTTAAAAAATGTACTCTTTTTAATGTACTCTTTTTTTAAAAAATCAAGTGTTCTATTGTTTGAAATGTTGGTTATTTTCAATTTGATGCTATTATAATCTCTAAGTGGAACACTTTGTGATATGTCTCCTGTGCTTATGTAGTTATATTCTGAATCCAAGAATATTCATCACTTGTCACAAGTTGCACAATGTTTTGACAGAAAAACACTGGACTAGGAATCAAAAGATCTAGATTCTAATTCTAGGTTTGGTTTTTACTTACTTCTCCATTGCTATCTCAGTTTGCATATTCATGGATGAGAAGTTTGAAAATCATCTTTAAGGCAGCCCATCGTTTCAAGTCTCAAACTTTCAATGAAAATAATGAATTGTATATCAAAGTTGATATCATGATGCATTTGTGCAGCTTGCCTTGTTTTTCAATCAATGATAAACTCTGCTAACCATATTAATTTAATCTAATATCAAATGTTATTTGCACTTTTTGAGTTCATATCAATTTGTCAGTGAAAAAAAGATGGCATAGGGAAATCCTAGGAGCAAGAAGGGATATTATAGCTTTTTGATCAGGCTTCTATCCCAAAATACGGCAAGTATGGGTTGGCATCAGAAAACCAAGGTTTTAGGCCTAGTTCTGTTATTTAGTAACCATGGGAATTTGGATAGGCTATGAAAAACTTCTTTAGCCTCACATTCTTCATCTAAAAAAATAATGATCTTCAGAGGTTGTAGGAGATGGTGTGTGTTATTTGAAGTCCTGAGCACAATGCTTGGTGTGTATAAAATTCTCAGTAACTTTTCAGCATCTATTAAATTTTCTAGGATTGTAAATCTCTTTCTACTGTGGAAGCTTTGAGGACAAATAAAAATGTCCAGATACCATGGATAAAAAACATGATGAGAATGTGAAAGCAGTTGAGGCTTAAGGAGATCTGGATCATATACTCATTTCCTCTAAATTTATTCTGTAAGGGGCAGTCCTAAGATGGCAGAGAAGTAGGACGGGGAGACCACTTTCTCCCCCACAAATTCATCAAAAGAACATTTAAACGCTGAGTAAATTCCACAAAACAACTTCTGAATGTCGGCAGAGGACATCAGGCACCCAGAAAAGCAGCCCATTGTCTTTGAAAGGAGGTAGGAAAAAATATGAAGACAAAAAAAGAGACGAAAGAGGTAGGGAAGGAGCTCCGTCCCAGGAAGGGAGTCTTAAAAAGAGAGAAGTTTCCGAACACCAGGAAACACTCTCACTGCTGCGGCGAGCCTTGCACAGAGGGCAACATAACAGGGAGGAAAGATAAATAAATAATTAAAACCTACAGATTACAAGCCCAATGGTAACTCCCACAGCGGAGAAGCCGTGAAGATGCCTGCACCCGCCACTAGCAAGCAAGGGCTGGACAGGGAGGTGTGGGCTGCATTACTTAGAGTAAGGACCAAGCCTGAATGCCCCAAGGGCAATCTGAGCGAACTAACTTGGGCTAGCAAACCAGACTGTGGGATAGCTACCACGCGAAAAGACAGCCCTAACCTAAGACACCACCAGGCCCACACACAGAACAAAGAACTGAACAGAGATAGCCGGCTGCAGACCATCCCCCTCGGGTGACAGGCAGCCAGAGCCGGAAGGGGGCAATCGCAGCCCTAGAGAGACATTATCTACCAAACTGCAAGCAGGCTTCTTTGCTAACTAAGACTTCTTGGGGTTCTGGACGGTCAACATCCACCTGAGACAGTGCGCCGGTTGCACATCCAGAAAACTGAGGGGCAGGGACGGGGGAGGCAATAAGTCTCAGTGACCGTGCTTGCCAAACATCTCATCACCTGAGCTGCTTGGATCTGGGAAGGGCACAATATGCAGGCCCAACTGAGTCTGTGCCTCTGAAGACTACCAGAGTGCCTGAACCTGAGCAGCTTAGACCTGGGAGGTGCAGGCAGCCCAGGGCCAGCCTCAGATGGTTCCCTGTGGAGCAACCTAGAGCCTGAGCAGTGTGGGCAGGGAGGGCACATGCGCCATGAGTGGGGGCAGGCCCAGTGTGGCTGAGACACTGCGAGCACACACCAGTGTTAATTGTTTGCAGCGTCTCTCCCTCCCCACAGCGCAGCTGAACAAGTGAGCCTAAAAAAAGTGTCCAACACCGCCCCCTTTGTGTTAGGGAGGAAATCAGATACTGAAGAGACCAGCAAAGAGAAGAAGCTAAAACAGAGGGAACCACCTTGGAAGTGACAGGTGCAAAAGATTAAAACCCTGTAGTTAGTACCAACTACATAAGAAGGGGCCTATAGATCTTGAGAAATATAAGCCAGACCAAGGAACTATCCGAAAATGACCTGACATCACACTGGCCACAACACCACCAGAGAAAGTCCTAGATATATTTTTACTATTTTTATGATCATTCTTTTTTTAATGTTTTTTAATTTTAAGTCCTCTATTACTCCTTTAATTTTCATTTGTATAACCTACTATTAATTTGCCAAAAAGACCCTATTTTTTTAAAAAGTAAACTTCATATATATATTTATAATTTTGTGACTTTTTTTTCCTTCTTTTATTTAATATTGTATTTTTAAAAATCCAACCTCTTCACTAGATTTTTAATTTTTGCTTTTTGGTATTTGTTATCAATTTTGTACCTTTAAGAACCCAATCTTCAGTACCCATTTTTACTTGGGAGCGAGATTACTGGCTTGAATTCTCTCTCCCACTTTGGACTCTCCTTTTTCTCCACCAGGTTGCTTCTGTCTCCTTCCTCCCCTTTCTCTTCTCCACCCAACTCTGTGAATCTCTGTGTGTTCCAGACGGTGGAGAACACTTAGGGAACTGATTACTGGCTGGATCTGTCTCTCTCCTTTTGATTTCCCCCTTTTATCCTCCTGGCCACTTCTGTCTCCTTCCTCCCTCTTCTCTTCTCTGTATAACTCAGTGAACATCTCTGAACAGTCCAGACTCTGGAGCGCACATAAGGAAGTGATTACTGGCTAGCTTGCTCTCTCCTCTTTTGATTCCACCTCATCTCATTTGGGTCATCTCTATCTCCCTCCTCCCTCTTCTCTTCTCCATGTAACTCTGTGAACCTCTCTGAGTGACCCTCACTATGGAGAAACTTTTCATCTTTAACCTAGATGTTTTATCGATGGCACTGTATAGAAGGAAAAGTCTTGAGACTACTGTAAAAATAAGACTGAAAACCAGAATCAGGAGGCTTAAGTCCAAATCCTGAGGACACCAGAGAACTCCTGACTCCAGGGAACATTAATTAACAGGAGGTCATGAAACTCCTCCATACCTACACTGAAACCAAGCACCACCCAAGGGCCAACAAGTTCCAGAGCAAGACATACCATGCAAATTCTCCAGCAACACAGGAACACAGCCCTGAGCTTCAATATACAGGCTGCCCAAAGTCACTCCAAACCCACTGACATCTCATAACTCATTACTGGACACTTCATTGCACTCCAGAGAGAAGAAATCCAGCTCCACCCACCAGAACACTGACACAAGCTTCCCTAACCAAGAAACCTTGACAAGCCACCTGTACAACCCCACACACAGTGAGGAAACTCCACAATAATGAGAACTCCACAAACTGCCAGAATACAGAAAAGCCACCCCAAACTCAGCAATATAAACAAGATGAAGAGACAGAGGAATACCCAGCAAGTAAAGGAACAGGATAAATGCCCACCAAACCAAACAAAAGAGGAAGAGATAGGGAATCTACCTGATAAAGAATTCCAAATAATGATAGTGAAAATGATCCAAAATCTTGAAATAAAAATGTAATCACAGACAAATAGCCTGGAGACAAGGACTGAGAAGATGCAAGAAAGGTTTAACAAGGACCTAGAAGAAATAAAAAAGAGTCAATATATAATGAATAATGCAATAAATGAGATAAAAAACACTCTGGAGGCAACAAATCGTAGAATAACGGAGGCAGAAGATAGGATTAGTGAAGTAGAAGAAAGAATGGTAGAAATAAATGAAGCAGAGAGGAAAAAAGAAAAATGAATTAAAAGAAATGAGGACAATCTCAGAGGCCTCCAGGACAATATTAAATGCCCCAACATTCGAATTATAGGAGTCCCAGAAGAAGAACACAGAAAGAAAGACCATGAGAAAATACTTGAGGAGATAATAGTTGAAAACTTCCCTAAAATGGGGAAGGAAATAATCACCCAAGTCAGAGAAACCCAGAGAGTCCCAAACAGGATAAACCCAAGGTGAAACACCCCAAGACATATATTAATCAAATTAACAAAGATCAAACACAAAGAACAAATGTTAAAAGCAGCAAGGGAAAAAAAAAAACAAATAACACACAAGGGGATTCCCATAAGGATAACAGCTGATCTTTCAATAGAAACTCTTCAGGCCAGGAGGGAATGGCAAGACATACTTAAAGTGATGAAAGAAAATAACCTACAGCCCAGATTACTGTACCCAGCAAGGATCTCATTCAAACATGAAGGAGAAATCAAAAGCTTTACAGACAAGCAAAAGCTGAGAGATTTCAGCACCACCAAACCAGCTCTCCAACAAATGCTAAAGGATATTCTCTAGAGAGGAAGCACAAAAAGGGTGTGTAAACCAGAACCCAAAACAGTAATGTAAATGGCAACAGGATCATAGTTATCAATAATTACCTTAAACGTAAATGGGTTGAATGCCCCAACCAAAAGACAAAGACTGGCTGAATGGATACAAAAACAAGACCCCTATATATGTTGTCTACAAGAGACCCATCCCAAAACAAGGGACACATACAGACTGAAAGTGAAGTGATGGAAAAAGATATTCCATGCAAATAGAGACCAAAAGAAAGCAGGAGTAGCAATACTCATATCAGATAAAATAGACTTTAAAACAAAGGCTGTGAAAAGAGACAAAGAAGGACACTATATAATGATCAAAGGATCAATTCAAGAAGAAGAAATAACAATTATAATTATATATGCACCCAACATAGGAGCACCACAATATGTAAGACAAATGCTAACAAGTATGAAAGGGGAAATTAACAACACAATAATAGTGAGAGACTTTAATACTCCACTCACACCTATGGATAGATCAACTAAACAGAAAATTAACAAAAAAATACAAACTTTAAATGATACAATAGACCTGTTAGACCTAATTGATATCTATAGGACATTTCACTCCAAAACAATGAATTTCACCTTTTTTTCAGGTGTACACGGAACCTTCTCCAGGATAGATCACATCCTGGGTCATAAATCTAGCCTTGGTAAATTCAAAAAAATTGAAATCATTCCAAGCATATTTTCTGACCACAATGCAGTAAGATCAGATCTCAATTACAGGAGAAAAAGTTTTAAAAATTCCAACATATGGAGGCTGAACAACACGCTGCTGAATAACCAAAAAACCACAGAAGAAATAAAAAAATAAATCAAAATATGCATAGAAATGAATAAAAATGAAAACACAACAACCCCAAACCTGTGGGACACTGTAAAAGCAGTGCTAAGAGGAAAGTTCATAGCAATACAGGCATACCTCAGCAAACAAGAAAAAAGTCAAATAAATAACCTAACTCTACACCTAAAGCAACTAGAAAAGGAAGAAATGAAGAACCCCAGGGTTAGTAGAAGGAAAGAAGTCTTAAAAATTAGGGCAGAAATAAATGCAAAAGAAACAAAAGAGACCATAGCAAAAATCAACAAAGCCAAAACCTGGTTCTTTGAGAGGATAAATAAAATTGACAAACCATTAGCCAGACTCATCAAGAAACAAAGAGAGAAAAATCAAATCAATAAAATTAGAAAGGAAAATGGAGAGATCACAACACACAACACAGAAATACAAAGGATTATGAGACTACTATTAGCAATTATATGCCAATAAAATGGGCAATGTGGAATAAATGGACAAATTCTTAGAAAAGTACAACTTTTCCAAAACTGAACCAGGAAGAAATAGAAAATCTTAACAGACCCATCACAAGCATGGAAATTGAAACTGTAATCAGAAATCTTCTAGCAAACAAAAGCCCAGGTCCAGATGGCTTCACATCTGAATACTATCAAAAATTTAGAGAAGAGCTAACACCTATCCTCCTCAAACTCTTCCAGAAAATTGCAGAGGAAGGTAAACTTCCAAACTCATTCTATGAGGCCACCATCATCCTAATACCAAAACCTGACAAAGATGCCACACACACACACACAAAAGAAAATTACAGGCCAATATCACTGATGAACATAGATGTGAAAATCCTTAACAAAATTCTAACAATCAGAATCCAACAACACATTAAAAAGATAATACATCATGACCAAGTGGGCTTTATCCCAGGGATGCAAGGATTCTTCAATATCCGCAAATCAATCAATGTAATTCACCACATTAACAAATTTAAAAATAAAAGCCATATGATTATCTCAATAGATGCAGAGAAAGCCTTTGACAAAATTCAACATCCATTTATGATAACAACTCTCCAGAAAGCAAGAATAGAAGGAACATACCTCAACATAATAAAAGCTATATATGACAAACCCACAGCAAACATTATCCGCAATGGTGAAAAATTGAAAGCATTTCCCCTAAAGTCAGGAACAAGACAAGGGTGCCTACTTTCACCACTACTATTTAACATAGTTCTGGAAGTTTTGGCCACAGCAATCAGAACAGAAAAAGAAATAAAAGGAATCCAAATTGGAAAAGAAGAAGTAAAACTCTCACTGTTTGCAGGTGACAGGATCCTCTACATAGAAATCCCTAAAGACTCCACCAGAAAATTACTAGAGCTAATCAATGAATATAGCAAAGTTGCAGGATATAAAATCAACACACAGAAATCCCTTGCATTCCTAAACACTAATAATGAAAAAATAAAAAGAGAAATTAAGGAAACAATTCCTTTCACCATTGCAACAAATATAATAAAATACTTAGGAATATATCTACCTAAAGAAACTAAAGACCTATATATAGAAAATTATAAAACACTGGTGAAAGAAATCAAAGAGGACACTAATAGATAGAGAAATATACCATGTTCATGGATTGGAAGAATCAATACAGTGAAAATGAGTATACTACCCAAGGCAATATATAGATTCAATGCAATCCATATAAAGCTACCAACAGTATTTTTCATACAGCTAGAATAAATAATTTCACAATTTGTATGGAAATACAAAAAACCTCGAATAGCCAAAGCAATCTTGAGAAAGAAGATTGGGACTGGAGGAATCAACCTGCCTGACTTCAGGCTCTACTACAAAGCCACAGTCATCAAGACAGTATGGTACTGGCACAAAGACAGAAATATAGATCAATGGAACAAAATAGAAAGCCCAGAGATAAATCCACGCAACTATGGACACCTTATCTTTGACAAAGGAGGCAAGAATATACAATGGATTAAAGACAATCTCTTTAACAAGTGGTGCTGGGAAAACTGGTCAACCACTTGTAAAAGAATGAAACTAGAACACTTTCTAACACCATACACAAAAATAAACTCGAAATGGATTAAAGATTTAAATGTAAGACCAGAAACTGTAAAACTCCTAGAGGAGAACATAGGCAAAACACTCTCCGACATAAATTACAGCAGGATCCTTTATGACACACCTCCCAGAATACTGGAAATAAAAGCAAAAATAAACAAGTGGAACCTAATTAAAATTAAAAGCTCTGCACAACAAAGGAATGGGAGAATGGGAGAAAATAATAGCAAATGAAGCAACTGACAAACAACTAATCTCAAAAATATACAAGCAAATCCTGCAGCTCAATTCCAGAAAAATAAATGACCCAATCAAAAAATGGGCCAAAGAACTAAATAGACATTTCTCCAAAGAAGACATACAGATAGCTAATGAACGCATGAAAAGATGCTCAACATCACTCATTATCAGAGAAATGCAAATCAAAACCACAATGAGGTACCATTTGATGCTAGTCAGAATGGCAGCGATCCAAAAGTGTACAAGCAATAAATGCTGGAGAGGGTGTGGAGAAAAGGGAACCCTCTTACACTGTTGCTGGGAATGCAGACTAGTACAGCCACTATGGAGAACAGTGTGGAGATTCCTTAAAAAACTGGAAATATAACTGCCTTATGACCCAGCAATCCCACTGCTGGGCATACACACCGAGGAAACCAGAATAGAAAGAGGCACATGTACCCCAATGTTCATCGCAGCACTGTTTATAATAGCCAGGACATGGAAACAACCTAGATGTCCATCAGCAGATGAATTGATAAGAAAGCTGTGGTACATATACACAATGGAGTATTACTCAGCCATTGAAAAGAATATATTTGAGTCAGTTCTAATGAGGTGGATGAAACTGCAGCCTATTATACAGAGTGAAGTAAGCCAGAAAGAAAAACACCAATACAGTGTACTAATGCATATATATGGAATTTAGAAAGATGGTAATGATAACCCTGTATGCAAGAGAACAAAACAGTATAGAACTGTATAGAACAGTCTTTTGGACTCTGTGGGAGAGGGAGAGGGTGGGATGTTTTGGGAGAATGGCATTGAAACACGTATAATATCATATATGAAACAAATCACCAGTCCAGGTTTGATGCATGATACTGGATGCTTGGGGCTGGTGCACTGGGATGAACCAGAGGGATGGTATGGGGAGGGAGGTGGGAGGGGGGTTTAGGATGGGGAACACGTGTACACCCATGGTGGACTCATGTTGATGTATGGCAAAACCAATATGATACTATAAAGCAATTAGCCTCCAATTAAAATAAATAAATTTCAATAAAAAATAAATTCTTTCTGTAGATGTAGAATACAGTATTTAGATGAAGATGTGTGTGTGTGTGTGTGTGTGTGTGTACTCAGTTGTGTCCAGCTCTTTATGACCCCATGGACTGTAGCGCGCCAGGCTCTGTCCATGGGATGTCCCAGGGAAGAATACTGGTGTGGGTTGCCATTTCCTCCTCCAGGGGATCTTCCTGATCCAGAGATTGAACATGTTTCTTGTCCGTCTCCCACATTGCAGGCAAATTCTTTAACTTTGAGCCACCAAGGAAGCCCTTAGGCTAGGATAGGGTCATTCTATCTCATAAGATTACAGAGTACAGGTTTAGGTTATTATTTCTCAGACGGGGAAATGGAGTACAGGCAAGAATTAACTTGCCCAAATACTGTAGCAAGCCACTATCAGAGCTGTGGTTGACTTTCTCTTTTCAGCCTAAGTTTTAGTCACCAGTCTCACTACTGATTCGAGAGAAACACAGGAGTCAGTGATGTCTGAGTGCTCTAGCCAAGTGACAAATTATTATTATTCTATGGAGCATGAATGAGCAGCTTAGAAAATGTCCAAATGGACAAATTATATAATCATCCTCACTATTAATCAGAGAAAAACCATATGAAATGTTGTGCTTGACCTATCAAATTTCCATTTTTTAAAAATGTTAATACTCAGTCTTGGCAATAGACCATGGAAATAGCCATTTGGCAGTAAGTATTAAAAGCTAAAACTGTTCATTCTGTTTTATCCAGTATTTCTTCACAGAGGGATTTATCCTAACAAATGAGTCATAGGCACACAAATATTTATGAACAAATATATTGGGAACAATAGGAAACAACATAAAATCTAATAATAGGACACTGACTAAAAAAATTGCAGAAATAATGTGGCCATATAACATCAGATTTTAAAGGAATACTTAATGGCATGAAAAATATTCATCATATATTAAATGAGAAAGTAAGTTACAAAATAGTAGGTGCAGAATATGCTCCATTCTGCAAAATATAGCTAAATGAAAACACGAAGATATGAAAACTCGGAAGGGTTTACAGGAAAATTTATATACTTTGCCTTTGGAATGAGGAATAACTAAGTAACTTTTTCTGCAGCTTAAAAAAAATCTCCGCTAGATTATCCCAATATAATCACCTGCACTGAGACTAAGTATTGAGGTGCCTCTCCTTAGTAAATAATTTCAGGTCCAAGTGTTCTTAAAATTAGCAGTGATAAAAAGATTGCTCTTCCTAGTCATCCCCTTTGATGGACCTTCAAATTTAAAAGGCTTCTCCACCTGAGGAGTTTCTCCATACAGTAGTGGAATCAGATGATTGGAGAGACAATGTGGAGCATAAGATATTTTATTTTTATCTACACTGAGCACAAGGGAAAATCTATGAAAGATACAACAGATCTGCAATGTCCAAGAAGTTCCCTAACAAAGCTCACAGCAATGAATTTATCACAAACCAAAATCTACCCACTGTGTTATTACTTCCTTTTTCTACTGCAGGAATCCTTCCCAAACTCTCTCAACATATTTCTCCAAGGAAGCATACTGAGATTTGGACTTTATCAGCGCATGCTTTCTGTTGTTATATATTCACATGGTTTTGATCATTACACTATTATTTTCAGAGGTAGGGAGTCTCTGACAGTCATGGAAAAGAAAAGTAGTTCAGCTGATAAATCAAAATCTATGACTACTTAATTTGTACCACTCTTTGATGACCCCAATGCAGGAATTCTGTAACATTTTTCTATGTTGTATGTTTTCCTATAGTATCTTGACCTGTACAGATTTTTTTCTACACTTCTTAAATTCATTTATTTTGTTCTACTTGAAACCCTTTACTTTTTAAAGTACAGTGATTCCTTTACTTACTGATACTGCCCAAGTCTGTCTGCCAGAGTTCTCAGTTGCTCATTTCACATGTATTCCATATTTTTGACCAATTTTCCATTCTCTCTCCACTAAAAAAATCACCACAACCACAAGGTGAAACACATGTTCCCAGCAATCATTTTCCCAAAACAGATTACCTAAAATAAGTCTCTGTCCTCTCACCACTGAAACTTGCCCGGCTGCTTTCTCCACTAAGAGCTAATATTTTAGATGGAGTTGTGGTTTGATACATCATAAAGAATTCTGAAGTTCTTTATTTTATCGACTAATTAAGTGACAAACTAAAGATGTCTGGTCTAGTGAAGAACCTGGACTCCATATCATACAATTATCCTTTGGATTCTATAGAAAGAAAAGCATTTACTTAAGGAAAAAAAAAAAATCTGTAACAGGGATTACATAAAGGAATTTCAAAAGCTGAAGAATTTTCAAGTAGAACTTTTAGTGCTGGAGTGAATGTTAAAATCACTGGATCTATCATTCTTTCTATATATATATCTTTGTGTAACTTCAGAAGACTGTCCTAAACTGAGGTCAAAGACCAATTTTGACTCACATTAAGAAAATGTGTCTTAGACACTTTCCCAAAGATACAGTTAAACAATTTACCTGCAAAAACATTAAGTAAGAGACCGGTGAAAATTTGTCAGAGAAATTTAGGAGATGTTGAGTAGGAGTTGGGTTAATGATCTCTGTTTCATACCGAATCATGTATCTGAGAATATTTCAGTGAAATGTGTCCCTTGAAGCCAATGAGAGTAAATAAGAAAAAATCCAATGATAAGTATGCCCATCTCTTAAAGATCATTGATTTGGCAGCTGAATGTCTATTTTATGCACCTTAAATGTGACTCCTGAATCCAGAGATACAAAGTGGTACTGGTAGAATGAAAAATGAACTGGCCCTCAGGTAAGAAAGCCTGAGTTCTGTCTTGACTGGAGAGCTGTATGACCTTGAGTACTATTATCTCTCTAAAGTTGTATTCCAAAGCTGTAAAATGGTTTATAAATATTGAGTAATTTTACTTACATTCATTTTATAGAAGTTATTTCAATGGCAATTCTTATTTACAGTTAATAAACTCTTCTCCAAATCTCAGTTTTCTAAGTAACAGAGACCAATTATGCAGCTCATATGAATGATAGGTAGTTTCTAAGTCCCCAGAAATGCTGGGGTCTTTTTGGGTTTTTTGCCTGCAGTTGACATACCAAATGTATTTGGTTTTACACTGTAAATAACTGCCTGAAATAACTTTCTTTTATTAGCTGCTATAATCCATTGTTGGCTTTCATCTTGATTTCTCTACATCTGCAAAAGTAATAAGCTGATTTTATGTAAATCATCTAGAGTAAGAGCAAAGTAGAATAATTATGCAAAGAAAAGCCATTGAATAACTAGTTCTCACATAGCTGGCATGCATGAAGAAAAACAATATTAACAAGAAAGTCTACTATCTTTAAGGGAATAGGGAATGATTTACATAAAGGAAATTATGGTTGTTCAATACTAGATACAACAGTCACGTTACATGGCATTTCACTGCTGAAATAGGCTGATCATCCATCTTCATTGTCACAAGCCTGAGGCTTTTAGCTCACTCATTGTGGGAATCAGTGGAGGCTAATGGACTGAGTTGGCTGTGTGGCCTATTGACTCGTTTAGTCACCTTGGGCAAGATACTCATGCCCTTGGAACATATGACTCATTCATGAAAAGCGGAGACTCTTTTTGGTTTTTGTTTTTTGTTTTTACCATCAACCAGTCTCAAAGGGTTACAGTTGTACTGTTATCATCCACTTGAGTTTGGAAAAAAGCAAAATCAAAGTCTACATCCTAGAATCTGCCCCCAGTCATCTCAGAATATTTTCTAACTGTATTTGTTTGGATGAATAGGAAACAGTGTTGTTTGGTGGTTAAGTGTTTAATTTTTGGAATCAGACTGCCTGGTGTAGATTCCAAATCTGCTATTGCATAGCTGTTTAATGCCAGGAAATTATTTACCCCCTCTGGCTTCAGTCTCTTCACCTGAGAAGGAGGATTACCATTGTAAAATAGGCTTGTTTGGAGCAATTAAATGAAACAATTCATTTCATGGGATATGCCAGTGAATGCTTAACAACCAGCTTTTCCAGTTGAGATGGAAAGGTCTGCATGATTTCCATGGTGTAAATGCTTCTGCCAGGGCCATTTCAAGGTGGGAAGATTTCCATACAATCAGTTTGCTGCCCCAGCACACACCACTGATGTAAATCACTTAGCGCTGTGCCTGGAAAATTGAAGTGTGTTAGTCGCTCAATCGTGTGCAACTCTTTGGGACCCTATGGACTGTAGCCCACCAGGCTCCTCTGTCCATAGGATTCTCCCTGGCATGAACAGTGGATTGTGTAGCCAGTCCCTTCTCCAGTCTGGAATATTAAAGGGCTCAGTTATTAGTGCTGGAGAAGACTCTTGAGAGTCCCTTGGACTGCACAGGGATCAAACCAGTCCATCCTAAACAAAATCAATCCTGAATATTCATTGGAAGGACTGATGCTGATGCTGAAGCTCCAATCCTTTGGCTACCTGATGGGAAGAGCTGGCTCACTGGAAAAGACCCTGATGCTGGAAAAGACTGAGGGCAGGAGGAGAAGGGGGTGACAAAGCATGAGATGGCTGGATGGCATCACTGACTCAATGGACATGAGTTTCAGCAAGCTCCGGGAACTGGTGATGAACAAGGAAGCCTAGCGTGCTGCAGTCCATGGGTCACAAAGAGTCAGATAGGACTGAGCAACTGAACAACACAACATAAATTTCTTCATTATCTTCTTTTAAATTTTATTATTACTGAGCTCTACTAAACAAAAGTTGCCTTCTCTCCTTCCTTGCTACCTTTCCTCTAAAATATAACAAAAGAAAGAAAAATTATAAATTTGGGAAACAATAACGACAATTAAAAAATAAAGCCCAACAAAAAGTCTCCTGATGTCTCTTGTTTAGAAGGAAAAGCCAAAAATTAGAAGACTTTTGTTTCAGGCCTTATTCTGCCACTGTGATTCATCTGTTTTGAGCAAGTCATTTAATATCTCTTTGGCTCAGTATTTCTGCCTGTAAAATGGGTGAAATAATTTGTGCTTTGCCTACTTTACTGGAAAGTTTGAGTATTAAATTCTGAAACTTAAGAGGGAAATTCTTTATAAACTTAACAAGTCTTGTTTCATATTCAAAATCATTGATTCAGTAATCCAACTTGTGGGATGTATTCTAAGTCAGCTGTTTCCTGTATCCAGATTCCTCAGCCCTGAGTATGGAAGGTCTACTGTGTAACATCATAATATCCACAGATTTTGGTATCTATGGGGGTCCTGGAACCAATTCTCTGCTGATACCAAAGGATGGCTATAATTATAAAGAAGTAATAAGCCTTTTGGGCTTCCCAGGTGGCACAGTGGTAAAGAATCCTCCTGTCAACCCAGGAGATGTGGGTTTTCCCTGGGTCAGGAAGATGGCAGTAGAAGTGCCTGGAGTAGAAGATATAAACCCACTCCAGTATTCTTGCCTGGAAAATCCCATGGACAGAGGAGCTTGGTGGGCTACAGTCCATGAGGTCACAAAGAGTTGGACATAACTGAGCACGCACGCGCGCGCGCGCGCACACACACACACACACACACACACACGCACACACAAAGCCTTTTAACAAAACCAAACAATTGGAAACAACTGAAATGTGCATGAATGTATTTAACCCGTTTTAGGTAATTTATCTTAGGTAAATGCAATGGAATGTTAGGTTAGTATAAATGAATTTTATGCAAATATATATGCATATTATGCTAATATTATTTTAATGTTAATAAAAGATAACTTTGCCATAGAAAAATATTGTCTTCATAAACATAAAAATAGTACTTTTCTAACAGAAAAATTTTATGACATTATATGGCATAGTCACAACTGTATTATATTGCAGACGTAATGCAATATATGGTACATTTGGGAAAAAATGGGAAAGGAATGCAAAAAGGACAAAACTGTGGCATTGCAACCATGGATTTCATGCTATAAAAGTCCTGAGTAAAAATCAAAATTTTAAAACCCATTATGAAAATAGTTACAGGGTAATAATGTATTAATGAAAGACAGTAAGTAAAAAGACATCAGCTCAGAGAGTCGTCTCTTTCAAAATGACCTTCCATATTTTTTCCCATATCAGGCCGAGTTATTTGGCTAATTACTTCAACAAAGGTGCTTTTCCTGAGACCTGAGAGAAAATGTAGAGAGAGGCAACTTTTTAGAACTAGAAATATATTTGATATTTGAGCTGGTGACAGTCGTTCTTTTCTAGATAAAACACATATCAATACATACACTGTCACATACACTGTTTCATGCCCATGATCAAACTTACAAGAGAGGATGGTACATTGGAGTCTTCTGAGGGAGGCAGACCTTGCCTCCCATTCTGGTCCACATCTTGGTGCTCACAGCACTTGAATTTTGACTTGATGTATCGTAAGCCACGTCTCTGGGTCCTTAGTCTTCCTCGACCTCCAGTTTGCAGCTGACTTCTTTCAACCATATGCTTCGGTACAACACCCCAGATCCCCAAATCTCAGGCATACCCATGGCACATATTCCAGAGCTCCCTGGAGGCCCTGTAATGAATGATTCAGAATAAGAACCATATCTCTATTCTCTCACAGGTCTGAATCACCATTACCTTGGGGGGGTGGGGTGGGGAGAATCTTAAAGAACACCAGAATGAAACTTGGATGCGCAAGAAAATGAAGAGCATTTTATTGACAACACTCGACAGAAACAACAGCTGTTCTCTGTGGTTATCAACAGGGTTTAACTTGAGTTTGCAAACTCAGAATCATACAGGGGTAGGCAAATGGCACAGAAGGTGATGACGGTGCTGAATTCTGTTACAATCCAGAGTAGCACCTTGCTAGTTGTGTTATGTTTTAAAACACTGTGTGACCTGAAAACATTGGCTGCACAGAACATGTCTACAGACTGCTGGTCTGCTCAACCTCATGCCTGCTGCCCGACCTAGTGTAGAGAGTAGCAGGGATGCTCCTGTGGTGATGGACCATATTTAGCTAAGAGAGTGTGACCTCTGCTCTATATCTAAGAAAGACAATCTGAGCTTAAGCCAGAAAGGATGTGTAAATAGCTCCTTTCTGCTTTGACATAGTAATGAATATACTCTGGTTCCCCACCTTTTCCCCAGGGTCTCTGTCCATCCCATCTTCACAAGCCCCATCAATTCCTAGGTTCATGCATCCAAACACCTGGGCTGTACTGACTGCCTTCCAATTGTCCCAGTCTCTAGAGCATGATACCTACATTAGTTCTTTCAGAAACAAAAGCCAGCTCCTGCCTTCACAACAGATGCAACTTTCTTCCTGTGGCCTTGTGTCAAACGAAATACTTTGGGACAAACCTGACAATCCTCTAAATGTAAAAACTAAGCTGATGCACTCATTGTTTGATTATAGAAAAGGTTTTGTGGCTTAGATGATCAAATGCCTATGGATTTTATCAAAAGCTGAAGTGAGTTCCTAGAATGCAATTCTGATTTTTTAAAATATATTTGACAGATGATTTTGAGTTTCCTGTCAATAAATTAATCAGAATAGATATTATGGTTGTTATACCTCTTTACTATATGCTCAGTGCTGTGCTAGGAGCATAAGGGATTGAGAGGAAAAGTAAACAGCAGTCTTTGTCCTCAAAAAGTTTATGTTTCAGATGTGGACCCTCACAATCCCCTGTAATCACACTCAGGAAAAGAGTACAAAATGAAAGTCAGTATATAATAATAACAGCTAAAAACTACTGAGCTGAGCAATTCATATAAGGGATCCTGTACCCTCACAAAACTCTGAAAGTTGTCAATCCTCCCTTCCCATTCTACACGTTATAAACTGAGGTTCAGAGCTCTCAACTCAAAGTCACATTGTCAGCAGATTGGTGCAGCCATGTTTATCTGACTCCAGCTTGTTGCTCTTTCCTCTGAATAAATGGTTCTCATTCTCTGTGCATTTGAATCAACTGATGTACTTAAAAATATACAGATGCCTGGGCCATGCCATCAGAAATTCTGATTATTTGAGGCCTGGGTATGGCATATTTAAAGAATCCTGGGTGACAAATGCCCATCAGAAAATGAATAAAGAAGATGTGCTATTAATATATACACACAATGGAATACTACTTGGACAAAAAAAAAAATCAAATAATGTCATTTGCAGCAACATGGATGGACCTAGAGATTATAATACTAAGTGAAGTAAATCAGAGAAACACAAATATTATATGATTATCATTCATATATTGAACCTCAAATATGATACAAATGAACTTATTTACAAAACAGACTCACAGACAGGAGCATAAATTAGGAATTTGGGATTAGCAGATACTACTATACAGCTCAATTGGTAAAGAATCCGCCTGCAATGCAAAGAGTTCAGTTCAGTTCAGTTCAGTCGCTCAGTCATGTCCGACTCTTTGCGACCCCATGAATTGCAGCATGCCAGGCCTCCCTGTCCATCACCAACTCCCGGAGTTCATGCAAACCCACGTCCATCGAGTTGGTGATGCCATCCAGCCCCCAGTTCAGTTCCCAGGTCGGACAGATACACTGGAGAAGGGATAGGCTACCCACTCCAGTATTCTTGAGCTTTTCTTGTGGCTCAGCTGGTAAAGAATTCACCTGCGATGCTGGAGGCCTGGGTTTGATCCTTGGGTTGGGAAGATTCCCTGGAGAAGGGAAAGGCTACCCACTCCAGTCCATGGGGTTGCAAGAGTCAGACCTGACTGAGCGATTTTCACTTTTACTATGTATAAAATAGATAAACAAGAAGGTACTACTGTATAGCACAGGGAACTATATTTACTGTCTTGTAATAAACCATATTAGAAAAGAATATATATATGTATACACACACACACAGGCTTCCCAGATGGTGATAGTGGTAAAGAATCCACTTGCAATGCAGGAGATGTGATTTTGATCCCCGGATTGGGAAGATTCCCTGGAGGAGGGCATGGCAACCCACTCCAGTATTCTTGCCTGGAGAATCCCGTGGACAGAGGAGCCTGGTGGGCTAGAGTCCATAGGATCACAAAGAGTCAGACATGGCTGAAGTGCCTGAACAACATGCACGCATATTTATAACTGAATCAATTTTCTGTACACCAGAAATGAACACAACATTGTAAATTAACTATGCATTAATTAGAAAAAAGAATCCTATGTAGTTCTAACACACCACCAAGGTGAAGAAT